>NC_089505.1:73925760-74278761 GCF_036850995.1 Saccopteryx leptura | reverse complement strand
TGTTCCTTAAATCAGTGGTCCCCAACCCCGCCCTAAAGGCCAGTCTGTGAAAATATTTTCTGACATGGCACGTGGCCCAAAAAAGGTTGGAGACCACTGCCTTAGATCTAATCAGCTGTTAAAAAGTATTTAAATTGTTTTGATGGCCATACACATTACAATACAATTTCTCAATTATGTTTTGTGATATCTTCTTAAAATGTGCCCAGTTTTACTTAGTTTTTGAATATTTTTGAGATCTGAGGCTGGTGACTCAAGTTCATGGGGATTGCTGAAGATGGTTGGATGGATTTCAGAAACTATATAAATAAATGAAAGAAATTGGTTGTATGATGTTATAGAGCAGTGGTCCCCAACATTTTTGGGCCATGGACCAGTTTAATGTCAGAAAATATTTTCATGGACCAGCCTTATGGTGGGATGGATAAATGTATCACTGACAGACAAGCATCAAGAGTGAGTCTTAGACAGATGAAACAGAGGGAATCTGGTCATTTTTAAAAAAATAAAACATCATTCAGACTTAAATATAAATAAAACAGAAATAATATGTTATTTATTCTTTCTCTGTGCTCCGGTACCAAATGGCCCATGGACCGGTACCGGTCCGCGGCCCTGGGGGTTGGGGACCACTGTTACAGAGTATGCCTTTGCCCTAAGTCCATGAACCTGCTATTGGTAGACATTTTCAAGTTTTACAAATTTAGCAGTATGATTTAATAATGCTACAATGAGCATTTTGGAGAACAACTTGGATGAGAGGGGAGAGCTCCAGACTAGCAGGTTACCCTTATAGCCTGTACTCCTTTCGTTTGCAAACATCCTATGCTTAGCCTTGCTTGTCTAACAACTTGCTTACCAGTTGCTTCTTGATAATTTGTCAGTTTTGTTTTTTTTCAATTTTAAAAAATTTATTGATTTGGGGGGGAGGGAGAGAGGGGTAGAGAGACAGAGGCACATGGACTTGTTGTTTATTTCTGCATTCATGGGTTGATTCCTGCATGTGCCCTAATGAGGACTGAACCCGTAGCCGGCCTTGACCTTGACGTAGGAGATGAGGCTCCAACCAACTGAACAGTCCAGCCAGGATGTCAGTTTATTTGTCTCATGGGCTTCGATTGGGGGAAGAGGCAATAACTTGTCTTTCTCATTTTCCTGTGTCCCCCACCCACAAAACCAGTCCCGGATCTGGCTTGCAGTAAAGAAGCAAGAAACATCCACTTTGGGAATGACAACCTTTGTTAACACAACTGAAGAAACATTAAGCAAAGACAATATTCAAAGATGACTTTAAGTCAATTTAAAGCAAAAGGCCCAAATGAATGTTTTCTCTGTGATTCACAACATCATCAAATGACGTTTTCCTGACACTTTCACCCTTGGCCAGCTCTTTGCAGTTTCGGTCATTTAATATGTATATTTAAGGCCACAAGTTATCTTTCTTAAATATATTTTCCAACGCTTTATTTTTTTCCAGCATTATTGAAGTAAAATTGATTTACTAACTATTGGTTAACATTAACTTCAAAGTTAAAGTCTTAAGTTAATATCTTTACTCTTTATTGAGCAACTTTTTTAAATTTTATTTTTTGGCTCAGGACAAAAGAAATCAAATTCCAAAGATTTGCTGGCCTGAGGTGGTTGGGGGAGGCTGCGGAGAGACACAAGGAATTTTGCCTAATCAAGAATTCTCCACAAAAAAAAAAAAAAAAAAATTCTCTCCTCCCAAGATTTGAAAGTTCTTCATTTGCAAATCGCTGGACCTTGTTGTCATTACAATCACCCACTTCCCCACCCTCCCCACCCTGTTCTCAGCCTTATCTGGCAGGTCTCCATACCAATGGCAAGTTACTTTTGTTAAAAACGCCAACAGTTTTTTAAAATCCTTTTATGCACCGTATTCATGCCTCTAACGCCCATCAATCTATGGAAAGGTAATCTGTACCCTGGGATGATAATCTTATTTCTGAGGTTAAGGGATTTCAGATGTGTTATCTAAATTTACTGTTTTGGGGTGAGGTTAAGGGGAAAAAAGAATAGAGGAAGGATATTTTTCAAGGCTAGATTAGATGCTTCTCAAGGATTCGATGTTTCTCAAGGGCACTTGAATGTCATGGGTCCCTCTATACCAGGGGTCCCCAAACTTTTTTCACAGGGGGCCAGTTCACTGTGCCTCAGACCGTTGGAGGGCCGGACTATAAAAAAAACTATGAACAAATCCCTATGCACACTGCACATATCTTATTTTAAAGTAAAAAGACAAAACTGAAATAAATACAATATTTAAAATAAAGAACAAATACATTTAAATCAACAAACTGACCAGTATTTCAATGGGAACTATGCTCCTCTCACTGACCACCAATGAAAGAGGTGCCCCTTCCAGAAGTGCGGTGGGGGCCGGATAAATGGCCTCAGGGGGCCGCATGCAGCCCGCGGGCCGTAGTTTGGAGGCCCCTGCTCTATACTAGACTATACTAGTAAACTATAGAGTCTATAGTTTACTGTGTCTGACACCTCCACGATCCAATATACATCGCTTCATACATCCTGAGCACCTAAAATGCGCTGTCTGCAGTCTGCAATTCAGTCTTAAGTGCTGGCAACGAGACAATAAACTTTTATTTATTTATTTTTATTTTTATTTTTTACAGAGACAGAGTCAGAGAGAGGGATAGATAGGGACAGACAGACAGGAACGGAGAGAGATGAGAAGCATCAATCATCAGTTTTTCGTTGCAACACCTTAGTTGTTCATTGATTGCTTTCTCATATGTGCCTTGACCATGGGCCTTCAGCAGACCGAGTAACCCCTTGCTTGAGCCAGCGACCTTGGGTCCAAGCTGGTGAGCTTTTGCTCAAACCAGATGAGCCCACGCTCAAGCTGGCGACCTCGGGGTCTCGAACCTGGGTCCTCCGCATCCCAGTCCGATGCTCCATCCACTGCGCCACTGCCTGGTCAGGCTAAACAATAAATTTTAAAAAAGACAAAAAAGAAAATTCTGAGCCAGGTGGAACAGCAAAAGGAGAGAGGCCACATTGTGATTTTGTTGCAGCACAAACAAAAAGGAAGTCACTGTGGTGTCCGTGATAGGCCCAGTCTTTAGAATTGTTCTTTGTTTTTTTCAGGGAATCTAGCCTAAACCCCCCCCCCATACTCCCCACCTTCCTCAGACCCCCCTACCTCCCTACCAGTACCCATGCAAAGCCGGACTCCAACGCCCTTGAAATGGGCTTGCTAGTCCTGGTTCCGGGGTGGGGGGTAGGGGGTGGGGGAGGTGTCCTTGCCTCTAGGAATAATAAAACTAAATTGTCCTAAGTGATTGGTGTGTCCTGGCCCATTTTCTCCCCCTCCCAAGGTGGTGGAATGGACAAGGACTGGCCCATTTGGCCTGATGTCCGTTTTCTTACAGCTGACAATTTTACCTTTTGAAGTGATCAGAGGAGGCGGAGGGGGAACTCCAAAATAAATATTTCATGACTCAGGAACATTACAGGAAATTTTCGTTTCAGTGTTTATAGAGTTTTATTGTAGGACAGCCAGGTGGATTCGTTTGTATGACATCTACGGCTGCCCGTTTGTGACCAATGCAGTTAGGTCATTGTGACAAAGATTCCCCCATAGCCCCCAAAACTAAAAATATTCACTCTGTGGCCCCTTTACAGGAAACGTTGGCCAGCCTCTGTGTTAGGGTGACCGTGACTAGACTAAGATGAGACGGCCTTCTTTCTGGAGGGCTCGTGTTTTAAAGCACTGGGCTCAATGTAATGTATAATTTTATATCAAGACAAAGTGGCTTGTGGGATGGAAATTATTCTGATGCTTGTTAAAAATGGTAAGAGCCTGACCAGGCGGTGGTGCAGTGGATAGAGCGTCGGACTGGGATGCAGAGGACCCAGATTCGAGACCCCGAGGTCGCCAGCTTGAGCGTGGGCTCATCTGGCTTGAGCAAGGCTCACCAGCTTGGACCCAAGGTCGCTGGCTCAAGCAAGGGGTTACTTGGTCTGCTTAAGGCCCCGCGGTCAAGGCACATATGAGAAAGCAATCAATAAACAACTAAGCTGTCGCAATGCGCAACAAAAAACCGATGATTGATGCTTCTCATCTCTCTGTTCCTGTCTGTCCCTATCTGTCCTTCTGTCTCTCTAAAAAAAATTAAAATAAAAAATAAAAAAATAAAATAAAACTGCACTTTCTTTACTTAAAATGAAACCACAAAAACTTAATTGTAAAGAAAAAAATAAAAATGGTAAAAATGCACACTCTCCCTCCCAGGATCACGTGGCGTCTTTCCCTCCTCCCTCTCCCTCCCCCCACTGGCCTGCGTCTCCAAACTCTTAAGGGTCCCCACGGACTTGCAATCAAAGAAGCAGTTTGCGGCTCAGGCAGAACTCAGCTCTGAGTATAGCAAGGAGAAATGGGGCTTCGTAGACAAAGAACCCCGGGAGGGGGCCGCGGGCTGAGACTTACTAAAAGATATTATGGATAGGGGGGTTCTTCTTAAACTGGCCTTACAGGATTCTTTTTTAAAAAAAAAATTCAATGTGTTGGGGTGGGTGACACTACATAACAAAATTAGACAGGACTTGCCTGGCCTGTGGTGGCGCAGTGGATAAAGTATTAACCTGGAACACCGAGGTCACCAGTTGGAAACCCCGGGCTTGCCTGGTCAAGGCACATATGGGAGTTGATGCTTCCAGCTCCTCTACCCTTTCTCTTTTTCTGTCTCTCTCCTCTCTAAAAATGAATAAAAACATTTAAAAAAATTATACAGGATTTACTTGCACAATTCTACTACATATCTTTTGTACTGAATTGTGTGTTCACTGCCCCCCAAGTCAAACCTCTATCACCGTTTATCCCCCCAAACCCTCCTCCCTCCATCCCACCCTCCAAAATCACCACTGTGTCCATGTCTTATAGGATCCTTGCTGAAGGCAGGTCAAGGACTTAAGACTGTAAAAGGTGGAGGATGAGGAATTTGATCAGATATCCAGGTTGATCAGATATTAAAGGTGGAGGGGATGATTGAGCTCAGACTGGGTTGGGCCGGCCAGGAGCAAGTCAGGGCCCAAAACTGAGGCCATAATTTCCTCAGTGACAAATTCCACCTGTGGGACCAGGAGCCTAGGAGCAAGCTAATGGGTGGGGGCAGGGATGGGGGTGATTGGACTGGGAAATGGGGCTTTTGAGGCAAGAATTCCTTACTCCCCAGGATTCGGGAAAGACATCTAGACCCTATTCAGGGCAAAGAATGAGGCTTGATGAGCTGTTTACAGAATATGTAAACTCTTACAAAACACAAAGAGCAGGCCTACAACTAGCTGTTAATAATGGAAAATCAAACTCTAATGACTGTGTAAGCCCAGGGGGTCGGGAGTGGGGTGCGGAAGGGGGCAGACTCCCATTCATTGGATTTCTAAGAATTTCCCAAGCCAGAAGAGTTTTTTTCTTTTAATAAATTTAATTTTTTCGAATTTTTACATATTGATTTTAGAGAGAGAGGAAAGGAGAGAGAGAGAAATATCAATTTGTTATTCCACTCACGTCTCCATTGGTTGATTCTTGTATGCGCCCTGGCTGGGGATGGAACCCTAAACCTTGGTGTATTGGGACTATGCTCTTAGCAACTGAGTTATCAGGCCAAGACTAAACTTAATATTTCAGTAAGTTTAGCCTGACCCATGGTGGCACAGTAGATAGAGCATCAACCTGGAACGCTGAGGTCACAGCTTCAAAATCCTGGGCTTGCCTGGTTAAGACACATATAAGAGCTGATGCTTCCTGATCCTCCCCTCCTGTCTCTCTCTTTCTAAAATGAATAAATAAAATCTAAAAAAATATATTTTAATGTTTCAATAAGTTTAAATTTATTGAAAAGCTAGATAGTACATAAAGTTGCTGCTATACCTGTCCCCAGTTTCCTTATTATATATATATTTTACATCAGTATGATGTGTTTGTCCCAGTTAACAAATCAATAATAATATTGTTATTAGCTACAGTCCATAGTTTATTTCCATTTCCTTAGGGGTTTTTTTTTTTAACCAAATGGCCTTTTTCTGCCCACCCAGGAGGCCACACTACATTTTACTGTCCTGTTACCTTAGGTTTCACTTAGTTGTGAGAGATTCTCAGATTTTGCTTATTTTTTTAATTTATTCATTTTTAGAGAGGAGAGGGAGAGACATAGAGAGAAGAGAGACAGAGAGAGAGAAGGGGAGGAGGAGCTGGAAGCATCAACTTCCATATGTGCCTTGACCAGGCAAGCCCAGGGTTTCAAACCAGCGACCTCAGCATTTCCAGGTCGACGCTTTATCCACTGCGCCACCACAGGTCAGGCCTTTTTATTCATTTTTTTAGAGAGAGGAGACACAGAGAGAGAAAGAGACAGAGAGAGGAAAGAGATAGAAAGAATAGAGGGAGGAGCAGGAAGCATCAACTCCCATATGTGCCTTGTCCAGGCAAGCCTGGGGTTTCGAACCAGTGACCTGTGTTCCAGGTCGACACTTTTACCCACTGCAACACCACAGGTCAGGCTTTTTTTTTTATATATATAATCTTTTTTTTTTAAGATTTTATTTATTACCCGACCTGTGGTGGTGCAGTGTGTTGGGCAGATAAAATGTATTATGCTCACTTTGTTAAAGAGGCCATCGCCCAGGTGATATTAATGTGTGTTGGAGATCGTTGTAACCTGGGGCTTGGTTTTGGGATTAAGCCTTTCCCACCCTTTCTGCTGTAGGGTGGTACAATCCAATCATGCCTCAGAGAAGTGACTTTGTATTAGAGACTACCCTATTTTGTATATTGGATTAAAAGGTTGTGAAGCTACACTATAAAATAGGGGTAGAACGGGAACTTGGCGCTTGGTTCCTGAGATTAGCATGAGAGAGCAGAGAAAGTAGAGCCAGCCACGTGGAGGAGGCCAGGAAAAGCAGCCAAGATGGTGGAGTGCTGAGTGAGATGCCAGTTTGTGTAGAGTTTGTATCTGGGATAAGGAAGCAGATGGGGAACTGAGGAGAAGAAGGCTGGTGAGCTAGAAACCTTTGATTCTAGGAAACTCGGATAAGTCAGTGGCTTTATGAGCACTGAATGTGACTGGGTTTTGGAGCCCAGTTTGTGTTTTTTACTTGCCCGCCGGGTGCAAGGTAGGATTAAAGGCTATGGCCCATCAGTTTTTGGCTCCGCTGTTTCTTTACCGACTGTCCAAATCCAATGCGAACCTGCAAGGGCTGGGCTGCTGTGATAGTGGCCCTGGCTGTGCCTGCTGGCTTTACACAGTGGATAAAGCATTAACCTGGAATGCTGAGGTCACTGGTTCAAAACCTTGGGCTTGCCTGGTCAAAGCACATATGGGAGTTAATGCTTCCTGCTCCTCCCCCCTTTCTCTCTCTCTCTCTCTCTCTCTCTCTCTCTCACTCTAACTCTCTCTCCTCTCTAAAATGAATAAATAAATTAATTAATTAAAAATAAGGATTTTATTTATTGATTGGAGAGAGAGAGAAGGGAGGAGTGGGAAATCATAAACGCATAGTTGTTGCTTCTCTTACGTGCCTTGACCGAGCAAGCCCGGGGTTTGGAACCAGCAACCTCAGCCTTCCAGGTTGTCACTCTATCCACTGTGCAACCCCACGCCAGGCCAGACCGCCTTATTTGTAATCACCTTGATGATGTGGAGGCCCACTGCTCAGGTGGTTTTTTTGTTTGTTTGTTTTGTTGTTTTTTTTAAAGCTTAGGGTTTTTTTTGTTTTTTTGGTTTTTTTTTATTCATTTTAGAGAGGAGAGGGAGAGGGCCTGACCTGTGGTGGTGCAGTGGATAAAGCTTTGACCTGGAAATGCTGAGGTCGCCGGTTCAAAACCCTGGGCTTGCCTGGTCAAGGCACATATGGGAGTTGATGCTTCCAGCTCATCCCCCCTTCTCTCCCTCTCTGTCTCTCCCTCTCCTCTCTAAAAAAAAATGAATAAATAAAAAAAAAAATATTTAAGAGAGGAGAGGGAGAGACAGAGAGAGAGAGGAGAAACAGAGAGAGAGAAGGGGGGGAGGAGCTGGAAGCATCAACTCCCATATGTGCCTTGACCGGGCAAGCCCAGGGTTTCGAACCGGCAACCTCAGCATTTCTAGGTCGACGCTTTATCCACTGCGCTACCACAGGTCAGGCCTGTTTGGTTTTTTTTAAAGGAAGTTTCTAAACTTTTTTTTAAATTTTATTTATTTATTTATTTATTTTACAGAGACAGAGAGTGAGTCAGAGAGAGGGATAGACAGGGACAGACAGACAGGAACGAAGAGAGGTGAGAAGCATCGATCATTAGTCTTTCATTGCGCGTTGCAACACCTTAGCTGTTCATTGATTGCTTTCTCATATGTGCCTTAACCATGGGCCTACAGCAGACTGAGTAACCCCTTGCTCGAGCCAGTGACCTTGGGTCCAAGCTGGTGAGCTTTTCCTCAAACCAGATGAGCCTGCACTCAAGCTGGCGACCTCAGGGTCTCGAACCTGGATACTCCGCATCCTAGTCCGATGCTCTATCCACTGTGCCACTGCCTGGTCAAGCTGCTCAGGTATTTTGTAGAATGTGTTTCCACATGTAAATGGCATTTTCATCACACTTCAAGGGTATATACTGACCAAAACCCTCTCCGTGATCAAACTTGAGTCAGGCTCCCCTAAGCCCTCCTAAGGTGGCTCAAACTTGGCCTTTGACCTGCCTCTGGCCTACCTTACCCTGTCTTACCAAAATATCTGAGATGTAACCCCCCACCCTTAATCTCTGATCAAGTTCCTCATCCCATATTTGATAACCAAGTCCTCAACTTGCTGTTAGTAAGAATCCTATTAAGCTCCTTTTCTGAGATTCTGCCTAGGTAACTTGGCCTGCCTGGGGTGGCACATAGAACAGAGCATCAACCTGGAATGCTGAGGTCACCAGTTCGAAACTCTGGGCTTGCCTCACCAAGTCACACACAGGAAGCAGCTACTATGAGTTGATGCTTCCTACTTCTCCCTCCTTTCTCTCCCCCATCCTTAAAATCTATTTAAAAAAATTTTTTTTAATTGGTATATAGGTATCTATGGTATCTCTCTCTCTCTCTCTCTCTTTTTTCATTTTTAGAGAGGAGAGAGAGAGGGAGAGAGAGAGACAGAGAGAGAGAAGGGGGAGGAGCTGGAAGCATCAACTCCCATATGTGCCTTGACCAGGCAAGCCCAGGGTTTGGAACCAGCGACCTCAGCATTTCCAGGTCGACGCTTTATCCACTGTGCCACCACAGGTCAGGCTCTCTCTCTTTTTAAATTGTTATTTATTGATTTTAGAGAGAGAGGAAGGGAGATAAAGAGAAAGACAGAAACACAGATCTGTTCCTGTATGTGCCCTGACTGGGGATCAAACTGGCAACCCCTGTGCTCGGGCCAACATTCTAACCACTGAGCTATCCGTCCAGGCCATGGTGTCTCTTCTCAGCAGTTCTCAGTCCACTGAGCACTCATGGGCTTGTTGGCCAGGACTCCTTGGCTTCCTCTTGGATCTGGAGTTGAGCCCAACGTCTCTCCCCTAATACAATAGTCATGATCCCTGGTCATTTGTCTTGAAGGAGAAGATTTCCTTACCTTTTTAACAAGTGTTCTGTGGATAACTTCTTTGTAATTGTTCCAGAGCCGGCCCTTGTTAAAAACTCAAAACTGTGCCTGACCTGTGGTGGCGCAGTGGATAAAGCGGCGACCTGGAACACTGAGGTCGCTGGTTCAAAACCCTGGGCTTGCCTGGTCAAGGCACATATGGGAGTTGATGCTTCCTGCTCCTCCCTCCCCCTTCTCTCTCTCTCTCTCTTACTCTGTCTCCTCTCTAAAAATTAATAAAAAGAAAAATTTAAAAAAACTCAAACCTGTGCAATTTATACTAAAATCTCATGCTCAGATGTTTTACTGATGGGGCACTTGTTACAAAACAAAAACAATCAAAGAGTACATGATGAAGGTACTGGGACTCCAGTGGGGATAGAGGGGTCACGAAGGACTCTCTGGTTAGCGTTGGGAAACCAATGTCTCTGTACCTTGGGTCCCACGTTCTGGTCTCTTTTATTTTTCAATTTCTTCCATTGATTTGAGAGAAAGAGGAAGAGGAAGGGAAAGAAAAAGGGAGAGAAGCATCAACTCTTTGTGCCACTTGGTTGATCACTCACTGATTGCTTCTCATATGTGTCATGACTGGGGGTCAGGCCTGCGACCTCAGCATGCCAGGACAAAGCTCTATCCATTGAGCCACCTGGCCAGGGCTTCTTCTGGACTCCTTTTTTTTTTTTAATTTTGGACAGAGAGAGTCAGAGAGAGGGATAGACAGGGCAGACAGACAAGAACAGAGAGAGATGAGAAACATCAATCATCAGTTTTTCCTTGTGAGACCTTAGTTGTTCATTAATTGCTTTCTCATATGTGCCTTGACTGCGGGCCTTAAGCAGACCGAGTATCCCCTTGCTGGAGCCAGTGACCTTGGGTCCAAGCTAGTGAGCTTTTGCTCAAACCAGATGAGCCTGTGCTCAAGCTGGAGACCTTGGGGTCTCAAAACTGGGTCCTCTGCATCCCAGTCCGACGCTCTATCCACTGCGCCAACGCCTGGTCAGGCTGAACTCTCTTACCATCTGGTCTGTGTTGTCCAATACATAGCTACTAGCCACATGTAGCTTTTTTTTTTTTTTTGCATTTTTCCGAAGCTGGAAATGGGGAGGCAGTCAGACAGACTCCCGCATGCTCCCAACCGGGATCCACCCGGCATGCCCACTAGGGGGCAATGCTCTGCCCCTCTGGGGCATCACTGTTGCATCCAGAGCCATCCTAGCACCTGAGGCAGAGGCCACAGAGCCATCCCCAGCGCCCGGGCCATCTTTGCTCCAATGGAGCCTCGGCTGCTGGAGGGGAAGAGAGAGACAGAGAGGAAGGAGAGGGGGAGGGGTGGAGAAGCAGATGGGCGCTTCTCCTGTGTGCCCTGACCGGGAATCGAACCCGGGACTCCTGCATGCCAGGCCGACACTCTACCTCTTAGCCAACCGGCCAGGGCCACATGTAGCTTTTTAAGCTTAATCAACATCAAATAAAATGAAGAATTCGGCTCCTCCGTTTATAGCTGCCCAGTGTCTAGAATAGATCGGATGCACAGTGAGACCTGCAGTTCATATGAACAATGAATGGTTTTTTAGGGGGACAATATTTCTGTACAAGTTTGTTTCAAACTGAACAGGTGTATCTGAAATGCGCATTTACCTGGAGCCCTCTGTTTTCTCGCCCTAACTCTGGCACCCCCCCACCTCCCCAGTCACAGCAGCCACCTAGCGACTGCTTCGAAAGACACTGGTGGCCCGTGGCCAGTGGCGGCCCTGTGGGACATAGGCCATTTGCATCCTCTCAGAAAGTCTGATCAGACATGGCTGACCCATGACACGACCTCTGCAGAAAGCGGCAGGTCTGGCAGGACAGGGACATCGCTAAGGGGAGTAAGGGCAGGTCTTGTGGAGATGTCGAGAAAACTGTGATTAGATTCCAAGACATGAGTCACACATTTGTCAGCTTCTGGGAAAGAGATCCCAGGGCTTGGTCACTTCAAAGAAAAGATTCTGATGAACTCGGTGCCAAAAGTGGCTTGTTTGTTTCTTTTCCCCACAGACACAGAGCAGGGAAAAGGAATTTCTCTTAGTATTTCTGTAGAATCCCAACAGGATCAGGGATGGAAGGGATGGGGTATAATCTCATTTTCTCTTATCTGTTGAAAATTCACTAGGCAGGGTGGGGCTGTTTTTGTTGAGAGAGGAGGGGTGTGGAGTGAGAAGTATCAACTCACAGTTGCTTCCCTTTAGGTGTCCTTTACTTCTTGTATGGCCCTTCACCGGGCAGGCCCAGGGTTTTGAACCAGCGACCTCAGCATTTCAGGTCAGTGCTGAAATGCACCACCACAGGCCAGGCAGGATGGGACTGTTTTTAAATTCTAAGATTCTACATAAATAAACAGATTCCCAGACTTCACTTTTACTGGATGGTTTTGAAAAGCCTTGCGATGCATTTACTTGTTCAACAAACAGTCGTGAAAATCAGCTATTTCTGAGGTCCTAATTCACAGGAAGAAATGGAGATGTAGTTTGTCAAGAGCTCAGAATTTGAAATGGCTAAGACCTACAGCAGATGGGGGGATGGGCGCCCGTACAGAGGCGACCTACCAATGATTTATAAGTTTTATGAAAGAAATTCTACACAAAGCGTTGGAAGAAGAAAACCGTTTTCTCTTCCTTCTTCTGGGTTTGGTAGTTGCGGGCAGAGGCCTCCAAATTAACTGACAATACACAGATTAACAGGAGAAAAGACGGGGTTTATTTACACTTGCCTGAGGGACATCCCAGTCAATGGGCACCTGGACGGACGGCCTGAAAAAAAGTTTATATCTATCAGCCTAACAAAAGGAGGGATGTTAGTGCTCAGTGGGGGCGGACAGTAGGCTCCCTCGGTCTTTTTTATGCTAAAGACAGGGGCTGCCCGTGCCTGGCAGCTGACTGCGCAGGAAACTCGCTCAGAGGGGGGTTGGGAGTCCCCGTTTGTTGGGGGAGGGCACAAATGAGGACAATTTGTCTAAGATTTTTTACTTTCATTTTTTCTTCAAATTATAAGAGAAAGTTTTTGTAGGCAGTTACAGAGATAGTAGAAGGGAGCCGTAGAAGAAATGGGCTCAGGGAACATGACAGAGGCAAAAGAGAGATTTAGGAGAGCCCTGTGGAAAGGAGGCTGGGACAGGGGGACCCTGGGGTGGGCAGAGCGCGCTCAGATCTCTTTCTGCATCTCCTGCGGCCTAAATGTTTTCGTGATAAAGACAAAAAACCATTTTGCTTTTTTTTTTTAAACAGGTATACATGTTCAGTAATCATAAACAGTTAAACCATATATATATGGTTTAATATATATATAATATATATATATATATATTATATATATATATTTTTAACCCAGCAGATAAGACAAAATCTTTCAACTCTGAGGTCCTCGTGGGTCCCCACATTCTAGAGTGGGAAGACTGGGGGGCCCCGTGCGGGGTGTAGAGGGTGTTATATTGAGTGGGAAACTTGAACACATGTGAACACAATATTTTTGTGTGTGACAGAAACAGAGAGAGGGAAAGATAGAGACAGACAGACAGGTAGAGAGATGAGAAGCATTACAGCTAGTGCTCAATTTATGACCATGATTGGCTCCGACAGACTGGTCGTAACATGATTTGGTCGTAAATTGAGTAGGCTATATATACAGTACTGTGAAATGATGTTATAAAAATCTTTAAGTCATATTTTATCATAATTATCTTTCATTATTGTTATATATCATAATTTTCTTTGTTCATTTTATGCCATTTGTATCATCTCTACACCATTTTGGTTCTTATTTTTTTTTCTTTTTATTTATTCATTTTAGAGAGGGGAGAGAGAGAGAGAGAGAGAGAGAAGGGGGGGAGGAGCAGGAAGCATCAACTCCCATATGTGCCTTGACCAGGCAAGTGCAGGGTTTCGAACCAGCAACCTCAGCGTTCCAGGTCGATGCTTTATCCACTGCGCCACCACAGATCTGGTTCTTATTTTTACATTCGTCAGGTTTAAGTAAACACTGCATTACCAGTACAACTGGTTTAATATTTGCAAAGACAATTTCCTCTTGTTAGACATCTTGGGAGGGGTTTGATGAAAAATATCCAAGACACACACACACACAAAATCCAAGACACAAAAGACAAATTGCTGTACCGAGTCTGGGATAACAGTTGAAATGGTGCTCGTGGAGATGGTAGTGCTGCCGGAAGCTGGTCTGCACTGTCATACGCCCAGCTGGGCAACGCTTGTGTTGCCAGATGCGGAGCAGTCATGGCTAGCGATTGTAGTGGTAAAGTCGAATGATCGTAAGTCTATCAATATTTGTAATTCTTCGTTGTGGCACCCTACTTGTTTATTGATTGCTTTCTCATATGTGCCTTGACCGGGGCGGGGGTGGGGGGTGGGCTACAGCAGACTGTTGGGCAGATAAAATGTATTATGCTCACTTTGTTAAAGAGGCCGTTGCCCAGGTGATACTAATGTGTGTTGGGGTGGGCTAAAGGCAGGCAGAATCCTTGTAGCCTGGGGCTTGGTTTTGGGATTAAGCCTTTCCTACCCTTTTTGGTGTAAGGTGGTACAATCCTATCATGCCTCAGAGAAGTGACTTTGTATTAAGAGACTTCCCTATTATGTATATTGGATTAAGGGTTTGGATTTCTACATTATAAAATGGGAACGGAGCGGGAGTTTGGCTCTTGGTTCCTGAGGTTAGCATGAGAGAGTGGAGAGAGTAGAGCCAGCAGCTAAAGGAGGCCACGTGGAGGAGGCCAGGAGAAGCAGCCAAGATGGTGGAGTGCTGAGTGAGATGCCAGTTTGTGTAGAGTTTGTATCTGGGATAAGGAAGGAGATGGGGAACTGAGGAGAATAAGTCTGGTGAGCTAGAAACCTTTGATTCTAGGAAACTCGGATAAGTCAGTGGCTTTGTGAGCACTGAGTGTGACTGGGTTTTGGAGCCCAGTGTGTATTTTTACTTGCCCGCCGGGTGCAAGGTAGGATTAAAGGCTATGGCCCACCAGTTTTTGGCTCCATGGTTTCTTTACCGACTGTCCGAATCCAATGCGAACCTGCATGGGCCGGGCTGCTGTGATAGTGGCCGTGCTTCCTGGCTTTACACAGACCAAGTGACCCCTTGCTCAAGCCAGCAACTTTTGGCTCAAGCTGGTGAGCCTTGATCAAACCAGATGAGCCTGTGCTCATTTTTTTTTCTAAACTGGAAAGACTGACAAGCCTGGTAGACATGGAATATGTAGGAAACTGCTGGGAGACCTTGTTTTGGAAGGATAAAGGATTTCACCTCAGAGGTTTTGTATGGTTTTGCAAGAAGATCTTTAATGAACAGTAAAGACAGAGAGTGAGTCAGAGAGAGGGATAGACAGGGACAGACAGACAGGAACAGAGAGAGATGAGAAACATCAATCATCAGTTTTTCATTGTGCGTTGCAACACCTTAGTTGTTCATTGATTGCTTTCTCATATGTGCCTTGACCGCAGGCCTTCAGCAGATCGAGTAGCCCCTTGCTGGATCCAGCGACCTTAGGTCCAAGTTGGTGAGCCCGCACTCAAGCTGGCGACCTCAGGGTCTCGAACCTGGGTCCTCTGCATCCCAGTCCGATGCTCTATCCAGTGTGCCACTGCCTGGTCAGGCTTTTTTTTTTCTTAAAGATTTTCTTTTCTTTTCTTTTTCTTAAAGATTTTTAAAATTGATTTTAGAGTGGAAGGGGGGAGGTGGAAAGCATAAACTCCTAGTAGTTGCTTCTCATATGTGCCTTGACCAGGCAAGCCCGGTCCCAGCATTTCAGCTGGACCTTTGTCCACTGCGCCACCACAGGCCAGGCTCCAAGCAGTTAGGAATCTGATCTCTGAAATAGAAGTTCCTTGGGAGGACAGAGTGGGTATGAATTAATCAATGGCATCTCTCCGGGAAATTATTTCTGTACTCAATAAACGAAGAGTCGCCTGACCTGTGGTGGCGCAGTGGATAAAGCATCGACCTGGAAATGCTGAGGTTGCCAGTTCGAAACCCTGGGCTTGCCTGGTCAAGGCACATATGGGAGTTGATGCTTCCAGCTCCCCCCTCCCCGCTGTCTCTATCCTCTCTCTCCCTCTTTGTCTCTCTCTCTCCCTCTCTCTCCCTCTCTCTCTCCTCTCTAAAAATGAATAAATAAAATTTTTAAAAAATTAAAAAAAATAAACAAAGAGTCAGTTATGAATATTGTCAGATTTTATTTTTATTTTTTTAAAGATCTTACTTATTCATTTTAGAGAGGAGAGAAAGAGAAGGTGGGGAGGAACAGGAAGCATCAACTCCTATATGTGCCTTGACCAGGCAAGCCCAGGCTTTCAAACTGGCAACCTCAGTGTGCCAGGTCCATGCTTTATCCACTGCACCACCACAGGTCAGGCCTGTCAGGTTTGATATTTATTGTGAGCAATTGGGAGTTATTAAATATTTGTTGTAGTTCAAGTGCCGCCATCCCCATTTCACTAGTGAGCACCCTGAGCTCCTAGCAGAGTCTGAGGTACCAGCTGTCACCACCCCTAACTGGACAGAGAAGCACATATTGGGGTGAATGTGGAGAAGAAAGAGGGTCTAAGTAGACTAGACATAGCTGAGGAAGGGGCATAAATCCCTAGGAAGACAAATGTCTGCAATCACCCAGATGTGAGTCACCCATGTAGACAGAGGACTTCTATTTACTAGTGGCTAGGTAAATAACAGTGCTTTGGCAACCCTGGGCAGTGGCCATCTTCCCGACACACTGGGAGCATCTCCAAGGCAACGCAAGAGTCAAACACATCTCTAGGACCTTTTAAGTTAGGTGCTGGCTGTCAGAAGGCTGTCTGTCTGACCTGACCACGTGGTGGCACAATGGATAGAGCATTGGACTGGGACATGGAGGACCCAAGTTTGAAACCCTTGAGGTCGCCGACTTGAGCGTGGGATCATGGATGTGACCCCATGGTCACTGGCTTGAAGCCCAAGGTCGCTGGTTTCAGCAAGGGGTCACTCGTTCTGCTGTTGCCCCGTCACACACACACACCAGGTCAAGGCACATATGAGAGCAATTGTTGCACAACTAAGGTGCCATAACAAAGAATTGATGCTTCTCATTTCTCTCCCTCCCTGTCTGTCTGGTTGCCCTCTGTCCCTCTCTTTGACTCTCTCTGTCTCTGTCAAAAAAATGACCAAATGGATAGATAGATGGATGGATGACTCAGAGTCTCATAGAGCAGATCTGAGGGAGGAACTTTAAGCCCAAGGGAAAACACTACCAGTTAGCTCAATTAACCCATTTGCTGAGCACTTACTAGTGCATAAAAGGATTCTGTCATTGATTTATCTCAGGACAGGAATGAGGAAGTACAACAGCTCTTTCTATATCTCTTTAACATTGATTTTAGAGAGAGAAAGAGAGAGGGAGGGAGAGTAATATTGATTTGTTGTTCCACTTATTTATGCATTCATTGGTTGATTCTCATATGAGCCCTGACCAGGATCAAACCCATGACTTTGGAAGGTTGGAACTATACTCTAGCCAGCTAAGCCACCCAACTAGGGGCTGTATCTTTTATGTTTGAGAACCCAGAGACCTCAAGCCATTTTCTTTATTATTATTATTATTTTTTTTACAGAGACAGAGAGAGGGATAGACAGGGACAAAAAGACAGGAATGGAGAGATGAGAAGCATCAATCATTAGTTTTTTGTTGCGCATTGCAACACCTTAGTTGTTCATTGATTGCTTTCTCATATGTGTCTTGACTGTGGGCCTTCAGCAGACCAAGTAACCCCTTGCTGGAGCCAGCCACCTGGGGTCCAAGCTGGTGAGCTTTTGCTCAAACCAGATGAGCCCTTGCTCAAGCTGGTGACCTTGGGATCTCAAACCTGGGTACTCAGCATCCCAGTCTGACACTCTATCCACTGTGCCATCGTTCGGACATGCTCAAGCCATTTTCTTAAGGTCACAGTTTACAAACCAGTATTCATTCAGGAGCAGCCTGAGTGAGTGTTATTTAACCAAGGGCTATGGAGTGTTTGCTGGGCATTCTTCTCAGTAGGAGGGGCAGGCAGGGTGAAGAATGGTTAAAGCAGAGTCCTGGAAGGCCTATAAGTCTGTTATTCAAATAAGAATAGTAATATTTGTTATTCTAAATAATAACAGAAGCCATAGTGCCTGACCAGGTGGTGGCGCAGTGGATAGAGCATCAGACTGGGATGCAGAGGACCCAGGTTTGAGACCCAGAGGTCGCCAGCTTGAGCGCGGGCTCATCTGGTTTGAGCAAAAGCCCACCAGCTTGAACCCAAGGTCGCTGGCTTCAGCAAGGGGTTACTAGGTCTACTGAAGGCCCGTGGTCAAGGCACATATGAGAAAGCAATCAATGAACAACTAAGGTGTTGCAACGAAAAACTAATGATTGATGCTTCTTATCTCTCTCCATTCCTGTCTGTCTGTCCCTATCTATCCCTCTCTCTAACTCTGTCTCTGTAAAAAAAAAAGGGGGGGGAGGCCACATACTAAACTTGACAAACGCCTGATCTGTGGTGGCGCAGTAGAAAAAGCCTCAACCTGGAATGCTGAGGTCACCAGTTTGAGACCCTGGGCTTGACCAGTCATTGCAAAAGTTATAGTTGATGCTTCCGGCTCTTCCTCACCCCCACCCACCACGCCTCTCTCTCCTCTCTCTCGAATTAATAAATAACATCTTAAATAATTATTTAATTAAATAAATAAACCTGACAAGCTCAGGGGAGGCCTGCCTAGCGGGCCATACAAACTCAGAAACCGAAAGTAACCACAAACATTCCTAACTAAGATTGTCATGGCATACTCACGGCCTAGGCCTGTGGCTTCCTTGACAAAGGTCAAACTTTACCCTAAGTGAGCCTGTCTATTGTCTTTGTGCATCTTAGATAACATACCTTGGAGATATGTTTGTCATTCAGAATTGGAGGGACAATTGGCTGTGCACCTGTCTTGTGTGAGATGTGCTTTCCTCAAACTTGGTTACCGGCACATAACCCATATGACCTGAAAAGAAAGAAGAGATAACATACCTTTGAAAGGTCAGAGTGACCTTCTTTCCTAGACTCCTCAGGGCACAGCCTCCCACAAGAACAGGACCCTTCATTGTTATCTTGGTCAATAACATGTGCTGTCATATTTATCTATCTATTTATTTATTTATTTTTATTTATTCATTTTTAGAGAGGAGAGAGAGAGGGAGAGAGAGAGAAAAAGAGGGAGAGAGAGGAGAGGGGAGGAGCTAGAAGCATCAACTCCCATATGTGCCTTGACCAGGCAAGCCCAGGGTTTTGAACAGGCAACCTCAGCATTTCCAGGTCGACGCTTTATCCACTGCGCCACCACAGGTCAGGCTGTCATGTTTATTTATAACATTCCTGTACCCACCAATGTAAAAAAATAATATGTTTGTTCATTTTTCCTTTTATCCAACTCAGAGATTTTCTTGTTTGGCTCTCTCCCCCCTCCCTAAGCTACCACTGGTGGTTTTTGTATACCCCCTTTATGCCCTGTTGTTGATCAAATAAGTTTGTAAATGTGATGTATATGTTTGCTCACTTATAGTTTGCATTGGGTGTGGGGGACAGGCTGTAAGCAGGCAGGGTTGTTACAGCCTAAGGCTCAGTGTTTTTTTGTTTGTTTGTTGTTGTTTTTTTACAGTGACAGAGAGAGCCAGAGAGAGGGATAGATAGGAACAGACAGAGGAATGGAGAGAGATGAGAAGCATCAATCATTAGTTTTTCATTGCAACACCTTAGTTTTTCATTGATTGCTTTCTCATATGTGCCTTGACCATGAGGCTGCAGCACACCGAGTAACCCCTTGCTCGAGCCAGCAACCTTGGGTCCAAGCTGGTGAGCTTTGCTCAAACCAGATGAGCCCACTCAAGCTGGTGACCACGAGGTCTTGAACCTGGGTCCTCCGCATCTCAGTCCGACACTCTATCCCAGGGGTCCCCAAACTTTTTACACAGGGGCCAGTTCACTGTCCCTCAGACCATTGGAGGGCTGGACTATAAAAAAAACTATGAAGAGCCCTGGCCGGTTGGCTCAGCGCTAGACCGTCAGCCTGGCGTGCGGGGGACCCGGGTTCGATTCCCGGTCAGGGCACATAGGAGAAGCGCCCATTTGCTTCTCCACCCCCCGCCCCTCTCCTTCCTCTCTGTCTCTCTCTTCCCCTCCCGCAGCCAAGGCTCCATTGGAGCAAAGATGGCCCGGGCACTGGGGATGGCTTCTTGGCCTCTGCCCCAGGCGCTAGAGTGGCTCTGGTCGCAGCAAAGCGACGCCCCCGGAGGGGAAGAGCATCACCCCCTGGTGGGCAGAGCATCGCCCCTGGTGGGCGTGCCGGGTGGATCCCGGTGGGGCGCATGCGGGAGTCTGTCTGACTGTCTCTCCCCGTTTCCAGCTTCAGAAAAATACAAAACAAAACAAAACAAAACAAAACAGGCCCTGGCCGGTTGGCTCAGCGGTAGAGCGTCGGCCTAGCGTGCAGAGGACCCGGGTTCGATTCCCGGCCAGGGCACACAGGAGAAGCGCCCATTTGCTTCTCCACCCCTCCGCCGCGTTTTCCTCTCTGTCTCTCTCTTCCCCTCCCGCAGCCAAGGCTCCATTGGAGCAAAGATGGCCCGGGAGCTGGGGATGGCTCTGTGGCCTCTGCCTCAGGCGCTAGAGTGGCTCTGGTCGCAACATGGCGACGCCCAGGATGGGCAGAGCATCGCCCCCTGGTGGGCAGAGCGTCGCCCCTGGTGGGCGTGCCGGGTGGATCCCGGTCGGGCGCATGCGGGAGTCTGTCTGACTGTTTCTCCCCGTTTCCAGCTTCAGAGAAATGAAAAAAAAAAAAAAAAAAAATTAAAACAAAACAAAACAAAACAAAACAAAACTATGAACAAATCTCTATGCACACTGCACATATCTTATTTTAAAGTAAAAAAAACAAAACGGGAACAAATACAATATTTAAAATAAAGAACAAGTAAATTTAAATCAACAAATTGACCAGTATTTCAATGGGAACTATGCTCCTCTCACTGACCACCAATGAAAGAGGTGCCCCTCCCAGAAGTGCTGCGGGGGCCAGATAAATGGCTGCAGGGGGCCGCATGCAGCCCACGGGCCGTAGTTTGGGGACCCCTGCTCTATCCAATGTGCCACCACCTGGTCTCCTAAGGCTTAGTTTTAAGACTAAGCTTTTCCCACACCCTTGACTGTTGCATGATGTGGAGTGTTGTACTCTCATGAGGAATCCTATTTATCCCTCATATAAGTGACTTTGTATCAGAGACTTCATTGTTTGTATATTGGATTAAAGGTTTTGATTTCTTTTTTTTTTTTTAATTTTTTTTAAAGATTTTATTTATTCATTATAGATAGGGGGGAGAGAGAGAGAGAAAGAGAGAGAGAGAGAGAGAGAGAGAAGGGGGAGGAGCAAGAAGCATCAACTCCCATATGTGCCTTGACCAGGCAAGCCCAGGGTTTTGAACCAGCAACCTCAGCGTTTCCAGTTTGACGCTTTATCCACTGCGCCATCACAGGTCAGGCCAAGGTGTTTGTTTGTTTGTTTGTTTTAAGATTTTATTTATTCATTTTAGAGATGAGAGAGAGAGAGGAGAGAGAGACAGAGAGAGAGAAGGGGGGAGGAGCTGGAAGCATCAACTCCCATATGTGCCTTGACCAGGCAAGCCCAGGGTTTCGAACCGGCAACCTCAGCATTTCCAAGTATACGCTTTATCCACTGCGCCACCACAGGTCAGGCTCCAGGCCAAGGTTTTGATTTCTACACTATAAAATGGGGCAGAAGAGCCCATGCTGGTGGAGAGCAGAGAAAGGCCACGTGGAGAAGAGGAGAAGCAGCCAAGATGGCGGAGTGCTGAAGGAAAAGCCAGTTTGTGCAGAGAGAAGGAGATGGGGAACAGAGGTGAATAAGGCTGGTGAGCTTAAAACTTTTTTTTTTTTTTTTTCTTACAGAGACAGAGAGAGTTTGAGAGAGGGATAGATAGGGACAGACAGACAGGAACGGAGAGAGATGAGAAGCATCAATCATCAGTTTTTCATTGCGACACCTTAGTTGTTCATTGATTGCTTTCTCATATGTGCCTTAACCGTGGGCCTTCAGCAGATGGAGTAACCCCTTGTTCAAGCCAGCGACCTTGGGTCCAAGCTGATGAGCCTTGCTCAAACAAAATGAACCCACACTCAAGCTGGCGACCTTGGGTCCTCCGAACTTGGGTCCTCTGTATCCCAGTACAACGCTCTATCCGCTGCGCCACCGCCTAGTCAGGCAAGCTTAAAACCTTTAATTCTAGCCCTGGCCGATTGGCTAAGTGGTAGAACGTCGGCCTGGCGTGCAAGAGTCCGGGTTTGATTCCCGGCCAGGGCACACAGGAGAAATGCCCATCTGCTTCTCCCCCCTCCCCCTCCTTCCTCTCTGTCTCTCTCTTCCCCTCCCGCAGCCGAGGCTCCATTAAAGCAAAGATGGCCCGGGTGCTGAGGATGGCTCTGTGGCCTCTGCCTCAGGCACTGGAATGGCTCTGAATGCAACAGAGCAATGCCCCAGATGGACAGAGCATCGCCCCCTGGTGGGCATGCCGGGTGGATCCCGGTCGGGCGCATGTGGGAGTCTGTCTGACTGCCTCCCTGTTTCCAGCTTCGGAAAAATGCAAAAAAAACCCAAACCAAAACAAAACAAAAAAACCTTTGATTCTAGGAAACTCAGATAAGTCAGTGGCTTTGGGAGCCCTGAATGGAAAGGGAAGTATTTTACCACTGTGTGTATTTCTTGCCCACCGGGTGCAAGCTAGGATTAAAGCTAATGGCCCACCAGTTCTTGGCTCTGTTGTTTCATTACCATCTGTCCGAATCTAATGAGAACCTGCATGGGCCAGGCAGCTGTGATGGTGGCCGTGGCTACTGGCCTTACACCTGTCCTCTCCTTTGATTCTTTTTTTTTTTTTTTTTTTTTTTTTAAGTGTTGGTCAAATAAGTTTGTAAATATGATATATATGTTTGCTCGCTTATGACTTATATTGGGTGTGGGGGACAGGCTATAGGCAGGCCAGGTCATTGTAGCCTGGGGTTTGCTTTTGGGACTAAGCTTTTCCCCACACCCTTGACTGATTGTATGATCTGGGTGGTGCACTCTCATGAGGAATCCAATTATGCCTTGGATAAGTGATTTGGTATCGAGAACTTCCTTGTTTGTATATTGGATTAAGGGATTTTGGTTTTCTACACTATAAAGTGGGACAGACCAGGAGCTGACTCTCAGTTCCTGCTATCACGATTGCAGGGGCTTCCCTGATCCCTTGCCCTTCATGGGAAAAGCTGGTTTTCTGCTTTTCCCTTGTCTTCTTTTGTGGTTTGCCTGTCTTGGTGAGACACCAATAAATAGGATGGCCCACCATCCTCTGACTCCGCCATTTCTTTATCGTCTGACCGAATCCAATGGGAACCTGCATGTGAATGGCCACAATGGCGGCTCCTGGTCTTACATTAAGATTTCTTTTTTTTTTTTAATTTTTTTTAATTCATTTTAGAGAGGAGAGAGAAATGGAGAGAGAGAGACAGAGAGGGAGACAAAGAGAGAAGGTGGGGAGGAGCTGGAAGCATCAACTCCCATATGTGCCTTGACCAGGCAAGCCCAGGGTTTTGAACCGGCGACCTCAGCATTTCCAGGTCGACGCTTTATCCACTGCGCCACCACAGGTCAGGCTGATTCTTTTTTTTAAATTATTTTTAAATTACAGATGACATACAATATTATATTATTTTCAGGTGTACGACATAGTGATCATTTATATAACTTACAAAGTGAACCACTTGATAAATCTAGTATGTATCCAGCACCATCCATAGTTATTACAATATTAGTATAGTTCTTAGAATATTATTATTACAATATAATTACATTGTTATCACAATATAATTGACTATATTCCCTATGCTATTCTTTTGATTCTCATGAATAAAACAAACTGTAAAATAGCCATTTGTCAAAACATTCTCTCAACCAATTTAGATTTTGCTTCTTGGTAAGTGTCAGTTTGGCTCAAATACACTTTTTTTTAAAAAAGCAAATTAACTGTATTTAACAATTTATGGGGTTATGTCTATGATCCCACACTCAAGCCAGGCAACCCTGCACTCAAGCCGGTTGAGCCCACGCTCAAGCTGGTGACCTTGGGGTTTCAAACCTGGGTCCTCAGCGCCCCAGGTCAAGGCTCTATCCATGGCGCCACTGCCTGGTCAGACATTCTGTTATCTTTTTTTTTTTTTTTTACAGAAACAGAGAGAGTCAGAGAGAAGGAGAGACAGGGACAGACAGACAGGAACGGAGAGATGAGAAGCATCAATCATTAGTTTTTCGTTGCACATTGCGACACCTTAGTTGTTAATTGATCACTTTCTCATATGTGCCTTGACCGTGGGCCTTCAGTAGACCGAGTAACCCCTTGCTCGAGCCAGCAACCTTGGGTACAAGTTGGTGAGCTTTTGTTCAAATCAGATGAGCCTGCGCTCAAGCTGGCAACCTCGAAGTCTCGAACCTGGGTCCTCGGCATCCCAGTCCAACGGTCTATCCACTGCGCCACCACCTGGTCAGGCTTTTTTTTTTTTTTTTTTTTTTTAATAGAGACAGAGTCAGAGAGAGGGATAGACAGGGACAGACAGACAGGAACGGAGAGATGAGAAGCATCAATATTAGTTTTTCATTGCACACTGAGACACCTTAGTTGTTCATTGATTGCTTTCTCATAAAGGCCTTGACCATGGGCCTTCAACAGACCGAGTAACCCCTTGCTCGAGCCAGCAACCTTGGGTCCAAGTTGGTGAGCTTTTGTTCAAACCAGATGAGCCCACGTTCAAGCTGACGACCTCGGGGTCTCAAACCTGGGTCCTCAGCATTCCAGTCTGACGCTCTATCCACTGCGCCACCGCCTGGTCAGGCTCTGTTATCTTTTTAAAATATTTTTATTGATTGATTTTAGAGAAAGAAGAAAGCAGAGAGAGAAAAAAAGATCTATTTATTGTTCCACTTATTTATGCATTCGTTGGCTGATTCTTGTATGTGCCCTGATCAGGAATCAAATCTGCAACCTTGGCGTATGAGGGCTATGAATGGTCTAACCACTGAGCTAACTGGCCAGGGCTCTGTTAGCTTTTTTATTCAAACACAGAATAAAAGAAAAGAAATTGGAAAAATGCTGAAACCTACACTCTCCTTGGAAATTCACAGTGCAGCATCTTAGTGTCCTGCAGGGTCTGAGGAGGAGAAAAAAAGTCAAACCTGTGTGACTTAATTTTCCACATTCTCTTTAGAAATACAGAAATATATATATATATATATATATATATATATATATATTTTTTTTTTTTTTTTTTTTTTTTTACAGGGACAGAGAGAGAGTCAGAGAGAAGGATAGATAGGGACAGACAGACAGGAATGGAGAGAGATGAGAAGCATCAATCATCAGTTTTTCGTTGTGACACCTTAGTTGTTCATTGATTGCTTTCTCATATGTGCCTTGACCGCGGGCCTTCAGCAGACCCAGTAACCCCTTGCTCGAGCCAGCGACCTTGGGTCTAAGCTGGTGAGCTTTGCTCAAACCAGATGAACCCGCACTCAAGCTGGTGACCTTGGGGTCTCGAACCTGGGTCCTCCGCATCCCAGTCCAACACTCTATCCACTGTGCCAGCGCCTGGTCAGGTCAGGCAGAACTTACCAGTGTTTGATTGGACCGCTTTATAGAAGAAAATGGCCCTGGCTGGGCAGTTCAGTTGGTTAGAGCATGGTCCCATACTACCAGGTTGATGGTTCCACCCCATTTCAGGACACATACAATAGTCAACCAATGAATGCATAAATGGAACAAGAAATCGATGTTTTCCCTCTCCTTTCCTCTCTAAAATCAATAAATAAAAATTAAAGAAATAAAAGGAGAAAATGAAGCATAGAAGATATTAAAGAAATCCGGTAGCTGGCCAATTGGCATTGGGTTTTAAACACAGGACCCTAGCACTAAAGCGTTCTTTGTCACAAAATACAGGCGTCGCAACTTCTTCTCCCCTTATTGGTCAGAAAAGAAAAGATTGTATTGGCCAGACAGCCTCTCAGCCTCGTCTGAGATGGGCTCGGTCGGAGCGCCCCCTCGTGGCCTGCGTGGGAAAGCGCATCTCTGGTTAATGCCATTTTTGTGTTTGTGACGTCCATTTGGATTGAGGTCAAATTTGGTTTACTGATCTGCATCCATAAAGTCTTTTGTAGGTATTCTCACTGCCAGTGGACCACTCCGTCTCCTGTACCACTTCAAGTCTGTCGGAGCCCACAGTCTTTGACGTTCCACCTCCCAAAACATTCACCCTGCGAACACTTCCCTACACCCCACTGCCTCCCCTTTCTGGGCTATGGTGTCCCACCTGGATGACAAATTAGCGTCCTATGCTCTTGGCTCACCCTACATCCACTCCAACCTCCCTGGGATATTTTTCTGAAGCTAGACCAGAGTGTTCTTTTCAAAACACCAGTAATTATCCTGATATAAACCCAGCTAAAGGTGCTTTAATGGTCCCCAGTGTCCTTGAAAAACTAAATTCGTACCAGCACTGGCAGGGACCTAAATAACCTGTCCCTGTAATTTTTCCATTGTAATTTCTCTGTCTTGCTCCCTCATTAGACTTCAGCTATGCTGGCTCTTTTATTTCTTTTCTGAACAAAGGACATCAACGTGTGATTTTCTCTGCCTGGAATGCTTTTTGCTAGCTAATCACAAGGCAAAAAACCTGTTTGCATTTCTTAAAATGCATATGTGATTTCCTCAAGAAAAAAAAAAAATTCCCTGACAATACTAAATCCCCCTATTCTTTTGCACAACAGACCACATTTTCTTTTTTCTTTTTAGAAGGGGCAGACAGGGACAGACAGACAGGAAAGGAGAGAAATGAGAATCATCAATCCTTTGTTGCGATTCCTTAGTTCATTGATTGCTTTCTCATATGTGCCTTGATCAGGGGCCTCCAGCTGAATGAGCGACCCTCGCTTAAGCCAGCAACCTTGGACTCAGGCCAGCAACCATTGGGTCATGTCTATGGACCCATGCTCAAGTCAGCAACCCAGTGCTCAAGCTAGATAACCCCATGCTCAAGCTAGTGACCTTGGGTAGACCACACTTTCTTTTTTATTTTTTTTAAATATATTTTTTAATTTTTTAAAATTTTATTTGTTCATTTTAGAGAGGAGAGAGAGAGGGAGAGAGAGAGAGAGAGAAGAGAGAGACAGGGGGAAGGAGCTGGAAGCATCAATTCCCGTATGTGCCTTGACCAGGCAAGCCCAGGGTTTCTAACCGGCGACCTCAGCATTTCCAGGTTGACGCTTTATCCACTGCGCTACCACAGGTCAGGCTTAGTTGTTCATTGATTGCTTTCTCATATGTGCCTTGACCGCGGGCCTTCAGCAGACCGAGTAGAGCCTTGCTCGAGCCAATGACTTTGGGTCCAAGCTGGTGAGCTTTTGCTCAAACCAGATGAGCCTGCGCTCAAGCTGGTGACCTTGGGGTCTCGAATCTGGGTCTTCCACATTGCAGTCCGACGCTCTATCCACTGTGCCACTGCCTGGTCAGGCTAATTTTTTTATTTATTCATTTTAGAGAAGAGAGAGAGAGAGAGAGAAAGAGAGAGAGAGAGAGAGAAGGGGGGAGGAGCAGGAAGCATCAACTCCCATATGTGCCTTGACCAGGCAGGCCCAGGGTTTTGAACTGGCAACCTCAGCATTTCGGGTCGACGTTTTATCCACTGCGCCACCACAGGTCAGGCCAAGACCACACTTTCTTTTTTTTTTTTTTTTGTATTTTTCTGAAGCTGGAAACGGGGAGGCAGTCAGACAGACTCCCGCATGCGCCGGACCGGGATCCACCCGGCACGCCCACCAGGGGGCGACGCTCTGCCCACCAGGGGGCGTCGCTCTGTTGCGACCAGAGCCACTCTAGCGCCTGGGGCAGAGGCCAAGGAGCCACCCCCAGCGCTCGGGCAATCTTTGCTACAATGGAGCCTCGGCTGCGGGAGGGGAAGAGAGACAGAGAGGAATGAGAAGGGGGGGTGGAGAAGCAGATGGGCGCTTCTCCTATGTGCCCTGGCTGGGAATCGAACCTAGGACTCCTGCACGCCAGGCCGACGCTCTACCACTACATCAATCTGTTCTTATATGTGCCTTGACTGGAGTTGGAACCATCAACCTCTGAGCTTCGGGATGATGCTCTAACCATCTGAACTATCTGGCCAGGGTGAAGACATATTATTCTTTTTTTTTAATTTTTTTAATTTTTATTTATATAGAGAGGGATAGATAGGGACAGACAGACGGGAACGAAGAGAGATAAGAAGCATAAATCATCAGTTTTTCATTGCAACACCTTAGCTGTTCATTGATTGCTTTCTCGTATATGCCTTGACCGTGGGCCTTCAGCAGACCAAGCAACCCCTTGCTCGAGCCAGAGACCTTAGGTCCAAGCTGGTGAGCTTTTTGCTCAAGTCAGATGAGCCCGCGGTCAAGCTGGCAACCTTCGAGTCTCGAACCTGGGTACTTCCACATTCCAGTCCGACGCTGTATCTATTGAGCCACCGCCTGGTCAGGCAAGACATATTATTCTTGAGTAGGACAGTGTTCGACAAGGAGCATTGCTCAAAAACATTTTTCTCAATCAGTTCGCTGAAAGGTGACTGATGAGCCCTGGTTGAATAGCTCAGTTGGATAGAGCATTATTCCAATATGCAAAGGTTCTGGATTTGACCCCGCCCAGGTCAGGGCTCAGACAGGGACAGATCAATGTTTCTGTCTCTCTCCCTTCCTCTTTTTTTAAAAAAATTAATAAATAAAATATTTTTGAAAAATAAAGAGTGGCTGCCTGACTAGGCTGTGGTCAGTGGATAAAGCGTCGGACTGGGACGTGTAGGACCCAGGTTCGAAACCCCAAGGTCGCTGGTTTGAGCACAGCTCATCAGTTTGAGACCAAGGTCCTCGATCCGCTGTAGACCCCGGTCAAGGCACATATAAGAAAGTAATCAATGAACAACTAAGGTGCCACAAAAAAGAATTGATGAGGCTCTGGCCGGTTGGCTCAGTGGTAGAGCGTCGGCTTGGTGTGCAGGAATCCCGGGTTCAATTCCCGGCCAGGGCACACAGGAGAAGTGCCCATCTGCTTCTCCACCCCTCCCCCTCTCCTTCCTCTCTGTCTCTCTCTTCCCCTCCCGCAGCCAAGGCTCCATTGGAGCAAAGTTGGCCCGGGTGCTGAGGATGGCTCTGTGGCCTCTGCCTCAGGTGCTAGAATGGCTCTGGATGTAACAGAGCAACAGCCCAGATGGGCAGAGCATCGACCCCTGGTGGGCATGCTGGGTGGATCCCAGTCGGGCACATGTGGGAGTCTGTCTGACTGCTTCCCCATTTCCAACTTCAGAAAAATACAAACAAACAAAAAAAATTGATGCTTCTCATCTCTCTTCCTTCCTGTCTGTCTGTTCCTCTCTCTGTCTCTGTCACACACATACACACACAAATAAATCTAGGTTTGGTGGTTTGTGCCAAGTGTTTCTGCATGTGGGTTATTTTTTATTTATTTATTTTATTTAGTTATTTTTTTGTATTTTTCTGAAGCTGGAAATGGGGAGAGACAGTCAGACAGACTCCCGCATGCGCCCAGCCGGGATGCGACGCTCCGCCCACCAGGGGGCGATGCTCTGCCCCTCCGGGGCGTCGCTCTGCCGCGACCAGAGCCACTCTAGCGCCTGGGGCAGAAGCCAAGGAGCCATCCCCAGCGCCCGGGCCATCTCTGCTCCAATGGAGCCTTGGCTGCGGGAGTGGAAGAGAGAGACAGAGAGGAAGGAGGGGGGCGGGGTGGAGAAGCAAATGGGCGCTTCTCCTATGTGCCCTGGCCGGGAATCGAACCAGGGTCCCCCGCACGCCAGGCCGACGCTCTACCGCTGAGCCAACCGGCCAGGGCTGGGTTATTATTTTTTAAAGACTTTATTTATTTACTTTAGAGAGGGGAAGAGAGCAGTGGTAGTCAACCTGGTCCCTACTGCCCACTAGTGGGCGTTCCAGCTTCTATGGTGGGCGGTAGCGGAGCAACCAAACTATAAATAAAAAGATAGATTTAACTATAGTAAGTTGTTTTATAAAGATTTATTCTGGGCCCTGGCCAGTTGGCTCAGTGGTAGAGCATCGGCCTGGCGTGTGGAAGTCCCGGGTTTGATTCCCGGCCAGGGCACACAGGAGAAGCGCCCATCTGCTTCACCACCCCTCCCCCTCTCCTTCCTCTCTGTCTCTCTCTTCCCCTCCCGCAGCCAAGGCTCCATTGGAGCAAAAGTTTGCCCTGGCTCTGGGGATGGCTCTGTGGCCTCTGCCTCAGGTGCTAGAATGGCTCTGATTGCGGCAGAGCGAAGCCCCAAGATGGGCAGAGCATCGCCCCCTGGTGGGCGTGCTGGGTGTGTCCAGGTGGGGCGCATGCGGGAGTCTGTCTGACTGCCTCCCCGTTTCCAACTTCAGAAAAAAAAAAAAAAAATGTATATATATATATATATATATTTATTTATTCTGCCAAACTTAGCAAAAATCCAACATAAAGTACTTGGTAAGTAATTATTATTATATGTTTTAACTTGCTGTAACTCTGCTTTATAAATTTTATAAGTAAAGTTACTTCCCTACTTTATAAATGACCATTACTGTGGAACCGGTAGGTGGTTAGAAAATTTTACTACTAACAGAGATACAAAAGTGGGCGGTAGGTATCAGGAAGAGAGAGAAGGGGAGGAGAAGCAGGAAATATCAACTCCCATATCTGCCTTGACTAGGGAAACCCAGGGTTTTGAACTGGGAACCTCAGCATTCCAAGTCGACGCTTTATCCACTGCACCACCACAGGTCAGGCACACATTTGGGGTATTTGATCATGTCATATCTGGCCTGTCCATCCTTCCCCAGTGAGCTCAGATGCTCTGGGGTATCTCCTTCCCCAAACCAGGGGTGCCTCTTACATTGACATGGCGTTGCCTTTCTCTGCTGCATCCTCAAGTCTCCCAGCAAACCAAGCTGCTGGCTGCGTGAGACCAAATAGCATTCATCTTAATCTCTAGTCTCTGTGTAGCATGCACAAGGCTTCTTAATTACGTGTGTTGGGTGAATTAACAAATATTAGAGACTTTAAGCTCCCCTTTTCCCGGTTGGGGCCTGGGGTGTGCTCCACATTTGAGTGCCTCCGGCCATGTATGTGCACACTCAGGAAAACTGAGAAGTATGTGGAGGATTCAGAATGAGTCACGGGCAGCCACCGCCACAGTGGTATGCAGAATATTTTGAGCTGTAAACACTGAAGGCTCAGAAGGCTCAGGAGGAAACTTTGACCTTTCTCACTTTCTGCTTAAAAGCATTTAAAGTAGAATACCTGCGCCAGGAAGGGAGATCACCATAGATAAGTATGGTTTAGTATGAACTAGTGTGTGATAGGAAAGAATCCAGCAAGGTGGCTTTGGTCAAAGTTCTCCTTGTGTGCCATTGTTTCAAGATGGCCAGCAAACATTTTACTAAACGTTAACTCTTTTCATCCCTTATAAATGGCCTTATGTCCCTGAAGCACCTAGATCCTTGCTTCTCCCTCCTTCTAGAAGGCCGTATTTACCTATGTTGCTTCCAGTTTTTGGAATTTTCACACTTATGTGAATTTCCTATACATATGTATTAAAACTAGTTTCTCCTGTTAATCTGCTTGTGTCATTTTTTTTTTTTTTTTTTTTACAGGGACAGAGAGAGGGATAGATAGACAGGAAAGGAGAGAGATGAGAAGCACCAATCATCAGGTTTTCCTTGTGATACCTTAGTTGTTCATTGATTGCTTTCTCATATGTGCCTTGACCATGGGGCTTCAGCAGACCAAGTAACCCCTTGCTTGAGCCAGTGACCTTGGGTCCAAGCTGGTGAGCTTTTTTTTTCTTTTCTTTTTTCTCAAGGCAGATGAGCCCCCCCCCCCCCCCCCTTGCCGGCACAGTGGATAAGATGTCGACCTGGAAGGCTGAGGTCCCTGGTTCGAAACCCTGGGCTTGCCTGGTCAAGGCACATGTGGGAGTTGATGCTTCCTGCTCTTCCCTTCTCTCTCTCTCTCTCTCTCTTCTCTCTCTGAAATGAATAAATAAAGTCTTTAAAAAATTAAAAAAAAAAAAAGAATTCTGGAATGTGAGGACACAACGATGTGCATGCGCTTAACACTACCAAATACTCCACTTTTTTTTTTAAATTTTTTTTTCTTTTCTTTTTTTTAATTTTTTTTTTCTTTTTTTTTTTTTCTGAAGCTAGAAACCGGGAGAGACAGTCAGACAGACTCCTGCATTCGCCCGACCGGGATCCACCCGGCACGCCCACCAGGGGGCGACGCTCTGCCCACCAGGGGGCGATGCTCTGCCGAGATCAGAGCCACTGTAGCGCCTGGGGCAGAGGCCAAGGAGCCATCCCCAGCGCCCGGGCCATCTTTGCTCCAATGGAGCCTCGGTTGCGGGCAGGGGAAGAGAGAGACAGAGAGGAAGGAGAGGGGGAGGGGTGGAGAAGCAAATGGGCGCTTCTCCTGTGTGCCCTGGCCGGGAATCGAACCCGGGACTTCTACACGCCAGGCCGACGCTCTACCGCTGAGCCAACCGGCCAGGGACCAAATACTCCACTTTTTAAAAGTGTTCAGATGCACCCCGGCAGGGTAGTTCAGTTGGTTATTGCATCATCTCTGATATGACAAATTTGTGGGTTCCATTCCGGATCAGGGCACATCAAGGAATCAACCAATGAATGCCTAAATAAGTGAAACAATGAATCAATGTCTCCCCCCACTCTAATAAATGAATAAATAAAATGGTTCATATGGGAAATTTTATATTCTATGTATTTTACGACAATTTAAAAAAATCTCAGAGCAGCCTGACCAGGCGGTGGTGCAGTGGATAGAGCACCGGACTGGGACGCGGAGGACCCAGGTTTGAGACCCCAAGGTCCCCAATTTGAGCGCGGGCTCATCGGGTTTGACCAAGGCTCACCAGCTTGAGCCCAAGGTCGCTGGCTCAAGCAAGGGGTCACTCGGTCTGCTGTAGCCCCCCCAGTCAAGGCACATATGAGAAATAAATCAATGAACAACTAAGGAGCCGCAACGAAGAATTGATGTTTCTCATGTCTCTCTTTCCCTGTCTGTCTGTCCCTATCTGTCCTTCTCTCTGACTCTCTCAGTCTCTGCCCCCCCCCCCCCCAAAAAAAAAAAAAAAAATCTCAAGAGCACTGCCTTTCAAAACAGAAGCCTCAGGGTCGGATAGCTTCACAGCGTTGGCGCCTGGCCCCGCCCACCGGCGGGAAAGTCGTCTTTTCTGTGTTTCCAGCCCTGGTTTCAGAGATAGTTATCAGCTCCAGCTCCACCTATCTGAACTCAAACTCGCGGACTGCGAGCCAGTGATCGAGGGTCCTCTCCCACAGTCTGGTAAGTCCGGGGGACCCTTCCTCTGTAGGAGACAAGGCGCGATCAGATGTTCCCAGACACCTCGGTCTTTCAAGCCCGTGCTGTTAAGTTGCTCAGCCAGGCTCCCCTTCAAAGGTAGAAAAGACCCATTTTCCAGATGAAACAAGGAACCGGGAGCCGCGTGTGTGTGTGAACAGGGGTGGGGGTGGGTGAGACCGGAGGAGTGTCCATAGGCTCTGAGGCTGGTTGTTTGGATTCCTGTGCAAAGAAAAGGTTATTTATGCAGGGTTTTACGAGGGATGGGCCCTTGATCTCGGGTTCTTATATGGGCTGATTTTTTTTTTTTTTCTTTTTTTGACAGAGAGAGTCAGAGGGAGGGACAGATAGGGACAGACAGAGAGGAAGGGAGAGAGATGAGAAACATCAGTTCTTCATTGCAGCACCTTAGTTGTTCACCGATTGCTTTCTCCTATGTGCCTTGACGCGGGGAGGGGGGGGGGAGCTACAGCAGAGCAAGTGACCCCTTGCTCAAGCCAGGCATCCTGGGGTCACGTCTATGATCCCACGCTCAAGCCAGCGACTCCTCGCTAAAGCTGGTGAGCCCGCGCTCAAGCCTGTGACCTCCGGGTTTCAAACCTGGGTCCTTTGCATCCCAGTCCGTCGCTCCATCCACGGTGCCACCGCCTGGTCAAGCTGTGTTGATTTCTTACACCCCATAAGTGTATGAAGCTGGGTGACTGTTACTCCATCAACAGTTTTTAAAAAGAAGTTGGCCTGACCTGTGGTGGCTCAGTGGATAAAGCGTCGACCTGGAAACGCTGAGGTCACCGGTTCGAAACCCTGGGCTTGCCTGGTCAAGGCACATATGGGAGTTGATGCTTCCAGCTCCTCCCCCCTTCTCTCTCTCTACCTCTCTCTCCTCTCTAAAAAAAATGGATTAAAAAAAATAAATAAAAATAAAAAGAAGAGTGGTAAAATACACATAAAATGTACAGTAATAACTGTCAACTCTATTGTTATTGGCAGCATTAAAAACCTAGTTGTGCTCGCTTCGGGAGCACATATACTAAAATTGGAACGATACAGAGAAAATTAGCATGGCTCCTGCACAAGGATGACACGCAAATTCGTGAAGCGTTCCATATTTAAAAAAACAAACAAACAAACAAAAAAACCTATTTGTGGTAGAATAGCCTGGCCTGTGGTGATGTAGGGGGTAGAGCCTGGTCTTGGAATGCTGAGGTTGCCGGTTCAAAGGTCAAGGCACTTACCAGAAGCAATGATAAGGAGTTGATGCTTCACATTCCTTCTCGCTCTCTAAAATCAATAAACAAAAAATATTTTTGTTTGACCGGTGGTGGCGCAGTGGATAAAGCGTCGACCTGGAACGCTGAGGTTGCTGGTTCGAAACCCGCGGTTTGCCTGGTCAAGGCACATATAAAAAAAAACTTGATGCTACCCTTCTACCCCCCCCCCCCCCGTCTGTCTCTCTGTCCATCCATTTTATTGTATCTCTCTCTCTCTCTCTCTTTCTTCCCCCTCCCCTCTTTCTAAAAAAAATTTTTTTTTAAAAAGGAAAACTTTTAAAAATTGTGGTAGAATACACATAATGTAAAATTGATGATCCTTTCTTTCTTTCTAAAGATTTTTAAAAAGATTTTGTTTATTCATTTTAGAGAGGAGAGGGGGAGAGAGAGAGAGAGATAGAGAGAGGAGGGGGAGGAGCCAGAAGCATCAACTCCCTTGTGTGCCTTGACCAGGCAAGGCCAGGGTTTCAAACCGGCAACCTCAACATTCCAGGTTGATGCTTTATCCACTGCGCCACCACAGGTCAGGTCTTAAAGATTTTATTTATTGATTTTACGAGGGGCTGGAGGAGAAGCAATAAGCATCAACTCATAGTTGCTTCACTTTAGTTGTTCATTGGTTGCCTATTGTATGTGTCTTGACCTGGCAAGCTCAGGATTTCAAATCGGTGACCTCAGAGTTCCAGGTTGACACTTGACCCCACTACGCCATCATAAGCCAGGCAAAATTGATTATCTAAAATAAAATAAAAATTATTGATTTTAGAGAGAGAGAGAGAAACATCCATTTGTTGCTCCACTTATTTATTGGTTGATTTTTGTATGGGTCCTGATTGGGGGATTGAATTTACAACCTTGGCCTATCTGGACAACAAACACTCCAACCAACTAAGATGTCCAGCCAGGGCATCTTAACTATTTTTTTTTCATCTTAACTATTTTTTTTTAAATTTATTCCTTTATAGAGGGAAGAGAATGAGAGAGAGAAAGAGAAAGGGGGGAGGAGCAGGAAGCATCAACTCCCATATGTGCCTTGGCCAGGCAAGCCCAGGGTTTCGAACCGGCAACCTCAGCATTCCAGGTTGATGCTTTATCCACTGCGCCACCACAGGTCAGGCTTAACTATTTTTTTAAAAAAAATTTTTTTTAATTTATTTATTTTTAGAGAGAGAGGAGAGAGAGAAGGGGGAAGGAACAGGAAGCATCAACTCCCATATGTGCCTTGTCCAGGCAAGCCTGGGGTTTCGAACTGGCAACCTCAGAGTTCCAGGTCAACACTTTATCCACTGCACCACCACAGGTCAGGTCAGGCCATCTTAACTATTTTTAAGTGTACAATTCAGTACTGTGAAGTGTATTGACATTGTTGCGCACCAATCTCCAGAACTCTTACTCGTTTTACAAAACGGAAACTCCATATCTATTTATTTTTTATTTTTTATTCAGAGACAGAGAGAGAGAGTCAGAGAGAGGGATAGATAGGGACAGACAGACAGGAACAGAGAGAGATGAGAAGCATCAATCATCAGTTTTTCGTTGGGACACCTTAGTTGTTCATTGATTGCTTTCTCATATGTGCCTTGACCGCGGGCCTTCAGCAGACCGAGTAACCCCTTGCTCGAACAGTAACGCTCCATTACTCCTCTCAGCCCCTACAACCACCATTTTTACGTTTTTTGGTGGTCTTTTTTGTTTGTTTGTTTGTTTTTTTGCTTCTTAAAATTTTTAAATTACAATTCACATTCAATTTATATTAGTTTCAGGTACACAGCACAGTGATTAGACATTTACATAACTTATGAAGTGATCCTTCTGATAAGCTGGTTCCACCCCCACTCCCCTAGCACCGCACAGAGTTATTACAATATTACTGACTTTTCCCTGTGCTTCACTTTATATCCCTGTGACTGTTCTGAGACTGCGACCTGCACTTCTCAATCCCTCTACCTTCTTCACCCAGCCCCCCACCATGCTCCTTTCTGTTTGTGACTAAGCAATTCAGAGAATTAGAATCGGACCGGACCGTACTTGTCTTTTTGTGATGGGTTTATTTCACTTAGCATACTGTCCTCAAGGTTCATTAAATGTAGCCTGTGACAAAATTTCCCCCCTTTAAAAGGTTTTTTCCTGCCTGACCAGGCGGTGGCGTAGTGGATGGAATATCGGACTGGGATGCAGAGGACCCAGGTTCGAGACCCCGAGGTCGCCAGCGTGGGCTTATCTGGTTTGAGCAAAGCTCACCAGCTTGGACCAAGGTCACTGGCTCGAGCGAGGGGTTACTCGGTCTGCTGAAGGCCCGTGGTCAAGGCACATATGAGAAAGCAATCAATGAACAACTAAGGTGTCGCAACGCGCAACAAAAAACTAATGATTGATGCTTCTCATCTCTCCATTCCTGTCTGTCTGTCCCTGTCTATCCCTCTCTCTGACTCACTCTCTGTCTCTGTAAAAAAAAAAAAAAAAAAAAGTTTTTTTTTCCTGCCCCTGCCGAGGGCTGTAGTGTAGACATTCCAGGCCTTAAATAGGTAGGAGATAAGGTCCTGTCATTTCTGATCGAGATTCAATAGTAGGCCTCCCTCTCTTATGGCCACTGGAAGGCCATTCTGGTTTGATGCTTTCTCTGAGCTGGCCTAGAATCTCTCCCTCCCTACAAATTCCATCTCTTTCTACCCCAGCTCCAAATGCCAAACCCATTTCACTCCAAAACAAAAACAAAAAAACCCCGGAAAGCTGTCGAGTTTCAGGGTCCATGGTTGGGAAATGTGGCCTGTGAGCTGTCCCTTTTTTATTTATTTATTTTTTTTACAGGGACAGAGAGAGAGAGAGAGAGAGACAGAGAGAGGGATAGATAGGGACAGACAGGAACGGAGAGAGATGAGAAGCATCTCTCTCTCTCGCAACTAAGGTGATTGCGACACCTTAGTTGTTTATTGATTGCTTTCTCATATGTGCCTTGACTGTGGGCCTTCAGCAGACCGAGTAACCCCTTGCTCGAGCCAATGACCTTGGGTCCAAGCTGGTGAGCTTTTGCTCAAACCAGATGAGCCTGCGCTCAAGCTGGCGACCTTGGGGTCTCGAACCTGGGTCCTTCCACATCCCAGTCTGACGTTCTAACCACTGCGTCGCCTAGCCAGGCCTGTGAGCTGTCTTATTGCCGAGCCTTATGGGCACCTATCCAGGATGGGAGGAAATAATAATAAGAAGCTTTTCCTCTGTTTAACAGAGGGAGAGAGGGCAGAGTGGTCTGTAGCTTGTGAAGAATCAGACAGCTGATACAGGGTAGAGCTGGATTTGAACCTGGGTAATATGGCTTCAAAAATCAGCCTTCTTTCCTGACCTGTGGAGGCACAGTGGCTAAAGTGTCAACCTGGAATGTTGAGGTAGCCAGTTTGAAACCCCCAGCTTGCCCGGTAAAGGCACATACGAGAAGCAACTATGAGATGCTTCCCGCTCCTCCCCCCTGCCTTTCTCTCACTCTCTCTCTCCTCTCTCTAAAATCAATGAATAAAATCTGAAAAAAATAAAATCAGTCTTCTTATCCATACCACTCATATCAATTGAGCAGATACTGTGTGCTTTATACTGGAAGCTTTTCCTTCTCTCTTCAAACAACCTTTCCAGTAATGTTGAAATGTACTAAAAGTCTTATTTACATTTTTGTGTGTGTGTGTGTGACAGAGACAAAGAGACAGAGTGAGGGACAGATAGGGATAGAAAGACAGGAAGGGAGAGAGATGAGAAGCATCAATTCTTCATTGCGACACCTTAGTTGTTCATTGATTGCTTTCTCATATGTGCCTTGACGGGGGGGGGGGGGGGCAGCTACGGCAGACCAAGTGACCCCTTGCTCAAGCCAGCGACCTTGGGCTCAAGCTGGTAAGCTTTGCTCAAACCAGAGGAGCCTGCACTCAAGCTGGCCACCTCGGGGTTTCGAACCTGGGTTCTCCACGTCCCAGTCCAACGCTTTATCCACTGCGCCATCGCATGGTCAGGCAAGTCTTATTTACATTTGAAGAAACCAAAACTCAGACATGAACGACCTATCCAATATATTCTTTTACCATCGCCCTTTGGAATTGGTCTTCTATGGCCAAGAGTGGATGAACATGCTTGATGGCTTTCAGTCTTGTTTTCTCTGCAGACCTAAGCCTCAAGGTCATCCAGGATGCTGTTTCAACATGTTCGTCAATTTGGTCAGAAGCTGGTTCGCCGTCGGCCCCTGGAGCTGAAGGAGAGGTCTGAGAACCATCTGGCCCGTTGCCTGAGCACCTTGGATCTGGTGGCCTTGGGTGTGGGCAGCACCCTGGGCGCTGGCGTGTACATCCTGGCTGGTGAAGTAGCCAAGGACAAAGCTGGCCCAGCGATTGTTCTGTGCTTCCTGGTGGCTGCCCTGACTTCTGTGTTGTCTGGGCTCTGCTACGCGGAATTTGGGGCCCGGGTACCATGCTCCGGTTCTGCGTATCTCTACAGCTACATCACGGTGGGACAACTGTGTGCCTTTGTCACTGGATGGACCCTCATACTCTCCTATGTCATTGGTGAGATGACGGGGCCAGTGCAAGGAAAACAAGGAACTCAGATCAGGAAAATAGGAGGGGGGATTGGGGTCTTCACCCTCATTCATGGACACTTTGTGTTATCCACCTTGTGCCAAGACATGAAGAATAGTGTCAGGAAAACCTCCAAACTTCATTCTAGTCAACTCTGTCTTATTCCCCTTAGGTGATTGAAACAAGAACGAGAAAGAAATGAGAACAGTAGGAATTGGGGAAGAAATGTGTTCCCCAGGGCTCACTCCCTCATCTCTGAGAGGTCTTTGCTCAGCTGTTGGCCTCAGGGGTTTTCCGCTGACTATCTAATTTAAAATTTCAACTCTTATCTCACAGCTCTCTAGGTCCCACTTCATTTTCTTTCTTCTTCTTCTTTTTTTTGTTTACTTTTCTGACGTGAGAAGCAGGGAGGCAGACAGACTCCTGTATGCGCCCAACTGGGATCCACCTGGCATGCCCACTAGGGGGTGATGCTCTGCCCATCTGGGCTGTTGCTCTACTGCAATCGGAGCCATTCTAGCACCTGAGGTGGAGGCCATGGAGCCATTCTCAGCGCCAGGGCCAACTTTGCTCCAATAGAGCTTTGGCTGCGGGAGGAGAAGAGAGAGATAGAGAGAAAGGAGAAGTAGAAGGGTGGAGAAGCAGATGGACACTTCTCCTGTGTACCCTGGCTGGGAATTGAACCCGAGACTTCCACATGCCCAGCCGATACTCTACTACTGAGCCAACCAGCCAGGGCTTCCGTTTTCTTTCCTATTGATTGACTGATTGATTTTAGAAAGGAAGTAGAGAAAGAGAAACATCAATCCATTGCTTCACTCATTAAGCATTCATTCGTTGATTCTTTTTTTTTTTTTTGTATTTTTCTGAAGCTGGAAATGGGGAGAGACAGTCAGACAGACTCCCGCATGCGCCGGACCGGGATCCACCCGGCACGCCCACCAGGGGCGACGCTCTGCCCACCAGGGGGCGATGCTCTGCCCCTCTGGGGCGTCGCTCTGCCGCCACCAGAGCCACTCTAGCGCCTGGGGCAGAGGCCAAGGAGCTGTCCCCAGCGCCCAGGCCATCTTTGCTCCAATGGAGCCTTGGCTGCGGGAGGGGAAGAGAGAGACAGAGAGGAAGAAGGGGGTGGGGGTGGAGAAGCAAATGGGCGCTTCTCCTGTGTGCCCTGGCCGGGAATCAAACCCGGGTCCCCCGTACGCCAGGCCGATGCTCTACCGCTGAGCCAACCGGCCAGGGCCTCATTCGTTGATTCTTGTATGGGCTCTGACCTGGAATTGAATCTGCAACCTTGGTGTATCGGGATGAAGCTATAACCAACTGAGCTACCTGGCCAGGGTTCTCTGTTCTCTTTTCTTGCATAACATTGATTTCTTTCTAATATATTAAATAGTTTACCTGTTTTGTGAAACACCTGTGTCTACTCTCCCCACCCCATGAGAAGAAGAAACTCTTTTGAGATTAGGTATTTTGTATCTTTGCTTTAGCCAAAAATATATCTCAGGGTGCCTGGCGGGGGTGCAGACTGTTTGCCCATGAATGTGACTTCTTCTGCCCTGCAGGGAGCGCCAGTGTGGCCAGGGCCTGGAGTTCTGCCGTCGACAGCCTGACCGGGAACCGCATCTCTCAGGTGCTGCAGGGCAGTGTGTCTCTGCATGTGCCCCACCTGGCCAAGTACCTTGACTTTCTCTCGCTGGGCCTGGTGCTGCTGCTCACCGGTGAGGCAGGGGTCAGGGACAGGATGGGATGAGTGGGGTAGGGAGGGGAGCTGAGATGGGAAAGTCTTGGAGGTGGCAAAAGGGTGGGTGGGAGGCATTTGAGGCCAAGAAAGGAGGATTTGTGGTAGGAGAGACAGGAAAGCAAGAGGTAGGCCATTGTTTCCCACCCTTGGAACTTGGCATTTTATTTTATTATTTTATTTTTAATTTTTTTTGGTGTGGAGTGATCCTTGTCAGCTATTGAGTGAATCTAGAATGATCTAGTCACTAGTGGTGTCCACCCCCTCAAATAGGACAATCAAAATATCTCCAGACATTGTCAAATGTCCCTTGGGGGTCAAAGTCACCTCCAGCTGAGAACTATTGACCTAAACAAACAAGTTTCTTCCTCTGTACTAAGACTAAAGTCTTTAAAAATTATTTCATTTAACTTTTAAAAAAAATTGAGGTGAAATTTACAGAATGTAAAATTATTTCCTCCAGTGCCTGACCAGGCGGTGGCGCAGTGGATAGAGCGTCAGACTGGGATGTGGAGGACCCAGGTTCGAGACCCCGAGGTTGCCAGCTTGAGCACGGTCTCATCTGGTTTGAGCAAAGCTCACCAGCTTGGACCCAAGGTCGCTGGCTTGAGCAAGGGGGTCACTCAGTCTACTGTAGCCCTCCCCTGGTCAAGGCATATATGAGAAAGCAATCAATGAAAAACTGATAATTGATGCTTCTCATCTCTCTCCATTTCTGTCTGTCCCTATCTATCCCTCTCTCTGTAAAAAAAAAAAAATGTGTAAGGCAACATTAAAAAAAGGTAAATGTATGTTTTCCTTGTTTCCATAAATTGGTTATCAAACAAATATGATTTTATTTTTTATTTATTTTTTACAGAGACAGAGAGTGAGTCAGAGAGGGATAGACAGGGACAGACAGACAGGAGCGGACAGAGATGAGAAGCATCAATCATTAGTTTTTCATTGTGTGTTGCAACACGTTAGTTGTTCATTGATTGCTTTCTCATATGTGCCTTGACTGTGGAGCTACAGCAGACCGAGTAACCCCTTGCTCAAGCCAGCAACCTTGGGTCCAAGCTGGTGAGCTTTGCTCAAACCAGATGAGCCCGCGCTCAAGCTGGCGACCTCGGGGTCTTGAACCTGGGTCCTCGGCATCCCAGTCCAATGCTCTATCCACTGCGCCACCGCCTGGTCAGGCCAAACAAACATGATTTTAAGTTAATAAAACTATAACTGGAACTAATTTCTTTTTTTTTTTTTTGTATTTTTCTGAAGTTGAAAATGGGGAGGCAGTCAGACTCCCGCATGTGCCCAACCAAGATCCACCCAGCATGCCCACCAGGGGGCGATGCTCTGCCCATCTGGGGCGTGGCTCTGTTGCAACCAGATCCATTCTAGCGCCTGAGGCAGAGACCACAGAGCCATCCTCAGCACCCGGGCCATCTTTGCTCCAATGGAGCCTCAGGAATGCGGGAGGGGAAGAGAGAGACAGAGAGGAAGGAGAGGGGGAGGGGTGGAGAAGCAGATGGGCGCTTCTTCTGTGTGCCCTGGCCGGGGATTGAACCTGGGACTCCCGCACGCCAGGCCGACGCTCTTCCACTGAGCCAACCGGCCAGAGCCTAATTTCATTTTTTGAAAAAAAAACAAACAAAACTCACTCCCAGGGATCAACGAGCATGAAAAAAACTCACTACTCAAAACGGTTAAGATGTACAGTGTAGTAATTTGATACCTGTGTATACTGCAAGATGGTTGCCAAAGTAAGAACTCAACCATTTTATTTTATTTTATTTTTAAAATTTATTCATTGATTTTAGAGAGAGAGAAAGGGAGAGAGAGAGAGAGACAGGAACATTGATCTGTTCCTGTATGTGCCCTGACCAGGGATTGAACCGGCAACCTTTGCGTATCAGGACAGTGCTTTAACCAACTGAGCTATCTGGCGAGGGCAGAAATCAACCATTTTAACGTGTTCAATTTGGTGGCCCTTAGTACATTCACAGTGTTGTGCAATCATCACCATCTAGTTCCAGAACTTTTTTGTCACTTCAAAAGGAAACCTTGTAGCCCTGGCCGGTTGGCTCAGCGGTAGAGCGTCGGCCTAGCGTGCGGAGGACCCGGGTTCGATTCCCGGCCAGGGCACACAGGAGAAGCGCCCATTTGCTTCTCCACCCCTCCGCCGCGCTTTCCTCTCTGTCTCTTTCTTCCCCTCCCGCAGCCAAGGCTCCATTGGAGCAAGGATGGCCCGGGCACTGGGGATGGCTCTGTGGCCTCTGCCTCAGGCGCTAGAGTGGCTCTGGTCGCAACATGGCAACGCCCAGGATGGGCAGAGCATCGTCCCCTGGTGGGCGTGCCGGGTAGATCCCGGTCGGGCGCATGCGGGAGTCTGTCTGACTGTCTCTCCCTGTTTCCAGCTTCAGAAAAATGAAAAAAAAATAAAAATAAAAAATAAAAATAAAAGGAAACCTTGTACCCATTAAGCAGTTCCCTGCCAGCTGCTGGAAACTACTAGTCTGCTTCCTATCTAGTGTGTGTGTGTGTGTGTGTGTGTGTGTGTGTGTGTGTGTGTGTGTGTGTGTGTGTGTGACAGAGAGAGAGAGGGACAGATAGAGACAGCAAACAGGAAGGGAGATAGGGAGATGAGAAGCATCAATTCTTCATTGTGGCACCTTAGTTGTTCATTGATTGCTTTCTCACATGTGCCTTGACCAGGGGGCTATAGCAGAGTAAGTGACCCCTTGCTTGAACCAGCGACGTTGGGCTCAAGCTGGCAACCTCGGGCTTTCGAACCTTGGTCCTTTGTGTCCCAGTCCGATGCTCTATCCATTACGCCACCGCCTGGTCAGTCCCTTGTCTAGTTTTTTATTCCATCTTCTCCGCAGGTTTACTGGTTCTGGGAGCGAGTGAGTCAGCCCTGGTTACCAAGATGTTCACAGGCGTGAACCTTCTGGTTCTGACCTTCGTTGTCCTCTCTGGCTTCATTAAGGGAGACCTGCACCACTGGCAGCTCACGAGACAGGACTATGAGTTGGCCAAATTTGGATCCAATAACACCTCTAGGTCAGGGTGGCACCCTTAGCCATAGTCGCGTGTGTGGGACACAGAGCTGGGAGTATGGTGGGGAGCAGAGGTCTGGGCTGGTGGGTCCAGGTGGTGGGGACGGGAGTCCAGGACTGTGGTCTTGACTGTGGTCCAGTAGAGATGGCTGAAGACTCCATGTTCTTTCTCATCTCTTTTTCCACCATAGCTTGGGCCCTCTGGGCTCTGGAGGGTTTGTGCCTTTTGGCTTTGACGGAATTCTCCGTGGGGCAGCAACGTGTTTCTATGCATTTGTTGGTTTTGACTGCATTGCCACTGCAGGTAACATGGTCATCCACTCCATTTGGGGTATAGGCACCATTTGGGCTGTCCTTGGGCACAGGGTTGGTAGAAGGTTAGCTGGCTCTTGAAGGTTTGAGGGAAGAGCATTGTGTGAAGGCATGTTTTCCTGATCCAACCCTTCCACCCGTCCCGTAGGGGAAGAAGCCCGCAACCCTCAGCGCTCCATCCCGCTGGGCACTGTGATCTCGCTCTTCATCTGCTTTTTGGCGTATTTTGGTGTCTCGGCTGCGCTCACTCTCATGGTGCCCTACTACCAGATTAATTCTGACAGCCCCTTGCCACAGGCTTTCCTCTCTGTTGGGTGGGGCCCTGCCAGATATGTCGTGGCTGCTGGGACCCTCTGTGCTCTTTCATCCAGGTCAGTGTCCAAAGTTCTCTCCCGTCTCTTTTTTTTTTTTTTTTTGCGAGAGAGACAGACACAGAGAGGGACAGACAGACTGGAAGGGAGAGAGATGAGAAGTATCAATTCTTCGTTGTCGTGCTTTAGTTGTGCATTGATTGCTTTCTCATATGTGCCTTGATCGGGGGTGGGGAGCTACAGCAGAGTGAATGACCCCTTGCTCAAGCCAGCAATCTTGGGTTCAAGCTGGTGAGACTCAAACCAGATGATGAGTCCATGCTCAAGCCGGTGACCTTGGGTTTCGAGCCTGGGTCCCCCACGTCCCAGCACCATGCTCTATTCACTGTGCCACCACCTGGTCAGGTCCCGACTATTTCTAATTCTCAAGTGTCCTCGGATGCACAGACAGAGAGGGAGAGACAGCTTGCAGGGGTCTCAAACTCGCGGCCCGCCGAACAATTTTGTGCAGCCCACAGACTAATCCCCTAGGCTTACTTAATTTTATCCAAAATATTTTGAACTTCGTGGAATAGTCTGCGGGCCGCACAAAATTGTTCGGCGGGCCGCGAGTTTGAGACCCCTGCCTTAAGCCCTGTTTTTCCTGCTCTTTATGTCCTCACACATTTCATTCTCTCCTCCAGCCTCCTGGGTTCCATGTTCCCCATGCCTCGGGTGATCTTTGCGATGGCGGAGGATGGGCTCCTCTTCCGAGTGCTTGCCCGGGTCTATGCACGCACGCGCACCCCCATTGTAGCCACCATAGTTTCTGGAACTCTTGCAGGTAAATCAACAAAACTCACTCCTTTTTCGATCAATTTTCTGAACTTGGATGTTTCCAGTGGGTTCTCATCCTTTCCCCCACCTTGTTTGCACCCTCATTGTAGCATTCATGGCGTTCCTCTTTGAGCTGAGTGATCTTGTGGACCTCATGTCCATTGGGACCCTGCTGGCTTACTCCCTGGTGGCCTTTTCTGTGCTTGTCCTCAGGTGAGACTCCACTGCCTCTTGAATGAGGGTCTTGAACGGATGCGTGTTGATGGTTCATGTTGTCTCCTGAGCATACGGTTACACTCCAGGTGGGGAAGAGGTGGATTGGCTGCCTGGTGTTGGATGGGTAGATGCTAGTGTGAATGTTGAATTAAAACCTCTAATTCAGGTACCAGCCAGACCAGAATTTAAGCAAGAGTGAGAAAATGGAAGTGGAAATCATTGAGACAACGCTTGAACATGAAGCAAATTCTTTGGAATCTGTACCTGAAGGAGGAATATCAAAGACTCTAAAAAGTCTGTGTAGCCCTGTGAACAACATCCCCACTCGGCAGTCTGGCCAGATCGTCTGTGGATGTGCCTTACTGCTGGGTGAGCAGTGGGCTGTCTCTTTGGTGATGTCCTGAAGTTGACAGGATAAGGGGGTAGCGTGCTTTTGGCAGCTGAGGAAGAATCTTGGAGATAAGACAGCCCTTTTTAAAATTCATTTATTAATTTTAGAGAGAGGGAACAGAGGAGAGAGAAACATCAATCTAATACATTCATTGATTAATTCCTGTACGTGCCCTGACTGGGGATTGACCCCGCAACCTTTGCATATTGGGAAGATGCTCTTTTTTTTTTTTTTTTTTTTTTACAGAGACAGAGAGTGAGTCAGAGAGAGGGATAGACAGGGACAGACAGACAGGAACGGAGAGAGATGAGAAGCATCAATCATTAGTTTTTCATTGCGTGTTGCAACACCTTAGTTGTTCATTGATTGCTTTCTCATATGTGCCTTGACTGTGGGCCTTCAGCAGACTGAGTAACCCTTTGCTGGAGCCAGTGACCCTGGGTTCAAGCTGGTGGGCTTTTTGCTCAAACTGGATGAGCCTGCACTCAAGCTGGCGACCTCGGGGTCTCGAACCTGGGTCCTCTGCATCCCAGTCCGACGCTCTATCCACTGCGCCACCGCCTGGTCAGGCGGGAAGATGCTCTTAACCAATGGAGCTACACATTCAGGGCTTATGGCTCTTTTTGATGTCTTGATGTGGGCAGTTAGGGCGTGGGATGTGAACCAAGGTCTTGACACATTTGGCTCTTGAAGTTGGACCTGATCTTCTACCTGACCCTTGCAGCTCTCCTGCTGACCGCCCTGTGCCTGGTACTGGCCCAGTGGCCCAGTCATCTGGTCTCTGGAGACCCAGTGTGCACAACGGTAACTGCATTGCTGCTTCTGCTCATAATGGGGATCATTTTCATCATTTGGAGACAGCCTCAGAACCCAACTCCCCTTCGCTTCAAGGTAGGTGACTTTATGCCCCCAAACTATCTACCCTGAGACAATGAACTTTGCATACTTTGCTGGACCAAGGAAGACGTGGGGGATGGGGGTTGCTAAAACCCATGAACCATTCCCTGATCCACACTCTACCCAGGAACATCCAGTGGGACACCTGGTAGGAGTGGGCATTGAATGAGACTGGAGTCTCCCTTCCCACCCAGTGGAGAAGGGGGTCTCCCTTCCAAGCATGTGGTGTGTTTAGGGTCTTACCGACTTTGCCCACAGGTCCCTGCTTTGCCTGTTCTCCCACTGGTCAGCATCTTTGTGAATAATTACTTGATGATGCAAATGACCTCTACAACCTGGGCCCAATTTGGCATCTGGATGGTGATTGGTAAGTAGTTTTCTAGGAAAAAGAGCCCTTTTGGGTGACTCAACCCAATCTCTTCTTCCTGCTACCTTTCCCCCCGAAACTGTCTCAGATGCCATAAGAGGAGGCCTGTTGGGCACTTTTGCTTCTTAATTTTTATTTATTTTTTTGTATTTTTCTGAAGCTGGAAACGGGGAGAGATAGTCAGACAGACTCACGCATGCGCCCGACCAGGATCCACCCAGCACACCCACCAGGGGCGACGCTCTGCCCACCAGGGGGTGATGCTCTGCCCCTCCGGGGCGTAGCTCTGCCGTGACCAGAGCCACTCTGGCACCTGGGGCAGAGGCCAAGGAGCCATCCCCAGTGCCCGGGCCATCTTTGCTCCAATAGAGCCTTGGCTGCAGGAGGGGAAGAGAGAGACAGAGAGGAAGGAGGGGGTGGGGGTGGAGAAGCAAATGGGTGCTTCTCCTATGTGCCCTGGCCAGGAATCGAACCCAGGTCCCCCGCACACCAGGCCGACGCTCTACCGCTGAGCCAACCGGCCCAGGGCCTGCTTCTTGTTATCTCATTTCTATCCTAGGATTTGCCATATACTTTGGCTATGGGATCCGACACAGCTTGGAGAAAACCAGAGATCAACGCTCACCAACCTCAAACTCTCAAACTCTTGACAAAAACATCCCTACTGCGAATTAGTTTAACCACAGGAAGTAGATGCTGTGGGACCTCTGTATGCTGGAAGCATCTTCTGCTTCAGTGGAGACTTTCAGCCTATATGGCATGTGAAGGTGCGATGTATTTAGAGTTCTGGATTTATTGCCAGAAAATGCCTCCAATGTGGTATCCTTTGTTTTGTTTTGTGTCTTGTTTTGTTTTGAGAGAGATAAGAGGGAATAGGGTAACTACGAGTATCAACTCGTAGTTGCTTTCACTTTAGTTGTACATTGATTGCTTCTCTTATGTCCTTGACCAGGGCAAGCCAGTGTCCCCTTGCTCAAGCCAGTGACCTTGGGCTTCTCATGCCAGTGACCTTTGGGCTCAAGCTGGTGAGCTTTAGGATCATGTGGATGATTCCCCCACTCAAGCTGGCAACTCCATGCTGACGAGCCGGGGCTCAGAGCCAGCAACCTCTGGGGGCTTCGAACTGGCAACCTCAGCGTGGTGGGTGGACGCTTTATCCACTGCGCCACCACCAGTTAGGCAATGTGGTATAATTTTAAAGTAAACTTTTAAAAGTGTAATATACATACAAAAAAGAACATACTTTTTTTTTTAAAGAGCATACTTTTTAAGTGTGGAGAAAGGTGAATTTTCACAAAGCAAGTATGACAGATAACCAACCAAAAATTACAAGAAAAAATTAAATATTGTGTTCACAGAAGTGCCCTCTTGTGCCCATTTCCAGGGAAAACAGAGGTTACCACCTAGAAGAAAAGACATGTTTCAACTATATTCCATGTTGATGGTTGCACTTTCTTTTAATGTTTAATTTTTTTGTTTTTTTCACAATTATTAGCTTCAGATGTATAGCGGTTTACATAATGTATGAAGTGACCCCCTGACACTGTACATTGTTCTTACAATAGTACTGATTCTATTCCCTCTGCTGTAATGTACATCCCCATGACTGTTCTGTGACTACCAATCTGAACTTCTGGATCCCTTCACCCTTTCACCTAGCCCCTCAAACCCCCTCCTGTCTGGCCACCGTCAGTTCATTCTCTGTATCTATGGGTCTGTTTCTGGTTTGTTCATGGATTTTGTGTTTTAGATTCCATATACAGGGGATGGAGAAGGGTATGGGGGGTAAATGGTGACCGAGGGAGACTTGACTTGAGGTAGTGAACACACACTGCAATTACAGAGAATGTATTATAGAACTGTGCACGTGAAACTTTTAGAACTTTATTAAGCAACATCATCCCAATAAATTTAATAAACATTTTTTTTTAAGAAACAAGAAAAGATTCCGCATAATAGTGAGGTCATGGTATTTGTCTTTCTTTGTCTGACATACTTTACTTAGCATAATATCTTCTAGGTCTGTGCATGTTGCATGTTGTCACAACATTCCTTGTGTCAAGAGTAACTTTTTTTTATTTTTTTTTCGTTTTTTTTTTTCGTTTTTTTGTTTTTTTGTTTTTTTTACAGAGGCAGAGATAGACAGGGACAGACAGACAGGAACGGAGAGAGATGAGAAGCATCAATCATCAGTTTCTCGTTGCGCGTTGCGACTTCTTAGTTGTTCATTGATTGCTTTCCCACACGTGCCCTGACCGCGGGCCTTCAGCAGACGGAGTAACCCCCTGCTGGAGCCAGGGACCTTGGGTCCAAGCTGGCGAGCTCTTTGCTCAAGCCAGATGAGCCCGCGCCCAAACTGGCGACCTCGGGGTCTCGAACCTGGGTCCTTCCGCATCCCAGTCCGATGCTCTATCCACTGCGCCACCACCTGGTCAGGCACTTTTTTTTATTTTTTTTATTTATTCATTTTAGAGAGGACAGGGAGAGACAGAGAGAGAGAGGAGAGACAGAGAGAGAGAAGTGGGGGAGGAGTTGGAAGCATCAACTCCCATATGTGCCTTGACCAGGCAAGCCCAGGGTTTTGAACCGGCGACCTCAGCATTTCCAGGTCAACGCTTTATCCACTGTGCCACCACAGGTCAAGAGTAACTTTATTATTTATTTATTTTTATTTTGTGACAGAGACAGAGAGGGACAGATATGGACAGACAGGAAGGGGGAGAGATGAGAAGCAGCAATTCTTTGTTGCGGCACCTTAGTTGTTCATTGATTGCTTTCTTCTTTTTTTTTTTTTTATTTATTCATTATAGAGAGGGGAGAGAGAGAGAGAGAAAGAGAGAGAGAGAGAGAGAGAGAGAGAAGGGGGAGGAGCAAGAAGCATCAACTCCCATATGTGCCTTGACCAGGCAAGCCCAGGGTTTTGAACCAGCAACCTCAGGTTGACGCTTTATCCACTGTGCCACCACAGGTCAGGCCTTCTTCTTCTTTTTTTTTTTTTTTACAGAGACAGAGAGAGGGTCAGAGAGAGGGATAGATAGGGACAGACAGACAGGAATGGGGAGAGATGAGAAGCATCAATCATCAGTTTTTTGTTGCAACACCTTAGTTGTTCATTGATTGCCTTCTCATATGTGCCTTGACCGAGGGCCTTCAGCAGACCAAGTAACCCCTTGCTTGAGCCAGCGACCTTGGGTCCAAGTTGGTGAGCTTTTTGCTCAAACCAGATGAGCCTGAGCTTAAGCTGGCGACCTCAGGGTCTCGAACCTGGGTCCTCGGCATCCCAGTCTGACGCTCTATCCACTGCACCACCGCCTGGTCAGGCTGACTGCTTTCTTATATGTGCCTTGACGGGGGGGCTACAGCAGAGTGAGTGAACCCCGTGCTCAAGCTGGCGACCTTGGAGTTTCGAACCTGGGTCCTCTGCATCCCAGTCTGATGCTCTATCTACTGCGCTACCACCTGGTCAGGCAATAGTCACACTTTAAATATTAGAACACAAATAGGTCGGAAGTAAAAGGAAGAAAAAAGATAAATCATACAAACAGTAACAGAAGAAAGCTGGCACAGCTGTACTAATATTAGACAAGGTAGACTTTAAGGAAAAGAACAACAGACAAGTGGCTCACTTCATACTGATACAGAGATATCATTTTTATTTCCCCTAACTTTACTGAGATATAATTGATAGATAACATTGTGTCACTGACCGTTTTTCTGCCCCAGATTCCTTTAGAGTTAACCAACAGAGTTGATGAAAAGAGTTCTTCACTGAAAAATAGCATTGCTAGAGGTGAGGGGTTGGGGGAGGAGCATGAGAAGAAGTGATGAGCTTGTCAGGAGGTGACAGTTTCGTGGAACTAAAAGGAAGTTAAACTGGAGCCTGACCAGGCAGTGACGCGGAGGTCCCAGGTTCTAAACCCCGCGGTTGCCAGCTTGACAGTGGGGTCATCAATATGATCCCATGGTCACTGGCTTGAGCAAGGGGTCAATTGCTCAGTTTGAGCTCCCTAACCTCTGTCGAGGCACATATGAAAAGTAATCAATGAACAGCTGAAGTGCCTCAAGTATGAGTTGATGCTTCTCATCTCCTTTCCTGTCTCTCTCTCTCCAAAAGAAATCACCTGATTTATAAAATCTTTCCTGCACAAAGTCAGGATCCCTCATAAAAAGGAAAAAAAGGATGACCTATGGTGACACAGTGGATAAAGTATTGACCTGGAACACTGAAGTCGTAGGTTTGGAACCCTGGCCTTGGCCCTGGTCGGTTTGCTCAGCGGTAGAGCATCAGCCCAGTGTGTGTAAGTCCTGTGTTTGATTCCTGGTCAGGGCACACAGGAGAAGCACCCATCTGCTTCTCTACCCTTCCCCCTCTCCTTCCTCTCTCTTTTCCTCCCACAGCCAGGGCTCCATTGGAGGAAAGTTGGTGTGGGTGCTGAGGATGGCTCTATGGCCTCTGCCTCAGGTGCTAGAATGGCTCTGGCCACAAAGGAGCAAGGCCCCAGATTGGTAGACCATCGCCCCCTGGTGGGCATGCCAGGTGGATCCTGGTCGGGTGCATGCAGCTGTCTGTCTGACTGCCTCCCCACTTCTAACTTCAGAAAAATTAAAAAAATAAAATGAAATCCTGGACTTGCCTGGTCAGGGCACATATGGGAGTTGATACTTCCTGTTCCTCTCTCCTCCTTCTCTCTCTCTTTCCTCCTCTAAAATGAACAAATAAAAGAAATAAAAACAGTCAGCCTCAACACTGTGAAAACTATATTCTAGAAGATTAAAAATTTTTTAAGAAAGAGAAACATCAATTTGTTGTTTCATCTATTTATGTATTCATTGGTTGACTTCTTTATGTGCCCTGACTGGGGACCAAACCCACAACTTTGCCATCTCAAACAAGTGAACTACCTGGCCAGGGCTTCTAGAAGTTTGCTAGTCTTTCTAAAGTCATCTTCCCCACAGAGGGTCCTCTTGGAATAATTCACTAACAGCAACACTGATGGTAATAGCGATAAGAACAACAGCTGATATTTATTGAGCTTACACAATATTCCAGATACATATTTAAGGAGTTTACACGTACCAAGCCTGTTTAATCAGCACAATAGCAGTATCAGGTAGGTGTGACTACCCCCATTTCACAACTAACACACAGGGGTAGAAGCTAATCTGCCCACGTCTCACAGGAAGCAGCGAGGTGGGATAGCGATGACTAGCAGGTTGTGTACCGTGAGGAAAGGCTTTTGCACATATGTTACATCAGCAATCATCCTCCCAGAATGAATCCAAAATGAGACTGAAAGGTTCTGGGAAGCTTCTACGCATCCATTCAACTAACCTATCCAGTAAAAAATTCATCTACACTGAGTATGTCATAATCATGAATGAAATGTGATTTCTCCAGTTTCCAAATCTGCTCCTAGCATGACTAGCCTGAAATTCTATATAAGGAGAGTGATCCGTAAAGACTTTCTTGTGTTAAATTATATCATGATTTCTCATGTTGTGGAAGAAATGAACGCTGTTTAGAGGTCTCTGAACATTCTTTGTATCCTAAAGGTTTGTCAACAGTGTGAATTCTCTGATGTTCTCTAAAATGGTTTCCAGGGTTAAACACCTCGTCACAGTCCTTACACTCATGGGGTTTTTCACTGGTATGGGTTTTCTGATGCTGAGTAAGTTGATGGCCGTGAGTAAAGGCTTTCCCACATTCTTTGCACTCGTGGGGTTTCTTCCCTGTATGAATTCTCTCATGTTTAACAAGGCTTGACCCATAAATAAAGGCCTTCCCACATTCCTTGCACTTATAAGGCGTTTCACCAGTGTGAATTCTCTCATGTTGAGTGAGGTGATAGCCACAATTAAAGGCCTTTCCACATTCTGTGCACTTATACGGCTTCTCCCCTGTATGGATTCTCTCGTGTTTAACAAGGCTGGAACCCCAACGAAAGGCCTTCCCACACTTCTTACACTCATGAGGTTTCTCACCCGTGTGAATTTTCTGATGCTGAGTAAGGTAATTGACACGCGTAAAGGCCTTCCCACATTCTTGACATTCGAAGGGCTTCTCACCGGTATGAATTCTTTTATGTTGAGCAAGGCTCGAGCCACAGATAAAGGCCTTCCCACAGTCTTGACACTCATATGGCTTATCGCCACTATGAATTCTCTTGTGCTGAATTAGTTTATACACACGACTGAAGGTCTTCCCACAGTCCTTGCATTCATAGTCTTTCTCCCCAGTGTGAAACCGCTGATGTTGCGTGAGCTCATCACCACGTCTGAAGGCCTTCCCACAGACTTTGCACTCATAGGGCTTCTCCCCCGTGTGGATTCTCTTATGAATGACGAGGCTTGAACCCCAGCGAAAGGCCTTCCCACAGTCCTTACACTCATAAGGTTTCTCACCAGTGTGGATTTTCTGATGCTGAGTAAGTTGGTTACCCCAACGAAAGGCCTTTTTGCACTCTTTACACTGATAGGGTTTCTCACCAGTGTGAATTTTCTGATGTTGAGTAAGCTGATAGCCACGACTAAAGGCCTTACCACATTCCTTACATTCATACGAATTCTCCCGATTATGCAGTATCTGCTGTGGTCTACCAGAGGTATTTTCTCTATCAGTGCGCGTTTTCGCATAGTTGATTCTCTTTTGGTCGAAAGAGCCCCCTGGAGGGCCCTGTGCTCCTTCTAACTCACCTTCACACATCCAGTCAAGGACAATGAATTTACTTTTCCCACCTGAGTTCCATTTGGAAAAACAGATTTCATAAATGCCCTTTTCTGTAGGTAAATTCTTGGTCTCATATGGTGACTCCAAATCTGGAAGAAAAAAAAAATCCCATGCTTTGTTTCCTTTTAAGGACAACAAAACAAACAAACCTAACTACAAACCAAAAACTTCTCCAGTAGAAGAAATAATCTAGACCTTTGTTAAAATGTAAAGTCCAGCCTGACCAGGTGATGGCACAGTCGATAGAATGTCAACCTGGGACATTGAGGACCTAGGTTGGAAACCCTGAGATCAGAGGCTTGAGTGCAGCTTGAGTGTGGGGTGACTGGCTTGAGTGTGGGATCATAGACATGACCGATGATCACTGGCTTGAGCCCAAAGGTTGATGGCTTGAAGCCCAAGATCGCTGGTTTGAGCCCAACGTCATCGGTTTAAGCACAGGCTTACCAGCTTAAGTGTGGGGTCACTGGCTTGAGCGTGAGGTCACAGGCATGACCCCATGGTCAATGGCTGGAGCCCCTCAGTCAAGGTATGTATGAGAAAGCAATCAATGAACAACTTAAGTGCTTGCAACTATGAGTTGATGCTTCTCATCTCTCTCCTTTTCTGTCTGTCCCTGTCTGTCCTCTCCCTCTTGCTTAAAAAAATGTAAAGTCCACATCTGGCACCATAGTGTTTAATGAATGAAATGGATTATAGGCCAGAATTCTTTTTGTTTTGTTTTGTATTTTTCTGAAGTTGGAAATGTGGAGGCAGTCAGACAGACTCCCGCATGCGCCCGACCGGGATCCACCCGGCATGCTCACCAGGGGGTGATGCTCTGCCCATCTGGGGCATCGCTCTGTTGCAACCAGAGCCATTCTAGTGCCTGAGGCAGAGGCCACAGAGCCATCCTCAGTGCCCGGGCCAACTTTGCTCCAATGGAGCCTTGGCTGCGGGAGGGGAAGAGAGAGACAGAGAGGAAGGAGAGGGGGAGGGGTGGAGAAGCAGGTGGGTGCTTCTCCTGTGTGCCCTGGCCAGGAATCGAACCTGGGACTCCTGCATGCCAGGCTGACGCTCTACCACTGAGCCAACCGGCCAGGGCCAGAATTCTTATGTTCAATTCTTACTTCTGTATCCTCTGTCGGACCACATCGTCTGCGCCCCAGCACACTCATCTACAAATCAGACTAACTAATTGTGTCTAACTCATAAACTTGTAAGAATGAAATGAACTGTAGTTATACACACAGAGAAACATAGTGCCTAGACAATGCCTGGTACAGAGTTAGTGCAATATTAGCCATAGATATTATGGCTGTTATTATTTTTCTTTTTAGATTTTATGTATTTATTTTAGAGAGAGGGCAGAGAGAGAGAAAGGGGGAGAAGCAGGAAGCATCAGCTTGTAGTAGTTGCTTGGTTTCCTTGAAGATGGTTGTGAAATAAATATTTCAGAATTCCAATTCATCCTTTGCTCACTAAGAGTGGTCACTAGCCTGACCTGTGGTGGTGCAGTAAATAAAGCATTAACCTGGAATCCTGAGGCCACTAGTTTGAAACCATGGGCTTGCCTGGTCAAGGCACATTCAAGAAACAACTATGAGTTGATGCTTCCCACTCCTTTTCCCCTGCCTTTCTGTCTCTCTTTCCTCTCTAAAATCAGTAAATAATAAAATCTTTTTTTTTTTTTTTTTGTGTGTGTATGTGTGGCAGAGACAGAGTCATAGAGAGGAACAGATAGGGACAGACAGACAGGAAGGGAGAGAGATGAAAAACATCAATTCTTCATTGCGGCTCCTTAGTTGTTCATTGATTGCTTTCTCATATGTGTCTTGACCAGGGGGCTACAGCAGACCAAGTAACCCCTTGCTCGAGCCACTGACCTTGGGCTTAAGCTGGTGAGCCTTGCTCAAACCAGATGAGCCCACACTCAAGCTGGTGACCTCAGGGTCTCGAACCTGGGTCCTTCACATCCCAGTCCGATGCTCTATCCACTGCGCCATTGCCTAGTCAAGCAGTAAATAATAAATTTTTTTAAAAAAAGAGAGAGAGTGGTAACTAGTCCTGGTGAGGTAGCTCAGAGCATCGTTCTGACATGCCAAGATTGTGGGTTTGATCCCCAGTCAGGGCACATACAAGAATCAATCAGTGGCCTGGAAAGCTGGTGGCACAGTGGATAGAGAGTCAGACTGGGATGCAGAGGGCCCAGGTTCAAAATTCCGAGATTGCTGGCTTGAGCACAGGCTCACCAGCTTGAGCGTGGGGTCGCTGGCTTGAGCATGGGATCACAGAGATGACCCATGGTAGCTGGTTTGAGCCCAAATATCACTGGCTTGAGCCCAAGGTCACTGTCTTGAACAAGGGGTCACTTGGTCTGCTGCAGCCCACCCGTCAAGGCACATATGTGAAAGCAATCAATGAACAACTAAGGAGACTAAGAGACCGCAATGAAGAATTGATACTTCTCATCTCGCTCCTTTCCAGTCTGTCTGTCCCTATCTCTCTCTGTCTCTGTCACACAAAATAAATAAATAAATAAACCAGTGAATGCATAAATAAGTGGAACAACAAATTGATATTTCTCTCCTTCTCTAAAACCAATCAATACATTTAAAAAGAGAGAGAAAGCCTGACCAGGCGGTGGCGCAGTGGATAGAATGTTGGACTGGGATGTGGAGGACCCAGGTTCAAGACCTGGAGGTCTCCGGCTTGAGCGCAGGCTCATCTGGCTTGAGCAAGAAGCTCACCAGCTTGGACTCAAGGTCGCTGGCTTGAGCAAGGGGTTACTCGGTCTGCTGAAGGCCTGCGGTCAAGGCACATATGAGAAAGCAATCAATGAACAATTAAGGTGTTGCAATGAAAAACTGATGATTGATGCTTCTCATCTCTCTCCGTTCCTGTCTGTCTGTCCCTTTCTGACTCTCTCTCTCTCTCTGTCCCTGTAGAAAAATAATAAAATTAAAAAATAAAGAGAGAGAGAGAGGTAACTAAAGAAAGGGCCAGACGAAGATAGGAAGATCACTGATGAATGACAACAGGAAGGTGTGTAAGGCCCCCTTCCAACTTGACAAAGCTCAAAGTGTTCCCTGGCAACGGGAAGAAGATTCAACTCGTTTCTTGAAAGATAATCTTAAAGTTCACAAGGGATGGAATTGACATTCCAGGGAGCAAAGCCTCAGTTATACAACACAGGCAACTTACCCAGGGAGACCAAGTTACTGTAGTTCTCCAACATCACATCCCAGTACAGGTCCCTCTGTGTGGAGTCCAGGTAGGCCCATTCCTCCTGAGAGAAGTCTATGGCCACATCTGAGAATGTCACCAGACTCTAAAAACACAAACCCACATGTCCCTGAGGAAATGAAAGGGCACTTTCAAGAGGAAAGAACGAGGAAGGGCTGTACTGTGGGCAGAGCGCATACAGCAGGTGGATTGAAAGCCTGTGATATGGGTAGGGGGCAGGGAGGACATGGCTGTGACAACCAGAATCCCTCCATGTTACTAAGGAGCCCTACTGCTGCATCCCAACCTGCCAGAGCACGGACAGAACAATCCCAGACTTCCTCCCGTTCACGCGCACAGAACCTGCCACGTGCCTTTCTCACCTTCCCACACATCCTGAGACAACAGTGTGGATCCCTGCGGCATTACCTTTTGCCCCTTAAGGGAAAAGAAAATAATGCCTCCATTTCTGTTTCAAAAATGTAAGGGAAGATCTTTTATCTTCGAAAATAGGGTCTTGGCACGTTTGAATGTTTTGAAGCTTCATGTTCATCATTTTGCCAGGTTATGTTTTAAGCAGTCTTCCTTAGTAATGACAAAAACATTTTTTATTCCATCACATGGGCAGATGACATTTAATCATTACACTTATGCTGGACAAAATGACTAAGGTTTTTCCCGATTCTGGGAACATACGATCATCTACTACTCTGTCCTGGATGATTTTACCTGTCACCAACAGCACCCCTGCTCACCCCTTGTTCTTGATTTAGAGGATACTTGTATCAGAAGATGCAAAAGCATACGGAGGTCTGGCAGTTCTGTTCAACAACACAACTGACCACGGGTTCCCTGACCGCTGAGTCTGCAGGCCTCAGTCACACAGTTCTATCTAATTCTAAAAGCCTTCTAAAGCTTGGGCTGTTACTACACCCTGAGCCTGAGACCAATGAATACGAATAGTCTCTTTTATCTGGCTGGAAAAAAGTTCAGTGGGGAATTTCTGTTTTCTCCTGTGGTCAAATGGGTCCAACATCTCCAACTACTCAAACTATAGACCTGACTGAAATCTCTCTCAAAGGACTTTCTTCCTCTATTGCTCCAATGTTCCTTTTGACAAAAAAACTGAGCACAGCCTGACCAGGGGTGGCAGAGTGGATGGAGCGTCGGACTGGGATGTGGGGGACCCAGGTTCAAGCCTCCGAGGTCATCAGCTTGAGCACGGGCTCATCTGGTTTGAACAAAGCTCACCAGCTTGGACCCAAGGTCGCTGGCTCGAGCAAGGGGTTACTCGGTCTGCTGAAGGCCCGCGGTCAAGGCACATGTGAGAAAGCAATCAATGAACAACTAAGGTGTCGCAATGAAGAACTGATGTTTCTCATCTCTCTCCCTTCCTGTCTGTCTGTCCCTGTCTCTCTCAACACCAAAAAAAAAAAAAAAAAAAAAAGCCAAGCACAAAGGGGATACTGAATAATTAGCTCCACATTATGTGAACATTAGCCACCAAGGTGGGCATGGGCTACGTGGTATCATCATTCACCGGAGTGGGATGCACCGGGAAGTAGGTAATTAGATGGGACTCACTTGGGCAGAAAGCATCAGGATAATATAAAATAAAAATAGCCACCGGGGGGGGGGGGGGAAATAGCCACCGGACCTGAGTATCACATTTAAGAAGGAAAGAAATACACACTTACATTGGCCATAGCTTTAGAATCAAGAACTGATCGGTTGTCTGAGGGTTTCCTTCACTGTGGACACAAAATCCAGAGAAGCCAGAGCTAGATGAGGAGAAAGAGGCATGAAAGTAAGAGCATGTTGGTCTCCAAAATGACTTAATACAACCTTTTTGCTCCCTCCATCTTTGCTTCCAAAGAACCCTCAGCTCCTTCCCCAACACCCACAAACATGACGTCTGGAAAAGGATTCTGGGGGGAAAAAGCCCAAGCTGTCCCTCAAACTCCATGAAACCCAGCCGCACAGAGCAGAAGAGTTTTTATTTATTTTTTGCCTTGAAGTCAGACCCAGAGATTTTAGCAGGAGGATTTCTGGCCAGCTCCTGTTAGGCGATAAGTATTGAGAATTTGGCCTTGACCAAAGAGAGGTCTGGCCATCGTCCTCAGTTTCTTAGAGCTAATCTGTATCATACTTGATAGGAGGTCTTTGTTTGGGTACCAGGTGACCATACTGCACCTTAGGGAGGGACTGGCCATACCAAACTGTCTCTGGGTTGGGCTGGCCATACCCAAACAGTCTTAGGGTAGGAGGTCGTCACTCTAGGACAAACCAGGTGACTTGGGGTGGGGGCTTTGGGTCATGGGGTATCAGCTGACCTGGAGGCTGAGGTTAACTTCTGAGCAATCACTCAATCAATCATGTCGATACATCTATATAATCAATCAACTGGGCCTATGTGATGAGGCCCCAGTGAACTCTGGCTATCTGTGCGCAGTGAGTTTCCTGGTTGGCAAGGCTCTGTGTGTAACATCATACATCAATGCCAGCAGAGAACAAGTCCTGACTCTGGGGAGAGGACACTGGAGCTCATGTTGTGAACACCCTGGACCTCCCTGTATGAACCTGTTTCTTGGCTGACGTTAATCTGTACCCTTTCCCTGCAATGAATCATACCCCTGAGTAGAGTAGCTTCCAGTGAGTTCTGGGAGTCCTGCTAGTCCTGAATAATAGAGCCTGAAGCTACTTTCAGGAACTCTCAAACCTGCAGTTAGTGTCAAAACTGAGGGTGGTCTTAGGTGGAGACTCTGCCCTCAAACCTGCAGTATGTCTAACTCCAGGCAGGGGGACTGTTATCTGGACCTGAGTGGGCGTGTTTAGGGTGCTCAGTCTCTGAGTTCCTCCTGCTCCCTCCAGTCACATTGTCCAGGGTTAGCAGGGGCTACTTCATCCAAACTTGAATCTCTTCTGGCCTCTAGATAGGGTGACTTGGGTCAAGACACGGCAGGCAGACGAGAAGGAAATGCCTAGGAAGCGTCAGCACTTTACATCCAGAAAAGCTGGCTGCATAAACATATGCAGACTATCAATGCAAAACACTGATGTCAGTGGTTATTCGGTGCCAAGTTGGAAGAAATACTTAGCATGAAAAAAAGTCAGCTATATCATCAGTAGGAAAGTCAAGCTACCAAAATAAGATACACTTGAAAATTCTAGATATGAATATATATACACTCATATATATGCACACATATACATAGAGACAAACACATACCGGCCAACACCGTAAGACATAAGCAGAAAGGGAGATATAAAAATAGACATAGAGAAGAAGAAAACATTCTGGAAAGTTATAGATCCCTTGCTCAAAAGAGGTGACACAACTGGTCTGAAACGGCTATCTGTAAGCCTGCTTGTGATTTTGATCCTTGGCTGGAGTTCCAGTGTTCCCACCATTGCCCGAGGACAGCGGCTCATGCTTCTGGAATTTCGATGCTGTACACGGAGGGCGCCTATGTGATTCACGCCGGATAAGCTCCCTGGGCTCCCAGGCTGTGAGCTTCCCCACAGACAACTCGATGGCAGAGGAATTAAGCAAGATTGGTGGGCTTGCGCTCGGTTGCCTCTCAACATTTCCCTGTGGGCCTTTCCCTCGGCTGGCTTTGCCGTGTAACCCTCTGCCCTAATATATCTTAGCTGTGAGTAGGACAATGAGGTGAATCCTGAGTTCACCCAGAGAATCACTGAACCTGGAGATGGCCTTGTGGACCCTGACACATCCTTTGATCTTGAGTTTCTTCTTTTTGACTATCCCACTAGGTATTGCAATTATAGCTATGAACTTGCTTGGCATATTAATGTGTGTGCATTGATTTCTTTTAAATTTGTTAAGAGGCAGTTCGATTCTTAAAAGACAGAACTATTTTTTTTTTAAGTTTCTTCCTGCCTGACCAGGTGGTGGTGTAGTAGATAGAGCGTCGGACTGGGATGCGGAAGACCCAGGTTTGAGACCCCGAAGTCTCCAGCTTGAGCGCAGGCTCATCTGGTTTGAGCAAAGTTCACCAGCTTGGACCCAAGGTCACTGGCTTGAGCAAGGGGTTAATCCGTCTGCTGAAGGCCCATGGTCAAGGCACATATGAAAAAGCAATCAATGGACAACTAAGATGTTCCAACACACAATGAAAAACTAATGATTGATGTTTCTCATCTCTCCATCTGACTCTCAATGTAAAAAAAAAAAAAAAAAGTTTCTTCCTGCCTGACAAGGAGAAACCTAAAGGTTGCCGGCGCGCACAGGCTCACCAGGTTGAGCATGGGGTCGCTGGCTTGAGCAAGGGGTCATTCACTCTGCTATAGCCCTCCCCCAACTTCCGGTCAAGGCACATATGAGAAAACAATCAATGAACAAATAAGATGCCTCAATGAAAAACTGATGCTTCTTATCTCTCTGCCTTCCAGCCTCTCTCATTAAAAAAATTTTTTTTTAAAGTTTCTTCCTGAAATTGCAGAAAAGTTCAGAATGTATTATCTTTGGATTATTTTCCTGAATGACGTTTCCTTTTTTCCTTTAATTTCCTAATACCTAAACCAACTCTTTGATGTCTAGTATGCCCATATATGCTGGAGTAGCAAATAAAAAAAATGACTGAGCCCTGGCCAGTTGGCTTAGTGGTAGAGCGTCGGCCTGGAGTGCAGGAGTCCCGGCTTCAATTTCCGGCCAGGGCACACAGGAGAAGAGCCCATTTGCTTCTCCGCCCCTCCCCCTCCTGCAGCCAAGGCTCCATTGGAGCAAAGTTGGCCTGGGCACTGAGGATGGCTCTATGGCCTCTGCCTCAGGAGCTAGAATGGCTCTGGTTGCAACAGAGAGACGCCCCAGATGGGCAGAGCATCGCCCCCTGGTGGGCGTACCAGGTGGATCCCGGTCTAGCGCATGCGGGAGTCTGTCTGACTACCTCCCCGTTTCCAACTTCAGAAAAATACAAAAATAAATAAATAAATAAATGACTGAAATCCCAAGTGATGTCTTAGGTACTGCTGCAGTTGTCTCCATGCTTAGTTTTATGTCTTGATGGGTGGGTGAACTGTAGTTTTGAATGTCTCTTCAGCCATGGTGTCCTGTAGACAAATGCTAAAGCAACTGACTCGAAATTAAAATGCACCCAACATTATTAGAAAGAATATGTAAGGTATAATACTTAGAAAATAAATTCTAGCCTGACCTGTAGCGGTGCAATAGATAAAACACTGACCTGGAATGATGAGGTCACTAGTTCAAAACCCCAGGCTTGCCTAGTAAAGGCACATGTGGAAGTTGATGGTTCCCGCTCCCCCCACCTTCTAAAATGAATAAAGTCATTAAAAAAAAAAAAAAGAAATTCTATTGATCGCCGCATAGAGCCTGTGCATTTAGAATTATTTGGTCATGACTTGATGTCAGCAGCTATAGCGAGAATGACCCCATTCCTAGTGCCTGTCAGGGCACGTCACCTGGAATTCACCACAGGCCTTGACCGCAGGTGCCTTGTTCTTCCATTCAGAGTCCCCTTCCTCGCTGGGTTGTAAGCAGTGTACAGGTAACTACGTCCTTTCAGTCATTCCAAGTACTAATACCACAGGGTCAGGCGTATCAGAGGCACTTAATACTAGGGTGATTTTGACTCAAAATTCTACTTGCTGGAATGTATCCAAAGGAAAAAACAATTGTAGTACACACATATATGCACAAGAATGTTAGGATGATTTTTTTTTTTGAGGTAACTATAGATTCATGTGCAGTTATAAGAAATAATACAAAAGGGATCCTTGGTACTCTTTACCCAGTTTACCCCAATGGTACCACACAGCAAAATTATAGTGCAGTATCACAAACAGGACATTGAGATAGACACTATCCACCAACTTTATTCAGATTTTTCTAGAGAATTTTATTTATTTATTTATTTATTTTTATTTACAGGGACAGAGAGTCAAAGAGAGGGATAGATAGGGACAGACAGGAACATAGAGATGAGAAGCATCAATCATCAGTTTTTCGTTGCGACACCTTTGTTGTTCATTGGTTGCTTTCTCATATATGCCTTGACCGCAGGCCTTCAGCAGACCAAGTAAGCCCTTGCTTAAGCCAGCGACCTTGGGTCCAAGCTGGTGAGCCTTGCTCAAACCAAAAGAGCTTGCGCTCAAGCTGGAGACCTCGGCGTCTCGAACCTGGGTCCTCGGCATCCCAGTCCGATGCTCTACCCACTGTGCCACCGCCTGGTCAGGCTGTCTCAATTCTTAAGAAAAGAATCTACATAAAACACAGTATCACATTACTGAAGATCAATAATACCACTTTTTCTGTGTGTGTGACAGAGACAGAGAGAGATAGAGAAAGGGACAGCTAGGGACAGACAGGCAGGCAGGGAGGGAGAGAGATGAGAAGCATCAATTCTTCATTGCAGCTCCTTTGTTGTTCATCGATTGCTTCTTCATATATGCCTTGACTGGGGGGCCACAGCAAAGCAGAGTGACCCCTTGTTCAAGCCTGCAACCTTGGGCTCAAGCCGGCGACCTTGGGCTTCAAGCCAATGACCTCAGGGTTTTGAACCTGGATCCTCTCCCAGTTCAAGTATCCACTGTGCCATCACTTGGTCAGGTACACCACTCCCCATTTTTATGAAAGAAACTCAAACACACTGGTCCTTTTTCTTTTCTTTTAAAAAAATATATTATTGCCCTGGCCGGTTGGCTCAGCGGTAGAGCGTCGGCCTAGCGTGCGGAGGACCCGGGTTCGATTCCCGGCCAGGGCACACAGGAGAAGCGCCCATTTGCTTCTCCACCCCTCCGCCGCGCTTTCCCTCTCTGTCTCTCTCTTCCCCTCCCGCAGCCTAGGCTCCATTGGAGCAAAGATGGCCCGGGCGCTGGGGATGGCTCTGTGGCCTCTGCCCCAGGCGCTAGAGTGGCTCTGGTCGCAATATGGCGACGCCCAGGATGGGCAGAGCATCGCCCCCTGGTGGGCAGAGCGTCGCCCCTGGTGGGCGTGCCGGGTGGATCCCGGTCGGGCGCATGCGGGAGTCTGTCTGACTGTCTCTCCCTGTTTCTAGCTTCAGAAAAATGAGAAAAAAAAAAAAAAAAAAAAAAAAAAAAAAAAAAAAAAAAAAAAAAAAAAAAAAAAAAAAATATATTATTTATTGATTTTAGAGAGAGGAGAAAGGGGGGCAGAGGAGCGGGAAACCTCAACTCCTGGTAGTTGTTTCTCAAATCTTGACCTGCAAGCCCAGAATTTCAAACTGGTGACCTCAGCATTCCAGGTTTATGCTTTTATCAATTCCGCCACCACAGGCCAGCCTGTGTCCCTTTCATTCTTATGCAAAACTATGATTTGCAAACATGCTGCCTATATAATCAATGCTAACTGAAAAATTTCAGAGCATCTTAAGAATGAAATTCTTTGGCACTCTATCCTGGGAGCACACCTCTGCCACGCCCCTCCCCGTGTCTCCCTTCCACCTAAACTGCTCTTCTTTTGTCTCTGTAACTAGTTTACTAAAGACCATCTCTTCCAGCTCTGTGACTTTCTAAGTAAACTTTCTCTTATATTTTGGAAAAAATAAATTTTTATGGTTTTGGTTTTTTTTTTTTTTTTTTTTTTTTTCTGAAGCTGGAAACGGGGAAAGACAAACAGACTCCCGCATGCGCCTGACCGGGATCCACCCGGCACGCCCACCAGGGGGCGATGCTCTGCCCCTCCGGGGCATCGCTCTGTTGCAACCAGAGCCACTCTAGCGCCTGGGGCAGAGGCCAAGGAGCCACCCCCAGCGACCGGGCCATCTTTGCTCCAATGGAGCCTCGGCTGGGGCACAGGAAGAGAGAGACAGAGAGGAAGGAGAGGGGGAGGGGTGGAGAAGCAGATGGGCGCTTCTCCTGTGTGCCCTGGCTGGGAATCGAACCTGGGACTCCTGCACGCCAGGCTGACGCCCTACCACTGAGCCAACCGGCAGGGGCAAATTTTTATGTATTTTTTAATTTAATTTTTTATTTTTTGAAGTGAGAACTGGGGAGGCAGAGAGATAAACTCCTGCATGCACCAAACTGGGATCCATCCAGCATGCCCACCAGGGGGGCGATGCTCTGTCCTCTGGGGCATTGCTCCATTGCAACTGGAGCCAACCTGAGGCAGAGGCCATGGAGCCGTCCTTAGATCCCGGGCCAACTTTACTCCAATGGAGCCTTGGCTGCAGGAGGGGAAGAGAGAGACAAAGGAGAGGGGGAAGGGTGGAGAAGCAGATTGGCGCTTCTCCTGTGTGCCCTGGCTAGGAATTGAACCCGGGACTTCCACACGCTGGGCTGATGCTGAGTCAATCAGCCAGGGCCAGGAAAAAAGAAATTTTTTAATTAACAGTATTAGCAAAAATTACAAAGAACAACTCTGAGACAGATAAAAAATGTTCCTGCCACTCAAGCAAAGAAAGGGACAGCCATAATCTCACATCAAAGATTCAGCTGGAAGAAGCTAAACGGAGACACTGCCACATTGAGGACATTCCTGAGTGGCTGAACCTTGTCTTCGGTGTGATATGGGAGATTTATGCGAACATGTTTAACTATTGTCATTGTCTTTCCCCCCCACATATCAGCCCTTGGAAATGTCACTTGTTCAGTCCATTTGTAATGTGTCAGTGATCACTGCCATGGTCCACGAAAGAAATATTAAAATCCTAGAAAGTCTAAATTTGAAAGTCCTTTTTTTTTTTTTGTGACAGTCAGAGAGAGGGACAGACGGGGACAGACAGACAGGAAGGGAGAGAGATGAGAAGCATCAATTCTTCGTTGCAGTTTCTTAGTTGTTCATTGATTGTTTTCTCATATGTGCCTTGACCAGGGGGCTGGAGCAGACCGAGTGACCCCTTGCTCGAGCCAGCGACCTTGGGCTCAATCTGGTGAGCCTCGCTCAAACCAGATGAGCCTGTGCTCAAGGTGGCGACCTCAGGGTCTTCTTTGTCCCAGTCCGACGCTCTATCCACTGTGCCACCGCCTGGTCAGGCAAAAGTCCATATTTCTTGATGATTTGCTGCCATGGAATTAATTGCAAATGACATACCACCAACCCTAAAAAGGATAAATATATGATAAATTTTTTCTTCTTTATGTTTTTTTTTTAGATTTTTAAAATATTTAATCATTTTTAAAGAGAAAGGAGGGAAAGAGAGGGAGAGGGAGAGAGAGGGAGAGAGAGAGAGAGAGAGAGAGAGAGAGAGAGAGAGAGAGAGAGAAAGAGAGAAGGGGAGAGGAATAGGAAGCATTAACTCCCATATGTGCCTTGACCAGGCAAGCCCAGGGTTTCAAACTGGCGACCTCAATGTTCCAGGTTAAAGCTTTATCCACTGCGCCACCACAGGTCAGGCACTGAGAGATTATTTTCAAGGCGAGAAGGAGATTGCTGGCACACCTCTTCCCTCCACACACACATGGAGGTATAACGTGGCCCACGACTGAAGTGGGTTCCTTTTACAAACTAAGACCTGGAAAGTGTTCGGTTCATTTACATGACAAATTAGCAGAATTCAACGCTCTAGAGCAAAACCATACACATATGCCTAGAGCAGGAGGGGAACACTGGAAACATACATACCATAGTATCAACAGACATCTCTGGATGGTACCATCATGGGTACTGTCAAGTTTCTTCTTTATGAACTCCTTAAGAAATTGAAATTTTTTGCTGCAGGCCTGCATTAATCCCATTAGAAAAAATAAAAGTTAAGACAGTCCCACATTTAAAAGAAATTAACAAAGAAAGAAAAACCCAAAGTTGGGGTTGGGGGGTACGGTATACTGCAGTCATTATGGTAACGTTGAATGAATAAGCCTGTGGTAGACAGAATAACTGTCACCCAAGAAGGCAGTGTCTTAATTCTGGAAACTGTGAATATGTAACATTACATAGCAAAGGGGAGTTAGGTTGCGGAGGGACTTACAGTCACTAATCAGCTGACCTTAAGATAGGAAATTATCCAGAATTATCCAGGTGAGTCCAATGTAATCACAAGAGTCCATAAAAGTAGAAGAGGGTTGTCAGAAGGAGAGAACACCGTAAGGACAGAAGCAGAGTCAGAGGGATGTGATTTGAGAGGACTTTTCTTTGCTGGCTTTGAAGATGAAGGAATGTGCTGTAATTCCAGGAACACAGGCAGGCTTTGGAAGTTGGGAGAGGCAGGGCAGGAGTGCCACCTAGAGGCCCCAAAAAGGAGCACAGCCCTGCCAACACCTGGGTTTTAGCCAGGAGAGACCCATTTTGGACTTCTGACCTCTAGAACTGTAAGATAACACATCTGTCTGTCTGAAAGACAGACAGACAGACAGGAAGGGAGAGGGATAAGCAGCATTAACTTGTAGTTGCGTTACTTTAGTTGTTCACTGATTGCTTCTCATACGTACCTTGACCAGGGGGCTCCAACCAAGCTGGTAACCCCTTGCCCATACCAGTGACCATGGGTCATGCTGATGATTACTTGCTCAAGCTGGCAACCTCGGGGTTTTGAACCTGGGTCCTCTGAGTCCCAGGTTGATAATCTATCCACTGTGCCAACGCCAGTCAGGTATCTGTGCTGTTTTAAGTCGCTAAATGTGTGGCAATGTTACAGCAGCAAAAGGGAATTGACCCTGACCAGGCGGTGGTGCAGGGGATAGAGCATCGGACTGGGATGCAGAGGTCTCAGGTTCAAAACCTCAAGGTAACCGGGTTAAGCGCGGGCTCATCTGGCTTTAGTGCGGGTTCATCAGGTGGAGCACAGGTTGCTGGCTTGAAGCCCAAGGTCGCTGTCTTGAGCAAGGGGTCACTCGCTCTGCTATAGCCCCCTGGTCAAGACACATATGAGAAAGCAATCAATGAACAACTAAGGAGTGGCAACAAAGAATTGATGCTTCTCATCTCTCTCCTTTCCTGTCTCTCTGTGTCTCTGTCACACACACACACACACACACACACACACACACACACACACACACACAAAGAAATTTATATAATACCCAGTACTGAAAAAACAGGTGACAAACAAATATTATCTCCCTGATTTTGAACATCCATTTTCTATGTCTTGGTAATACCATCGGACCCTGAGAACAACAGCTCAGCTAAGCTGCTTGGAACACTAATTAGGGAAAGTGTGCAAAGCAAATAGAAGTGCTTGGTACAGGAAAGGTCTTCCAAAAATCTGGCCCACTTCTTTCCTCTTCACTGAATAATCAGTTAAAATGCCATACTAAATAGAATACTTGAAAAGCGTTGTTTGGCCCTGGCCAGTAGGCTCAGTAGACAGAGCATCAGTCCAGCATGCGGATGTCCCAGGTTTGATCCCTGGTCAGGGCACACAGGAAAAATGACCATCTGCTTCTCGTCCCCTTCTCCCCCCCACCCCCCTCTTTCCCTATTGCAGCCAGTGGCTCAACTGGTTCGAGCATCAGTCCAGGGTGCTGAAGATAGCTCAGCTGATTCAAGCATTGGCCCTAGGTGGGAGTTGCCGTGTGGATCCTGGTTGGGGCACATGTGGGAGTCTGTTTTTCTATCTCTCCTCCTCTTACTTAAAAAAATAAAAGGCATTTTTATTAAATAAAATTTCAAACTAATTTTTTCATGCATAATATTGTTTATAATTATGAGTACTGCTTAATGCATTTTTCCTTCTTATGAGTCTTTCTCCACATCATTCTTCATAGCTGCATAATACTCCATAATGTGAGTTTGGTGTGATTTACTTTAACCATTTCCATCATCCTGAATGGATGTGGTCACAGTGACACTAATTCTGGTCTGGTTAACACAGTCTTTGATTCTAGACGAAGGTTCTAATTTTGGAGTGCATGTCCACATTTGGGAATACCATGAAATTATAGATTTTTTCCTAGGAAGAAAGCCATATTTATAAATATATGGAACAAATCTGTATACAATTTCCCTTGGAAAATGGTAAATGGAATTAAAGGGAGGAACTCAGGCTAAGAATTCTAGTTCTATACTCTGATTCATTTTGAAAACTTGCAAGTACCCATCACAATAATCTTCATATATATGTTGCTCTAGACCTATAGAATATCCAGACTTACCACATAGCCAAAACCGTATTTACTAAACACTCATTCTCTGGGGGCTGTTCTAAGGGGTTTTACCTACATATTATTTCATCTTTATCACAATACTATCTTTATAAAGCCCAAAATACTAAGAGGAAGCAGGATTGAAACCCCAAAACTCTAGATTAGGTTTGGCAAACTATAGCCCAAAGCCTGTTTCTGTAGGGCCAGAGGGCTAAGAATGTATTTTACATTTTTAAAGGCCTATAAAAACAAAAGCAGCCTGACCTGGTGGTGCAGTGGATAAAGTGTTGACATGGAATGCTTAAGTTGCCAGTTTAGAACCCAGGGCTTACCTGGTCAAGGCACATATGAGAAGCAACTACCCTGTTTCTCACTCCCTCTCTCTAAGATCAATCAATCAAAGCAGTGAAAAAAACAGAGAAGGAGGGGGCATAATTCTCCAAACCTTAAGTGTGAGCTGCACCCAGTGACTTTCTTCCAAAGAGCCTAGTACGAAATGGGGGGAAAGGAGTAACTTTACAGTGGAGAAAACTGACCAACACTACCTGGCCAGGTGATCAAGATTAATATCAACAATCATAAATCGTGCCTGAACAGGCGATGGCAGAGTGGATAAGGCGTCGGACTGGGACGTGGAGGACCCAGGTTCGAGACCCCGAGGTCGCCAGCTTGAGCGCGGGCTTATTGAGTTTGATCAAGGCTCACCAGCTTGAGCCCAAGGTCGCTGGCTTGAGCAAGGGGTCACTCAGTCTGCTGTAGTCCCCCAGTTAAGGCACATATGAGAAATCAATGAACAACTAAGGAACGGCAACAAAGAATTGATGTTCATCTCTCTCCCTTCCTGTCTGTCTGTCCCCTCTCTGACTCTCTGTCTCTGCCACAAAAAAAAGAAAAATCATAAATCGTGTTGACTATTTGTATCCTTTCTGGCCTTCTACCACAAACCCGTAAACCCAGACTAATTGTGAGAAAAATACCAGTTTCCTATAGAGCAGTGCTTCTCAACCTTTCTAATGCTGTGACCCCGTAATACAGTTCCTCATGTTGCGGTGACCCCAAACCAAAAAATAATTTTGGTGGCTACTTCGTAACTGTAATTTTGCTACAGTTATGATTCGGAATGTAAATACCTGATATGCATTATGTATTCTCATTGCTACAAATCAAACATAATTTAAACATAGTGATTAATCACAAAAACAATATTTAATTATATATTGAGAAATATTTATTACTAATGGACCTCCTTACCTAGTGTATTGGGGCTACCATTCCGTAAATAGCTGCTTAACTAATGGATCTGTTTTTTCCAGATTAGTGGCAAGTTTTCTATATAGAACAGTGTGAACTACGTCATAGGATACACTGCAGTTTCTGCACAGCATGGTATCTTTCAGGGCTCTTTCACACTATGAAGCAGCGGTTTCTGCGGTGGAATCCACATCTCATTTACTTCAATGGGAGACCCATGGATTCCGCAGAAGAGAGATCCCCTGTACGGCAGAAATGCAGTTCCGACACATTTCTTCCTCTCCTATTCAAGTCAATGGAGGCAGCAGATTCCACTCAAATATAGAGCATGTTGCTTAATTTTTTCCACTCTGGAACTTTTCCTAGAGCAGAAAAATTTCAAAGGTGGAATCCGCCACCCCCAATAGACTTCTATAGGAGGCAGATCTTTTACACTGCAGAATCCGCACAGCAGATTCCTCAGTGTGAGGCCTCTTTCACTCTATCGGGGGTGGCAGATTCCACCTTTGGAATTTTTCTGCTCTAGGAAAAGTTCCAGAGTGGAAAAAATTAAGCAACATGCTCTATATTTGAGTGGAATCTGCTGCGGCCTCCCATTGACTTGAATAGGAGAGGAAGAAATGTGTCGGAAACTGTCATTTCTCCGCCTCTTATTGAAATCAAAAGGAGGCTGCGGCGGATTGTGTGGTAACCCGAGGTTCTCGGGAGCTCTCTTCCACAAAATCCGCCGCACTCCCAATGAAATCAATAGGAGGCGGATTCAATGCCGGAAACCGCTGATTTCAGCAGTTTCCTCATTCAGAATATGGGAAAATAGTGGGAGATATGGGAGATAATTATACATTGGGGAACAGTGTGAACTACATCTTGTAGTGGTCTCTTATAGCATAAGACCGATGTAGTTCACACTGTGTAAATGTATGGTGCTTTGTGTAAGTGTAAGCTGCTTTGTGTACTGTGTAATGATTACACACAAAGCACCTTAAATTTACACAGTATTGTGTGTATGGTGTGTGTACTGTTTTTACATTACTAACCTTTTTACACCAGCAGGCTGTCTCGCAGGCTCTCTTGGCTCTCTGCCTCTTCCCTCTCCGCCTCCTAGGCTTCTGTCCTCTGGCGCTTGCTGCACCCGCCCACTGATGACGTCAGCAAGCGCCTGGACACACGTAATGCACTGCTATGGACAAGCAGCTGCACTGCTATGGACTGTGGAGCATTCCCCCCGCTTCCCCCGCCCCTTAGGCCCCGACAGATGATGCAATCACGTCTGTGCATGAACGCAGGCATTCAGTTTGGAATGCACGTCCATAACGGCATGCATTCAAGCTGAATAGCGCTGCTGCAGACGGTGGCGCAGCTTCTCAGCGGCTAAAGCCATTGGAAATATGTATTTTCCGATGGCCTTAGGGGACCACTGTTTTGGTCATTCGACCCCCACTGGGGTCGCGACCCACAGGTTGAGAACCGCTGCTATAAAGCACCAGCCTGCAAAGTACCATATTTCCCTATGTATAAGACACACCCTTTTCTGGAAAATTTGGGGTCTGAAAACTGGGTGCGTCTTATACCGTGGTTATAGATTTTTTTAACTTGCATTTCCCGCTTTTTTGTGCTTGTTTTTGTGCTCATTGCTGAAGACAGTGATTCGTCATCAGACGGATGAGGACAAGCTAATGGATGGGAGTTTTGACAGTGATGAGGAGTTGTATGAATTTTATGATGAATAAAACTTGAGTTCAATAATTTTATGTAATACATTTTTTTCAAATATTGGGCCCCCAAAATAAGGTGCGTCTTATACATGGGGAAATATGACCTGACTAGTACCACTTAAATCTTTCAAGGTCACCAGAAACAAGGGGAGTCTGAGAAACTGTCACAGCCAAGAGGAGCATAAGGAGACATAACAAGGAAGTGTAATGGGGTCTCCTGGATGGGATCCTGGAACAAATGAAGATTATGTAAAAACTAAGGAAAATGAATAAAGCATGGGCTTTAGTTAATGATTGTGTATCAAATCTCAATCATTATCACTAATGCCCCATACTAATGTAAGTTGGTAATAACGGGGGAAATTGGGTGCAGGGTACCTGGGAATTCTCTGTACTAAAAATTTTTTGGAATTTTTCTATATACCTAAACCATTCGAAAAATAAAAATAAAATCTACTGAGTAAGTACAAGATGCAGTCATGTGTAGTCCAAAAATCGTAAAATATTTAATACATGACCCTCTACAGAAAAAGTTGACCAACCTGGACTCTGGATCCAGACTTCATACCCAATATTAATAGCTTCTCATAATTCATACAAGATACAAGTAAATAAGCTTAAGCTGTAATTGTCAGACCTCAGTTTTTATATCTCCCCTCCTCTCACTTAAAAAAATAAGACCTCAAATAAGGGTAAATATAACACATTTCTATTTATTGATTACTGAAAAATATCCCTACCTTTATGACAAAGACCTTTGCTCAAACCCCACTCCCAGAAGCTTCATGGAGCTACTTATTTTGTCACTTACTGCCTAAAACAATCAAGTCTTCTCCTTTCTTATTGTGCTCTGAAATGAAGTCAGGCCTAAAAAAAGACCAAAGATGTCTAGTACTTGATTCCATCTAAAAACAAATATCCTAGCGTGCGGAGGACCCGGGTTCGATTCCCGGCCAGGGCACACAGGAGAAGCGCCCATTTGCTTCTCCACCCCTCCGCTGCGCTTTCCTCTCTGTCTCTCTCTTCCCCTCCCGCAGCCAAGGCTCCATTGGAGCAAAGATGGCCCAGGCGCTGGGGATGGCTCTGTGGCCTCTGCCCCAGGCGCTAGAGTGGCTCTGGTCGCAACATGGTGACGCCCAGGATGGGCAGAGCATCGCCCCCTGGTGGGCAGAGCGTCGCCCCATGGTGGGCGTGCCGGGTGGATCCCGGTCGGGCGCATGCGGGAGTCTGTCTGACTGTCTCTCCGTGTTTCCAGCTTTAGAAAAAAAAAATGAAAAAAACCCAAAAAAAACAAATATCCTTTTTACCAAGTCACACTCTGAGAGAAGGCACAAACACTAACCTCTCAGTGCTATTCTTCTATACCATCCAATTCTTAGAAAAGGGCAAATTGGTCAAATGAACTGGTGAATGCTCACTGCAGAGGGTGGACCACTGGGGACTATACCTGCTTGGCCCTGTCTCACCTCTTGGGAATGAATTGAGGACAGGTCACTCTTATAGAGGACATTTCAGGCTAAGAATAATATTCTTAAGCCCTATAAATATATCATTTACTGAACAACAACCCAAAAACTCACCTGAACCTTGATTTTAAGATGTATAACGATTCTTCTCTCTCCTGGGGATGCTTTTTCTGGAGGATGGCTGGCCTGGGGGATAGAGAAGGACAGAATGAGATACCAGGTCCTTTCTGGAGCACATATTATATCAGAACATATTCTCCAAGGCCACACCTGTCCCATGTTATACCTAAAACCAACAGGAAACAAGAAGAAAATAGGATCTGAGGATGTCAGAGATTCCTGGGGACTAAGGTCTAGTGATCCCCTTTTTGGAATATGTAGCCGTCCCCTCCCCCATCTGCCAAGGTAGGGACTTCTTCCTTCTAAAACAAGAATCTTATTCCTGAGGATTTTTCATACTGTCATTCAGGTAGCCTGTATGAAGAGAACTTTTAGCTGTAACGTTGCCATCTCAGGACTATGTGCCTATTTATTTATTTGAGGGGGAAGAGGAAGAGAGAGAAACTTCCATTCACTGTTTCACTCATTTATATACATTCATTCACTGGTTGATTCTTCTATGTGCCCTAATGGGGGATCAATCAGCAACCTTAGTGTATCAGGAGGAAGCTCTAACCAACTGAGCTACTTGGCCAGGGCCTATCCACCCTTCTTGATGATCACCTTCATTACAGGGTTGAGACTCTGACTTCCCTTTGGGGCCTGGCGTCTAGGCAGGTACAACATGGCTGAAAGGTGAAGGCAGAGGGGTAGCAGAGACATCACTGCTACTGGTTACACCGTCACACACACCCCAGTGCTCATTCCATCATGGCCACACACACAATTATCCAAGTGCAATCCCGCACCAGCCACAGCCGAACAATCGCACTGTCAGGAGACACACCTTGGCCAGTGTCACAGTGCCCAGACCTGACCCCCACCCCACCCTCCACAGGGGCGCAAAAGCACACCTCGTAGCAATAGAGACGGACCCCCCCCCCCCCCGAGCCCACACGCAGGTAACTCACACCGAGTCCCAGCCTGACCTAAAACCTCCACACACGCTCCCCACGCGCGCGTCATAGCCAGGGGGACGGGGCCCCGCCGCGTCACCCCCACAACACAATCAAACGAAAGCGCGTCACAGCCAAGGGGACAGGGTCTGTCACCCTCACCCAAGCTCATACGCACAGTAGTCCTAGGGACGGGGCCCGGTCCCTGACACTATCACACACATGCACTTCTTTCCGCAGCCGCTCCCACAGCCACAGGCCGAGGCTGCCCTTCAGGCTTGTTCGCCTGAGGCGTCTCGCTCTCCGCCATCTCCCGCCGCGCCCCGTGCCGGTTTCCCCCGAAGATGCTAACAACTTACCGCTCGGGGCCCAATGATCAACGGCGCGTCGGGAGGAGGCGCAACGGGTGAAGTTAACTCCGCATCGCTGCCCGGGAAGCCGGAGCCATAAAATAATTTCCGTGCGCCAGGAGACAGCCTCCCGGCCTGCAACGCGGAGCGCTCCTCATAAAACCGCGCCTCAGAGACCTATGGGAAATGAAGTCCAGAATCCGAGAATCCGCGGCAGCGGAAGCAAGGCGGCTCACTTTCCCAGCATACAACTCTGCAAGGCCTTAACGAGCTTTGTCTCAGAGACTTCCGGGAAATGCAGTTCACCTCGCGGGAGCCCTAGGGCTTGAAGCGCGGCCTTCAGAAGGCAGCTTGAGCCGCCCGCTAAGGGACATCCAAAATCTGTGGTGGGTGGCGGGATGTATTACAGAGTTGCAGAATCTACAAATGTTGGAAGTCCTGCACTACATTCAGAGTTCTCCCAGCATGAATTTCATCCCATTGCTAAGGACAACCTGCCACCAACTCTTGGGAAATGTAGTTCAGTGTTGAGGAAGGAAGCAACAAAACATGGGAGTCCTGCGGTCTTGTTTGCCCCCCACATGCATTTCGGACCCTTTAATAGGAGTACCTAGATAGCAGTCAGTGGTACATTACTTTGGGAGTTATAGCTGACTCTAACAAAATGGGTTTGAATTGCCAGGGTCCTTTTACTATGTTTGGTTTTTGTTTGTTTGTTTCTTTCCCCTACAATTACAGTTAGCTCTTCCTATCCGTGGGTTTTGCATCCAGGGATTCAACCAATTAAAAATAGTATTTTGAGCCTGACCTGTGGTGGCGCAGTGGGTAAAAGCATTGACCTGGAACACTGAGGTCGCTGGTTCAAAACCCTGGGCTTCCCTGGTCAAGGCACATATGGGAGTTGATGCTTCCTTCTCTCTCTGTCTCTCTCTCTCTGTCTCTCTCTCTCTCTGTCTTCTCTCTCTAAAATGAATAAATAAAATCTTTAAAAAAAAAAATAGTATTTTGAGCCTGACCAGGCGGAGGCGCAGTGGATAGAGCATTGGGCTGGGATGCGGAGGACCTACGTTCGAGACCCCGAGGTTGCCAGCTTCAGCATGGGCTCATCTGGCTTAAGCAAAAAGCTCACCAGCTTGGACCCAACGTCGCTGGCTCGAGAAAGGGGTTACTCGGTCTGCTGAAGGCCCACAGTCAAGGCACATATGAGAAAGCAGTCAATGAACAACTAAGGTGTTGCAACGAAAAACTAATGATTGATGCTTCTCATCTCTCTCCGTTCCTGTCTGTCTATCCCTATCTGTCCCTCTATCTGACTCTGTCTCTGTAGAAAAAAAAAATGTCTTGAAACAAATAAAAATAGAAACACAGGCCTGACCTGTGGTGGCGCAGTGGATAAAGCGTCGACCTGGAAATGCTGAGGTCGCCAGTTCGAAACCCTGAGCTTGCCTGGTCAAGGCACATATGGAAGTTGATGCTTCTAGCTCCTTCCCCCTTCTCTCTCTCCTCTCTCTCCCTCTCTGTCTCTCTCTCTCCCTCTCTCTCTCCTCTCTAAAAATGAATAAATAAATAAATAAAATAGAAACACAACATACCAAAAAAATTATAAAAATTATAAATAAATCAGCAAAAAAAAATAGTATTTTTTTTTTAAAAGAGGAGAGAGAGTGAGAGAGAGAGAGAGAGAGAGAAGGGGGAGGGAGGAGCAGGAAGCATCAACTCCCATATGTGCCTTGACCAGGCAAGCCCAGGGTTTTGAACCGGCGACCTCAACGTTCCAGGTCGACGCTTTATCCACTGCGCCACCATAGGCCAGGCAAAAAATAGTATTTTGATTTGGTTAGGAATCCAGGCTGCAGAGGGCTAACTGCATGCATTGTTCTACTTCTTTTATATAATGGCCTGATCATTCACGGAATCTGGTAGCCACAGGGGTCCTGGAATCAATTTTCTATGCTAGCTAGGGCTGGCTGAAGTTTTCAAGTATTGGGGGAGTCCAAAGTTATATACAGCTTGTCTATTGCACAGGGGTCTGCACCCCTAACCCTCATGTTTTTTAGGGTTAACTGTAAAAGAATTACTAGTCTCATCTATGTGTGTGTGTGTGTGTGTGTGTGTGTGTGTGTGTGTGTGTGTGACAGAGACAGAGAGAGTCAGAGAGAGGGACAAATAAGGACAGACAGACAGGAAGGGAGAGAGATGAGAGGCATCCATTCTTCCTTGCGGCTCCTTCATTGTTCATTGATCCTTTCTCATATTGTAGTAAGGTACCAAAAGGCTGCAAAATTAATATTGATATTTTAGGAGGAAAGGTCAGGTTTTCTGTCCTGTCCTTCCTTTGAGGAGGGGAGGAAGAAGAGCGTAGAAGTTTCTGGCTTGCAAGGACAATGGGTCATTTAGTTCTAACTATAGAATAAAGGTTACCTGAGGAACTTCTTTTACCTTTCAATAAGAGACAGAATTTACATACCTCCCTTCCTGGAATCTTTTTTTTTTTTTTGTATTTTTTCAAAGTTAGAAGTGGGGAGGCAGTCAGACAGACTCCTTCATGTGCCCTACTGGGATCCGCCCGACCAGGATCCACCCGGCATGCCCACCATGAAGTGATGCTCTGCCCATCTGGGGCATTGCTCCGTTGCAACCGGAGCCATTCTAGGACCTGAGGTGGAGGCCATGGAGCCATCCTCAGCTCCCGGGCCAACTTTGCTCCAATGGAGTCTTGGCTGTGGGAGGGAGGAGAAAAGAGGGAGAGAGAGAGAGAGAGAGAGAGAGAGAGAGAGAGAGAGAAAGCAGAGGAGGAAGGGTAGAGAAACAGATGGGCCCTTCTTCTCTGTGTCCTGACCAGGAATCAAACCCAGGACTTCCACACGCTTGGTCGATGCTCTACCCCTGAGCCAACCGGCCAGGGCTGTTTTTTTCTTTTGAGGGGGAGGCCAGTGTATATCTGTAGAGAAGCTTGAGGCTGGAGCTTTGCATATCCTGGGATCTAGGACAGTAGGTAGGTTAAGGCTCAGAGGTTGACTGCTGGGAACAGACTAGATGACACCTTCATTCAACCCAGGGGTAGTCAACCTTTTTATACCTACTGCCCACTTTTGTATCTCTGTTAGTAGTAAAATTGTCTAACTACCCACTGGTTCCACAGTAATGGTGATTTATAAAGTAGGGAAGTAACTTTACTTCATAAAGTTCATAAAGCAGAGTTACAGCAAGTTAAAGCATATAATAATAATTACTTACCAAGTACTTTATGTTGGATTTTTGCTAAGTTTGGCAGAATAAATCTTTTTTTTTTTTTTTTTTTTTTTTTTTTTGTATTTTTCTGAAGCTAGAAACGGGGAGAGACAGTCAGACAGACTCCCGCATGCGCCCGACCGGGATCCACCCGGCACACCCACCAGGGGCGATGCTCTGCCCACCAGGGTGCGATGCTCTGCCCCTCCGGGGCTTCGCTCTGCCAAGACCAGAGCCACTCTAGCGCCTGGGGCAGAGGCCAAGGAGCCATCCCCAGCGCCCGGGCCATCTTTGCTCCAATGGAGCCTTGGCTGCGAGAGGGGAAGAGAGAGACAGAGAGGAAGGAGGGGGGGGGGGTGGAGAAGCAAATGGGCGCTTCTCCTATGTGCCCTGGCCGGGAATCGAACCCGGGTCCCCCGCACGCCAGGCCAACGCTCTACCGCTGAGCCAACCGGCCAGGGCCCAGAATAAATCTTTATAAAACAACTTACTATAGTTAAATCTATCTTTTCATTTATACTTTGGTTGCTCTGCTACTGCCCACCTTGAAAGCTGGAAGGCCCACTAGTGGGCGGTAGGGACCAGGTTGACTACTACTGATCCAGCTGACCTAAATCCGGGGCATTTCTTCCTCAAGGCACTAATTATAAACTGTCTTCTCACTTAAATACTCTAGTCATTATCTTCCCAACAAATGACGTATTTGGGTATGATCTAGTGTGTCAGAAAAGATGGTCTTTGTTCTTTTTGCCTCCAAGTTTCCTCCAGTTTTCTTGGATGTTTCCTTCCACTTTCATTCTACACAAGTAAAAACATTTCTGGTTGAAATATAGAAAAGAAAGGCTTGTAGCAATAAGTAGCATAAGTAACTTCATTTAGCTTCTCTTCTATCTTAAACTCTAAGTGACTCCAGAACTTACTTAGGTCTAAAACTCCCTACCCGCGCGGCCTTGAAGTTAGTTTCGCCAAATTGCAGATGTGTCAGGGGTAGGTTGTAAATCCTAGAATGTTTAGAAATGTTTTTGTTGGGCATGCGAAACATTTATCACTACTGTGTTATCATCTTCAAAGCTTATGATCTTAGTGTGTAAAAATATTTTTTCTTTACATTGATCCTATAGCTAAACATTGGAACAAGACAGTAGTAAGATTTAATGAGCTTATTAGCGAGATTAATGAATATGTTTTATTGCTCTTGTACCACGCTTCGCTGGGCTCCCCCTCCTTCCCATTCCCCAGCCAGTATGTGATTTTGTCTTTAGAAGCTGGCCTAAAACTGTGTTTGAGGCTGCATGATTTGACTTAGGTCTTCGTGTGGTTGCTGGCTTTGAATAAAAGACTCCTTTAAATTTGAACTTTAGTGTGGATTATGTCTGAATACTCTCGCTGGTTTTGCTACACTATGAGCTCTGATCAGTGAAAACCATTGCATGTATGTATTTAAAAAAAGAAGTTTTTTGGTTTTTTTTTCAATTAGCAATAATCGCACCTCGGATAAACCTCATTGGCTATGATACTGCCACTACGCAAAGCTAAAAAAAAAGTTTTTATACAGTCTTCATGTTGGGAATCTTTTGTATAGCAGATATCCTTAGATTGTATCACTTAATCTCTAATTATAAACATTTCTATAATATAAAGTGATTACAAATTTTCTCAGTGGCTGCAGCAATAATGTCACATGTGGTGGGTGAACTAGGGATAACATAACTGAAGTCACATTCAATGTGTGCAGTAATTTGACTTATATAGTCATTATATTTTTCTGTAGCACATTGTGAGTCTCTGTTCATTCAGTTTTGCTACTCACTTTGGAATTTGTTGTGTCTCTTTTTTTTTTTTTTTTTTTTTAAAAAACAAAATTGTCTCTTTTTTTAATTTTTTTTAAAAATTTTTTTTTTAATTTATTCATTTTAGAGAGGAGAGGGAGAGACAGAGAGAGAGAAGGGGGGAGGAGCTGGAAGCATCAACTCCCATATGTGCCTTGACCAGGCAAGCCCAGGGTTTAGAACCGGAGACCTCAGCATTTCCAGGTCGACGCTTTATCCACTGCACCACCACAGGTCAGGCTGTGTCTCTTTTTTTTGTATGTCTCAGACATTTCTGGTTACACTTATCTTTAGGTAGTTTATACTTCTATGAAATTATAAGTAGTACCCTTTTAGAAGATTCCCAGCTTCTAAATGTTGTATTTTAATAGAGCAATTAAATTATTCTCGGTGTTCTTGAAAGAGACATTTCAGTGGATTCCTTTACATTTTCTAGTTGAGCAGTCTTATCTGTGAATAATTTGGCATATCAAGTGTAAGTGGCATGAAGAAATTTATTTATTTATTTATTTAATATTTGTATTTTACTGAAGTTAGAAGTGAGGAGGCAGTCAGACTCCTGCATACGCCCGACCTGGATCCACCCGGCATGCCCACCAGGGTGCGATGCTCTGCCCATCTAGGGCGTTGCTTCGTTTTGGCCGGAGCCATTCTAGCGTCTGAGGCGGAGGCCATGGAGCCACCCACAGCACCTGGGCCAACTTTGTTCTAAGCCAGGGGCCATGGGATCATGCCTATATTCCTGTGCTAAAGCCAGTAACCCTGCACTCAAGCTGGTGAGCCCGCACTCTATCCACTGCACCACTGCCTGGTCTGGCCCTTGAAAGTCTTCTGAGTGAACTACTATATCTGAGAGTATAGAGCATACACCAGGATATAAATTTCTCTCTAGGCATTGCTTTAGCTGCTTCTCAATATTTTTGATATTTAAAAGTTCCTATATCATTCAGGGTATTAGTTTTCTATTATCATGTAACAAATTGCCACAAATTAAGTATCTTAAAACAACACATATTTATTATCTCACAGTTTCTTTTTTCATTTTCTTTTTAAATTTTGTGACAGAGACAGAGATAGGGACAGACAGACAGGAAGGGAGAGAGATGAGAAGTATCTAGTCTTAGTTGCGGCACTTAGTTGTTCATTGATTGCTTTCTCAATTGTGCCTTGATGGGATGGGGAAGCCCTACAGCAGAGCAAGTGACCCCTTGCTCAAGCCAGCGACCTTGAGATCAAGCCAGCAACCTTGGGCTTCAAGCCAGTAACCTTTGGGCTCAAGCTAGCAACCACGAGGTCATGTCTATGATCCCACCCTCCAGCCAGCCACCTCAAGTTTTGAACCTGGGTCCTCTGTGTCCCAGTCTGATGCTCTATCCAGTGTGCCTCCACCTGATCAGGCACACACCAGATTTATTGATTTTAGCGAGAGAGGAAGGGGACAGAGAGAGAAAGAGAGAAAGTCAGGAACAATGAGCTGTTCCTTTATGTGGAAGAGAGAGACAGAGAGGAAGGAGAGGGGGAGGGGTGGAGAAGCAGATGGGCGCTTCTCCTGTGTGCCCTGGCCGGGAATTGAACCCAGGACCTCCGCACGCCAGGCCGACGCTCTACCACTGAACCAACCGGCCAGGGCCAGACAGTAGTAAGATTTTTTTTTTTAATTAATTTATTTTTACAGTGACAGAGAGAGAGACAGGGACAGACAGACAGGAACGAAGAGAGACGAGAAGCATCAATTATCAGCTTTTCATTGCGTCACCCTAGTTGTTCATTGATTGCTCTCTCACATGTGCCTTGACCGTGGGCCCTCAGCAGACTGAGCAACCCCCTGCTTGAGGTGAGCCTTGCTCAAACCAGATGAGCCCACGCTCAAGCCGGCAACCTCGGGTCTCAAACCTGGGTCTGCCACATCCCAGTCCGACGCTCCATCCACTGCGCCACCACCTGGTCAGGCATGATTTAATGAGCTTATTAGCGAGATTAATGAATATGTTTTATTGCTCTTTAGATTCTCTGACTGGGAATCTAAACAGCAACTTTTATGCACGACGGACGCTCTTAACAGAGTTAACTGGCTAGGGCCGGTATCTCACAGTTTCTTTATGTCATAAGTACAGACACAGTTTACCTGGGTCCTCTGTTCTCAGTCTCACATGACAATAATCAAGGTGTCAGCTAGACTGTGTTCTTATTCGGAGGCTGAACTAGGGAAGAATTTGCTTCCCAAATCACTCAGTTGTTGGTAGAACTCATGTTATTGCTGCTGTGTGACTGCAGGCCCCAGCATTTTGCTGGCTGTCAGCTGTAGGCCACCCTCAAGTTCTTTCTTACATGGCCCTCTGTGTAGGTGGCTGACAACATGCCTGTTTCGTTTTGTAAGGCCAGCAAGAGAGAATCAGGGTCCAGTTGGCTAAGACATAGTCTTATCTAAGGTGACATAATTCTGGTGGTAAAATCATATTACTTTTGGTGTATTCTTAGGCTAGAAGTGAAATATAGAAAAGACAGATTTTTTTTTAGAAAATAGGTAACCTAAAGGCTCTTAGCAAAAGTAACTTCACTTAGGTTCTTTCCTTATCTTAAACTAAACATTTCCCACTATTGTGGTTCAGGGATAGGTTTAATCCTAGAATGTTTAGGAATAATTTTTGCTAGATATGTGAAACATTTATCACTACTGTGTTATCGTCTTATGATCTTAGTGTGTGGAAATGTTTTTTCCTTTTATTTATTTATTTAGTTTATTGATAATGGGTGATTTTTTTTTAACAGGGACAGACAGAGTCAGAGAGAGGAACAGACAGACAGGAACAGAGAGAGATGAGAAGCATCAATCGTCAAGTTTTCATTGTGACACCTTAATTGTTCATTGATTGATTTCTCATATGTGCCTTGACCATGGGGCTACAGCAGACTGAGTAACCCCTTGCTCGAGCCAGCGACCTTGGGTCCAAGCTGGTGAGCTTTTTTTTGCTCAAACCAGATGAGCCTGCACTCAAGCTGGCGACCTTGGGGTCTCGAACCTGGGTCCTCCGCATCCCAGTCCGATGCTCTATCCACTGCGCCACCGCCTGGTCAGGCTGTTTTTTCCTTTTAATGAATTCTATAGATAAATGTTGTAACAAGACAGTAAAATTTAATGAGCTTGTCAGTGATATTAATGATGTTTTTTTACCATGCTTTGCTGAGATCCCCCTTTTCCCACCCCAACCAGTATGTGATTTTATTTTTACAAGCTGGCCCAAAACTGTGTTCGAGGTTGCATGATTTGAAGATGGGTCTCCTTGTGGTTGCCAGCTTTAAAGTAATGACTGCTGCGGTGGCGCAGTGGATAGAGCATCACACTGGAATGTTGAGGACCCTGGTCGAGACACCGAGGTCACCAGCTTGAGTGCAGGCTCATTTGGTTTGAGCAAAAAAAAAGCTCACCAGCTTGAGCCCAAGGTAGCTGGCTCAAGCAAGGGGTTACTCGGTCTGCTGTAGCTCCACGGTCAAGGCACATATGAGAAGCAATCAATGAATAACTAAGGTGTTGTAACGGGCAACGAAAAACTAATGATTGATGCTTCTCATGTCTCTGTTTCTATCTGTCTGTCCCTGTCTATCCCTCTCTCTGACTCTCTCTCTGTCTCTGAAAAAAAAAGAAAAAGAAAAAGAAAATTTTTTTTTCGAGAGAGGGACAGACGAACAGAAAGAGAAAGAGATCATAAGAATCAACTGGTAGTTGTGGCACCTTAGTTATTCATTGATTGCTTTCTTTTTTTTTTTTTTTTTTTACACTATTATTGATTGCTTTCTCATATGTGCCTTGACCAGGGGCACAAGCCAGTGAACTTGGGATTATGTCAATGATTCCATGCTCAAGCTGGTGAGCCTATGCTTAAGCCAGTGACCTCAGAGTTTCAAACCTAGAACCTCAACATTTCAGGTGGACACTCTATCCACTGCCCCACCACTAGTCAAGCCCCACTGATATATTCTTAATCTAATGATGAATGAAATTGTTCTTCACCTGTGTTGCCTGTGATAAGTCAGAATGTCCAATGGCACCATGTACTCATGGGAAAACTGACCAGAAGCCAAGGTGATGTAGAAGTGAAGGTTGGATATCCATGAGATTTTCAAGTTTCTGTATTTCTCATGGCAAGCATTATTTTCATATTTTCTTTCTGTTTTATGAAGGATGTCTGGTTAGAAATCCACCTTGTAAGGTAGGTGTAGTGTCTTTCTCTGGGAGAGAGAACAGTTGTATTGTCCATGTGGGACAATGAAGATAATATTTCTGAGCAAAGGCTGGGAATGTGTGAGGCTTGGGAGGGCAAAGGGAATACAAATATTAAGCTCATGTTACTTGCTCTACTGTGAATAATAAAGTCTTTTACTGTGACTCAGGAATCTTATGTCTTCAAACTGCATTCAAGAAACGATTTTGGGCTAACTTATTCATTAGTAATTTAGGTAAAATCTTCGACTCTTCATACTTCATACACAGACACTCACGCACACAAAGATACATAGTTTTTCCCCCTCTTAATAGGTTGGATTATGTTAAAAGAAGAGTCCTCCTACTCTCTCTTCTTCTTCTTTTTTTTGGTGACAGAGACAGAGAGAGTCAGAGAGAGGGACAGATAGGGACAGACAGGAAGAGAGAGAGGTGAGAAGCATCAGTTCTTAGTTGCGGCACCTTAGTTGTTCATTAATTGCTTTTTCATATGTGCCTTGACTGGGGAGCTACAGCAGACAGAGTGACCCCTTGCTCGAGCCAGCGACCTTGGGCTCAAGCTGGTGAACTTTGCTCAAACCAGATGAGCCAGTGCTCAAGCTGGCGACCTCGGGGTCTTGAACCTGGGTCCTCTGTGTCCCAATCTGATGCTCTAGCCACTGCGCCACCGCCTGGTCAGACCTATTAGAGTTTATTAAATCATTTGCTATAGGGTGTACTGGCCTCTCTCAAAAAATAGACTCTTGTGATGTTATTAAAAAGGGTACTGAATACTATGTATGGGTTGGTAGATTTTGCAGGGAAGACTAAATTTTGGACAGTGAGGATCCTGATTGTAAATCCACTGGAATTAGTAAAAATACTTGGGAAATCTTCAGACTTTCCAGGCCTTGGATTTGGTGGTGTCACACATTAAATTTCTGAGGGTTGAAGCTACTCACACACAGATGACACCTCACTTACATGTGGATTAACGTAATTGGGAGGACAAGGGCATTATTCCAAAGTATAAGTAAGATATGAAGAAAGAATGGAGGTGGAGAGTAGGGAGGCCCAGAGAAGAATGCAGTGATTGTGTTGGGGCTGGAAAGGTTTAGTAGGGTAGGGACTGTGGGTTTCTTTTCTTTGTTTGGTCTGCTACCATAAGAATCCTTGGAGAGCCTGACTAGGCGGTGGCACAGTGGATAGAGCATTGGACTGGGATGCGGAAGGACCCAGGTTCAAGACCCCGAGGTCGCCAGCTTGAGCGTGGGCTCATCTGGTTTGAGCAAAAGCTCACCAGCTTGGACCCAAGGTCGCTGGCTCGAGCAAGGGGTTACTCGGTCTGCTGAAGGCCCGCAGTCAAGGCACATATGAGAAAGCAATCAATGAACAGCTAAGGTGTCACAATGAAAAACTGATGATTGATGCTTCTCATCTCTCTCTGTTCCTATCTGTCTGTCCCTATCTATCCCTCTCTCTGACTCTCTCTCTCTCTCTGTCCCTGTAAAAAAAAAAGAAGAAGAAGAATCCTGGAGACTGTTCCATTGCTCTGTGATGCAGGCATGGAATTCTGGTGATGATTGTGTACTCTCAGTGCCCAGATTTCCAAGGCCAGAGTGTGCCACGGATGATCAACTATTATTATTTTTTCTTTTTTTATTCAATGAGAGGAAGGGAGGCAGAGACTGATTTCCGCATGTGCTCTGACCAGGATCCACCTGGCAAGCCTACCAGGGGGTGATGCTCTGCCTGTTGGGGCGTTGCTCTGTTGCTCAGTTTCTTAGTGACTGAGGTTGAGGCCTTGGAGCCTTCCTGAGCACCTAGGGCCACCTCACTCCAAATGAGTCATTGCTGCAGGAGAGGGAGGTATGGAGAAGCAGGTGGGTGCTTCTCCTGTATTCCCTGACTGGGAATTAAACCTGGGACATCCACACACTGGGCTGGCTCTCTACCAATAGGCCAACCAGCCAGGGCCTATCAACTATTATTATTATTGTTATTTGGAGGAGACTTACTATACTATGGCTAAACTTAAAAGGTGTATTCTATATAGCATTGATTTTATTTTCTACTTTCTGCTTAGTCTCAGGCTTTTGTTTTTCTACTACCTAGAAATGAATCTGTATTTTAATGTTGGGATAAATAAGAGACAAGTCAGGTAAGGGGGCCCTAAACTCAGACCATAGCATAGCTTTCCTTTTACCTGTTCTTCTTCCCACTTTACTCCTGGACACATTTCGGAGGTCTGAGCCCAGGCCGTGGTCCATCGTGATGGACCTGCTCTGTATGGGCTTTTTAGGGATGGGTGAGTCCAGCCCACACCCCCATTGCCGCAGCAGAATTCCTAGGCATCTCTGGGAGGGCATCTGAGACATAGGAGAAGAAAATCACACTGAGTCGCTCTTGTAGCAGAGTAACATGGAATCCTGTCATCTCTGCATTTAAAGTCTTCCAGCCTACACTGTGAAAGCAGCAGAGAAGGTATGTTGAAGCCATGAAAAGGGCATATTATGAAAACTCAGGAGTGACTTCTCAAAATCATCTCATTTTAGTAAGAAGGGGAGGAAACGGCCTCTTTTCAGATGAATGTCATGTGTCCAGTCAGTTGCAATATCCTCCCTTCCTTACAAAATGACAGGTTTTGAGAACTTCGCAGGCTTCACTTTTCTTACTTTGACTTTCCTTGCTAAACACATGTGTTTTCAACTGCTTTCTTTCCTCCTCTTCTTATTCAATGGAAGGTTAGCCCTCTAGAACAGTGGTTCTCAACCTTTCTAATGCCGTGAACTGCAATACAGTTCCTCATGTTGCAGTAACCCCAAACCAAAAAATAAGTTTGGTGGCTACTTCATAACTGTAATTTTGCTACAGTTATGATTCGGAATGTAAATACCTGATATGCATTATGTATTTTCCGATGGCTTTAGGCAACCCCCTGGGGTCGCGAGCCACAGGTTGAGAACCGCTGCTCTAGAATATATCTTTTCTGTACCCCAGAGATTTCTCTTCATTTGTTCTCCTTTCAACCACGCTTCTTATATTTTGTGAAAAATTCTCTATTTGAGTTAATAAAGTGGAAGTATGAAATATTTCCCATTCAGCCATGTCACTCTGGGAGGGTTGTGCTACAATTGTGAGGTTGCAGCCACATCCTAGTGTGTAAGGGAGGAGAGACATCAAGTGAAGGGGTTTTTGTTTGTTTTGAGACAGAGAGAGAGAGTCAGAGAGAGGGATAGATAGGGACAGACAGACAGGAACGGAGAGATGAGAAGCATCAATCATTAGTTTTTCATTGTGGGACTTTAGTTGCTCATTGATTGTTTTCTCATATGTGCCTTGACTGTGGGGCTACAGCAGACCGAGTAACCCCTTGCTCAAGCTAGCGACCTTGGGGCCAAGCTGGTGAGCTTTGCTCAAACCAGACGAGCCTGCACTCAAGCTGGCGACCTCGGGGTCTTAAACCTGGGTCCTCTGCATCCCAGTCCGACGCTCTTCACTGCGCCACCGCCTGGTCAGTCTTGTTTTTTTTTTTTTTTTTTTTTTTTTTTTAATTTATGGATTTTATAGAGGAAGAGAGAAACATTGATTTGTTCCACTTATTTATGCATTCACTAGATGATTCTTTTTTTAAAAAAATCATTTTAGATGTGGGGCAGCTGGAAGCATCAGCTCTCACATGTGCCTTGACCAGGCAAGCCCAGGGATTCAAACCGGCAACCTCAGCATTCCAGGTCAACGCTTTCTTTACTGTGCCACCACAGGTCAGGTTCATTGGTTAATTCTTGTATGTACCTTGACTGGGAATTGAGCACACAGCTTTCATGTATGCAGATGATACTAACCAACTGGGCTACCCAGCTAGGGCTATTTAGAGTCCATTGAATGTTCACCAGCTCTATGTTGATTAGGATTGAAGAAACTGTTTTTATTTACTTATTTATTTATTTGAGAGATATATTGAGAGAGGGAGGGAAAGAGGGAAAGGCAGACTGACAGGAAGGGAGAGAGATGAGAAGCATCAATTTTTTGTTGTTGCACCTTAGTTGTTCATTGATTCCTTACTCATATGTGCCTTGATCGGGAGATCCAGCTGAGCCAGTGACTCCTTGCTCAAGTCAGCGACTTTGAGCTGAAGTCAGTGACCTTGGGCTTCAAGCCATCGACCATGGGATCATTTCCATGATTCCACATTCAAGCCAGTGACCCTGTGTTTAAGCTGGTCTGCCTGCACTCAAGCTGGTGACCTCGGGGTTTTGAAACTGGGTCCTCTGCTTTTCAGGTTGATGCTCTATCCACTGCTCCACCACCTGATCAGGCTGAAGAAACTATTTTTAAACAGGATGCTCTTGAAATTCTTTTTTTTTAAAGCATTTTAATTTTATTTATTTTGTGACAGAGACAGAGAGAGGGACAGACAGAAAGGGAGAGAGATGAGAAGCATCAATTCTTCATTGTGGCACCTTAGTTGTTCGTTGATTGCTTTCCCATATGTGCCCTGACCTGGGGGCTACAGCAGACTGAGTAACTCCTTGCTCAAGCCAGCAATCTTGGGCTCAAGCCAGTGATCCTTGTTCAAACCAGATGAGCCCACACTCAAGCTGGTGACCTCGGGGTCTCGAACCTGGGTCCTCCCAGTCTGACGCTCTATCCACTGCGCCACCACCCGGTCAGGCTGAAGAAACTATTTTTAAACAGGATGCTCTTAAATGAACAAAATTGCCAGAACATTCTGAAAAAGATGAGTAATAAACTCTCTCTTCCAGGAAACTTTCTTTTTCTGTTGATTATATATTTATAGATTGAATTCATGTGTTACTGAAAACAACATACAGGGATATATGGAATGAAATAATTCTATAAAGTGAGATCAGCAAAGTATAAAGCCCACCTTTTTTTTTTTTCTGTATTTTTCTGAAGTTGGAAATGGGGAGGCAGTCAGACAGACTCCCGCATGCACCTGACCGGGATCCACTCGGCATGCCCACCAGGGGGTGATGCTCTGCCCATCTGGGGCATTGCTCTGTTGTGACCAGAGCCATTCTAGCACCTGAGGCAGAGGCCATGGAGCCGTCCCCAGTGCCCGAGCCAACTTTGCTCCAATGGAGCCTTGGCTGTGGGAGGGGAAGAGAGAGACAGAGAGGAAAGAGAGGGGGAGGGGTGGATAAGCAGATGGGTGCTTCTCCTGTGTGCCCTGGCTGGGAATCGAACCTGGGACTCCCGCACTCCAGGCCAACGCTCTACCACTTAGCCAACCAGCCAGGGCCTAAAGCTCACCTTTTAAATCAGATAGTAAATTTATTTTATTTAGCAATTGATTAAAAATATTACCAATATAAATATTTAAGGATAGGAGTTCCTTGAAATAATCCATACTGTATCCATCTGACTGAAGGCAGTCATACATTGAGGGACTCTTTTTTGGCTTTTGTTATAATTAAAATATCTCACAATAGCCTGACAAGGTTGTAGTGCAGTGGATGGAACATGGACCTGGGACACTGAGGACCTAGGTTTGAAACTCTAAGCAGGCGTCCCCAAACTATGGCCCGCAGGTCACATGCTGCCCCCTGAGGCCATTTATCCGGCCCCCCTGCTGCACTTCCAGAAGGGGCACCTCTTTCATTGGTGGTCAGTGAGAGGAGCACTGTACATGGCAGCCCTCCAATGGTCTGAGGGTCAGCAAACTGGCCCCATGTGTAAAAAGTTTGGGGACCCCTGCTTCTAAGGTCTCTGGCTTGAGTGTGGGTTCATCCAACTTGAGAGCAGGGTTGCTGTGTTGAATATGGGATCATAGACCCATGGTCACTAGCTTGAACAAGTGGTCACTGGCTTGGCTGGAGCTACCCAGTCAAGGCCCATAGGAGAAGTAGTCTCTGAGCAACTAAAGTGCCTCAACTACTAGTTGATGCTTCTCAACTCTTTCCCTTCCCGTCTTTCTCTCTCTCTCTTGCTAAAACAAATTCACAATATAATAGAGAAATTAGCACAGATTTTTGGTTTAGTGTTCAGAGTAACATAGTTTGAATTATGGTTTCATGAAATTCTCACCAAATGTAAGTTTTTATTTATTGTAGATTTGTTTTGAGGTAAAAATTTAAATACTTGTGAAGTAGTTTAGTATGGTAGTTGTGAAGAGGTACTGTATTTTCTTCAGATCGGCATCCTTCAATACCAGTCTTTCTTTTTTTTTTTTTTTTTAATTTTTATTTATTTATTTTTTACAGAGACAGTGAGTCAGAGAGAGGGATAGACAGGGACAGACAGACAGGAACAGAGAGAGATGAGAAGCATCAATCATTAGTTTTTCGTTGCGTGTTGCAACACCTTAGTTGTTCATTGATTGCTTTCTCGTATGTGCCTTGACTGCGGGCCTTCAGCAGACCGAGTAACCCCTTGCTGGAGCCAGTGACCTTGGGTTCAAGCTGGTGAGCTTTTGCTCAAACCAGATGAGCCCGCACTCAAACTGGCGACCTCGGGCTCTCGAACCTGGGTCTTCTGCATCCCAGTCCAACGCTCTATCCACTGCGCCACCGCCTGGTCAGGCAATACCAGTCTTTCTTATAAAAATAAACATTCATACTGGTTCTGCCTGTATCTTTCCCATTCTTTTAGAAATATGCTTGTAGGTATTTAGTTAAATTTATGCATTTTATGTTGCTTAGATATTTTATATATAACCTGTGGCTATTTTTTTTTTATTTTATTTATTCATTTTAAAAGAGGAAAGAGAGAGACAGAGAGACAGAGAGAGAGAAGGGGGGAGGAGCAGGAAGCTTCAACTCCCATATATGCCTTGACCAGGCAAGCCCAGGGTTTCGAACCGGCAACTTCAGCATTTCCAGGCCGACGCTTTATTCACTGCGCCACCACAGGTCACCTGTGGCTATTTTGAATACTTAACCCATATATTCTGAAGATGTTTTTATCTTAATTCATATAGATTTGGTATAGATTTTAAAACTGCCATGCAATCATTCCACTACTCACAATATATAGATTATTTAATAATAATGTTAAAGCCTGACCAGGCGGTGGCACCGTGGATAGAGCGTCGAACTGGGATGCAGAGGACCCAGGTTCAAGACCCCGAGGTCACCAGCTTGAGTGCGGGCTCATCTGGTTTAAGCAAAGCTCATCAGCTTGGACCCAAGGTCGCTGGCTCAAGCAAGGGGTCAGTCAGTCTGCTGAAGGCCCGCGGTCAAGGCACATATGAGGAAGCAATCAATGAACAACTAAGGTGTCGCAACGAAAAACTGATGATTGATGCTTCTCATCTCTCTCCGTTCCTGTCTGTCTGTCCCTATCTATTCCTCTCTCTACTCTCTGTCTCTGTAAAAAAAAAGTTGCAATAACTCTTTGGAAAGATAATTTATTATTTATTTATTTATTTTTGCATTTATCTGAAGTGAGAAGCGGCAAGGCAGTATGTAGACAGACTCCGGCATGGGTCCTACAGGGATCCACATGGCATGCCCACCAGGGGGCGACGCTCTGCTCATCTTGGCCATTGCTCAGTTGCAACTGGACTCATTCTAGTGCCTTAGGCGGGGGCCATGGGGCAGGGGTCAGGAAGCTTTTTGGCTGAGAGAGCCATGAATGCCACATATTTTAAAATGTAATTTCATGAGAGCCATATAACGACCCGTGTATGTTACGCATTATCCAATAAAAATTTGGTGTCCCGGAGGACAGCTGTGATTGGCTCCAGCCACTTGCAACCATGAACATGAGTGGTAGGAAATGAATGGATTGTAATACATGAGAATGTTTTATATTTTTAACATTATTTTTTTATTAAAAATTTGTCTGCAAGCCAGATGCAGCCATCAAAAGAGCCACGTCTGGCTCGTGAGCCATGGGTTCCTGACCCCTGCCTTGGAGCCATCCTCAGCACCCAGGCCAACTTGTTCCAGTGGAGCCTTGGCTTCAGGAGGGGAAGAGAGAGACAGAGAGAAAGGAGAGAGGGAAGGATAGAGAAGCAGATGGGTGCTTCTCCTGTGTGCTCTGGCCAGGAATCCAACACAGGACACCCATACACTGGGCCGATGCTCTACCACTGAGCCAAGTGGCCAGGGCCAAAGGTAATTTTAAAAAGTATTTATTTATCTAGGTTGGAGGATGTAACCTGTAACTACACTGTCAAAGGGAATTGGTGTAAAATTATGACAGTTTGGCAGGCCCTCCCCATGGAGGCACTAGACCAAATCATAAGACCAAACCAGAAAACATCATGGAATAATACCAGTGCTATATAGAGTGACTCTGTGATTTTGTCATGCAGGGTAGAATAACATTAGCCATAATCTCTTCTTTCTGGTATTTCTGTCATTTAGTTCGCCAGTTACATACACAGGAACTAGAGTATTTAGTGTCATGTTCAGAATCCAGCAGAGGAAGGTGGGGGTGCCCAGGTACTTAGCAGCTTTCACTTTAAGCCATGTGCACCTGGAGTTTGTGGGCTGATGGTGACAGCCTAGAAGACACCCGGAGGCAGATGGTGCCAGCAAGCACATCCCTGCTCACGCTGTAAATATAGAAAACAAGTTTGCATCCAATATCACTGAGAAAATGCTTCGACCCAAAAGCCGCCATTGGTTTGGGAGTTCCTTTAGACAGAACGACAAAGGAGTTGGCAACAGTGGGAGGCTTGTGACTCAGATCTGCAGACCTCAACATATGTTCTGTGAAGTGAAGAAAGAGATAATGGTAAAGAAGAGAGAAATGCCCCAGAATTCTAAACATTGTAATACAAAGATGATTCCATGCTGGTTGGATAGCTTGGTTGGTTAGAGCATCATCTTGACATGGAAACGTTGTGGGTTTGATTTCTGGTCAGGGCACATACAAGAATCAACCAATGACAGCATGAATGGGTGAAACAACAAATCAATGTTTCTCTCTCTCACTGTCTCTGTATTCCTTCCTCTCTAAAAATCAATAATAAAAAATGATTCCTATTTCCAGATTTCTGGCTCTGTTGGAATGGGAGTCCGAAAAGACCAGAGTAACAGGCTTTATTGAAAGAAAGAAAAAAACCCTGTCGGGCACATCTCCAGGAAGAAGGGCACCAGTTACAGACTATGAGGTGAATTTTATAGGGCTTGGGAGAGCCTGAGGGGATACTCAGCCAAAAGTTCTGGTATGTTCCTGTTGGAATCCATGGGAGTTCAAAAAGACCAGACTAACAGGCTTTATTGAATGGAAGAAAGGAACCCTACTGGGCACTTCTGTGGGGAATTATACAGACTAGGGGCAAATTATATAGTGTTTGGGAGAGCCTGAGGGGATACTGAGTCAAAAGTTCTGGTATGTTCCCTTTTATGGTTTTAGGATTTCAGCTTTCTGAAATGCTCCTTCTTGGGGCAGGTTGACCAGCTTCTTGGAATTCCTCTGTCTCAGGGGCGATAGTCCAGTAAGGGTGAGGTCAGGCAGATAAGCAGAACATCAAGAGGGCAGTTTGGAATTCACGTATCTATCATTTCTCAACTCTGTGGTTACATATAAAAGAAAAGGCAGTTATTAATTTTATAATATACGGTGAGGAGTGATGAGAAAGGAAAAAAATCAGAAAATTATTGTTTCTTCTGGAGAGAACTCAAGAAAAGAACCTTGCCAAGCCAAGTCCCCATCCAGTTAAGGAGGTCATCAATTTCCATGCTGTAAGGTCTGAACCAGGCAATGTCTTTGAAAACCTGAGTGAGGAAGTAAACAAAATTTGCAAGGTAATAATTGTGAATTGCTTGCTGTGAGTGCCAAGTGGACAGAGTGACATGGTGATACATGGTCTCCTGGATGAGCCTCATGAGATGTGCTGGTCTGGTTCCTCTCGAATGGGAGGACATGTGGAGATTTTTAGAGACAGGGTACCTGTTGGTGTAAGTTTTTAGAAGGACTGAATATGTGTGGTTTAAAAGGAAGGGAGTTTGGAGAACATTCAGGAGGGAACTTCTCGGGCTGAGGGGCGGCTTCTTCCTGCTGTCATCCCTACCTATTTGATATTTCCCTTGTGAAGTTCTCCTTGGGGTATTGAGGAATAGGAGTGTAGGAGCATTTGATTGTAGGTAGTCCTAGAGATTTCTCTCATCTGGGCCTGTAGGAACTTGATAAAGAAGGGGGTAAGTATTTGGAAATCAGTAATGCAGAAATAAGGAGGGTTGTATAGTGGGGGTGAAAGTTCTTCCATGGTAAAGTTAGAGATATTCTTTCCTGGCAGCCCTGGAGAGAGCAGTTAGCTTGAGCTAAAAAAAAATCTCATGTCCGTTTGTAGGCTCTTCTTCGGCTAAAAAGACCCAGCGATCTTGTCCTCTTACTATGTGAAGGGTAAAAAGATTGAAAAGCATTAAGAGGTGGATGCTATTCATTCTCCGAGTTCTTCAGGGATACGGGAGAGCTTTAGGGTTAGGGGACCTGTAGGGTTGAAAGATAGGATTTAGGAGGTTTGCTGATATATGGTTTCAGATTTTTCTGTTTCATGAGAGCAGGTTTCAGGGTTCGTGTGTAGGGTTAGGTAGATTTTTCCAATTTTCTGATTGGTGAAGGTCTGCATGTGGTTCTGTAAGAAACTAGTGAACAAACGTAAGAGTCAGGGTTCAAAAGTTAGAAAAATAAATAGGAGAGAGAGTGGACCAATGAAAGGCAATAGTCAAGGCACCCATTTTGTGCGAAACCACTGATACCATGACTCGGTTTATTTTTTATGAATTCACTGGGCTTCAGAGAGAAAGAGAGAGAGAGAGAGAGAGAGAGAGAGGATAAGACAGGGTAGAGGCCAGTCCTCCTGCTTCTAGATCTATTTTTATAGAAATTTGTAAAGCAACAAGAAGAAGAATTACCTGTATAGCTCGTTTGGTCCTTAGATTGACAGGGAGTGTACTAGGAACTGGAAGAGGCTCATGGGGTGGGATTAGGTTGATATTTGGGGTAAGATAGATTAGGGTACAGGTTTCTGTTCAATTAGTAGGGAGACAAATATAGGTGTTCCTCCTACACAAGTAGAAAGCCTCTGATTGGGTGAGACAGGCTGAGAGGTGAATAGAGAATAGAGGGACAAGGAGTCAGTTTTGTTTCTCTATTTCTGAGCTCCAGATGGTCAGGGTGGAGGAAAGAGTCATCCTTAGCAGCAGTGGGAATTGTCAGGATCACAATGTGTGGACCTGTCCATGTGAAAGTCAGTCCTTGGGTGATGTAATGCTGGAAGAGCCTCTTGGACAGTTTTTGAACAAATTGCTGAGTAACCTGTAAATCCTGCAAGTACTTAGGGAAAGGATGGTTACATTTCTACACTTTGCAGTTAGAGTTTAAGTCCTAGTGACCACTGCTTCTAGCTGGAATTAGCAGCAGGCCCCAGCCTACAATAGGCATGGGGCATTGAGACAAGAGGAATAACAGAGATACTATATATTAAATAAAGTAACACAATTCAACTGTCAATACACATAGTAGAGATCTTTGAGGGATAAATAAAAGTCAAATATTCAGGCAAGGCATAGTAAATGGCCCTTGTGTTTATAAGAAATGAGATTAGTTTATCTGCTACTTGGAAGAAATACTTTAGGTTAGTGAACGATGTCCTCGGGCCTTCAGTGGCAATTCCCAGCATGCTGGGCAAGGTCAGGTCACAGGTAGCTGGAGCAGGGCTAGAAGAGACTGAACACTCCCTCCATGGAGCAAGGGGGCAGCTTACCTTCTCATGTCTTTCTTTCCCCAGCAATGATGTGTCCCTTGATGGGGCCGGGAAGCCTGGCAGGCTTCAGTTCAATGATCTTTCTTTCCACTCTGGAGCAGGGCCCTGATGGAATCCTATGAAGCCCTTTAGGGCACTGGAGCCTTTAAGAGCGTATGCCAAAAGCTGGTATTTCCTGACTTCTTTTGGGCCTTATTTACCTTTCTGTTACTTCCTTGGCCATTATAGACCTTAAAAGCCATGCTCAGAAGATCTCACTGAGGGGCTTGACTAAGAGAGCAAAATTGGGAATTCAGTGTTTAAAGAAGCCTGTTAGACTGAGGAAAGAAAGGATTTGATCTGTGGTGGTAGGTGGTTGGAGACTGCAAGAGGGTATGAGTTTGATCTAGGGTGAAACCTCAAGTGATGAGGGTTAAGGCGATGCCTAGATAGACTATGGACTAGGAGTGAAGTTGAGCCTTAGCAGAGAAAACACAATATCCCTTCATAGCGAGGAAGTTAAGAAGGGTGGTGTGTCTCCTTGAGGCAGGCAGGGAGGGGTTGCAGAGGAGTAGGTCATCTACATATTATAAGAGAGTACTAGCTTTGAGATTGCATACTGCTAAATCCTGAGTTAGTGCCTGCCCAAATAGGTGTGGGCTGTTTTTGTTCCCTGGGGTAAGACAGGCCACGTAAATTGCTGGGCTGCATTAGTGTCTGGCTCAGTCCAGGTGAATGCAAACAGAAAGTAAGAGTCAGGGTGTAGAGGAATGGTAAAGAAGGTATTCTTGAGGTCTAGGACCCTGAAGTGAGTGGTGTTTGAGGGAATGTGTGAGAGTAACCTATAGAGATTAGGGGCTACTGGATGGAGGGAAACTACTGCCTCATTGATTAGGTGTAAGGCTTGTATGAGGCGATAAGCCCCTGAAGGTTATTGAACAGGAAGGATGGGTTGAAGAAGAAAAAGAGACAGAGTTGCCCATCTGTAAGGAGGGAGGAGGGGTTTAAGAACACAGTGGAGAAGGGAGGGGCCCCTGGACAGCAGGGGAGGAGAGAGACTGGTATTTGCAGGTGAATGAGAAAGAGGATTCTGTGAAGGGAGGGGGCTTTCTGGAGAGAAGACACTCGAGTGAAAGAGATTTGCAGAGGGACCAGAGAGGTGTCCCAAGAGAAGGGTGTCCCAGGGGTCAGGCAGGAGGGAGAGAGAGTTGGGAATCCGCAGAAAAGGAAGGATTAGGAGCGGAGGTTTCAGGTGAGGTTTCTTTGGCCAGGAACGGCCTGTGTGTAGAACAAGTGGCAGAAAAATTAAGGACAGAAGAGAAAGGAGAAGAAAGGCCTGCGCATAAGGAATCTCTGATGCCCTCCCCATCTGGTGGCAAAAGTTGTCAAGATAGGATATTGTAGCCTGACCAGGCAGTGGTGCAGTGGATAGAGCATTGGACTGGGATGCGGAAGACCCAGGTTCGAGACTCCGAGGTCACCAGCTTGAGCCCAAGGTCACTGCTCGAGCAAGGGGTTACTCGGTCTGCTGAAGGCCTGCGGTCAAGGCACATATGAGAAAGCAATCAATGAACAACTAAGGTGTTGCAACACGCAACAAAAAACTAATGATTGATGCTTCTCATCTCTCCATTCCTGCATGTCTGTCCGTCCCTGTCTATCCCTCTCTCTGTCTCAAAAAAAAAAAAAAAAAAAAAAAAAAAAGATAGGATATTGTAATGGTAGTAGAAAGCAACCTGGATAGGTGTCTAGATTTTTGAGGAAGTCCGCAGAGCTAGCTGCTCAGAGTGGAAACACCCCAAACTGTGAACCTCAGAGACTAGGTTGAGTCCTGAAGGAGTAGAGGAAGCTCGACAGAGTTGTCTCGAAGGACTATAGGAATAGTAGCTGACGCCTGAGATTGGGGGTAGCCCATGTTCTGAGGGGTGTCTGGCTGGACAGTTTGGACTGAGAGAAACCCACAGAAGAGGATACTGGTGAGAGAAGGGGCGTCCCTGCCTTCAGCCACAGTTCCGAGAGGAGAAAATCTCCATAGAAAGAGAGTCTCAGACAAGAGGTTGTCACCCCAAGGCTGAGATCCCGGGACGTAGGAGAGGGGCTTGGCTAGGCACACCTAGACTTTCGTAGAAGTCCATAAAGAAGTAGAGGTGGACCACTCATAGATATGGGGTCTGAAGTTAAAACCGTCCGACCAGGAAGGGGTGTTTTAGAGAGAAATTTGGAGGCCAACCGGGGAAGGGGAAGGGAGAAACTCCTTACCTTTCTGATTCAGCAAGGGTTCAGGACAGGGTTAGCCTGCTGGCCAATCGACCTACAATTACACGTCCAAACAGAATCAGGGAGTAAGCCCGGGACGAGCTGCTGCTGCCCATTGCTTCCCTGGTTGTAAGTTTGGGCGGCAAAGAGGGATTGTTCAGGCAGTTAGCACCCTGTCCCGGGTTTCAGCATCAAATTTTGGAATCCATGGGAGTCCGAAAAGACCAGAGTAATAGGCTTTATTGAAAGGAAGAAAGGAACCCTGCCAGGCATTTCTCCCAGGGAGAAGAGCACCAGTACAAGCTAGGGGGATGAATTTATAGAGTAAAAAAGAGAGTCTCGAGCAAGAAGGTGTTGAATCAAAAGTCCTGGTATGACCGGAATGCTCCTCCTTGGGGGGCTTGCCAGCTTCTTGGAATTCCTCTGTATCAAGGGCAATAGTCCAGTAAGGGTGAGGTCTGACAGATAAGCGGAACATCAAGAGGGCAGTTTGGAATTCACGTATCTATCAGTTCCTTTTTACGGTTTTAGGATTTCAGCATTCTGGAATGCTCCACCTTGGGCAGTTGATCAGCTTTCTGGAATTATTTGTCCTCAGGGGTGATTGTCCAGTAAGTAAGGGTGAGGTCAGGCAGCCAGGTGGAACAACAAAAGGCAGTTGGAATTTCTGGTAAATTCAAAATCTATCGGTTGCCATCCTTTTAGTTCCAGGGACGGATACTGTCTCAGAGCCAGAAATTCTTGCATGGGAACATGAGGCAAGAAATGGAATGATATTAACATTATCCGTTTGTGTCAGGAACAAACACGACTAATAATTTTGCCGGTCTCGGGTGGGAATGGTGGAGGATTAGAAAATAAACACAGAACAAAAAAGGATGGGATCGGGAGGACCCATTGGCAAGCTGACAGCTTGCAAGAGTGAGCCTGCACCCCCCAAATGCTTTATTTATAGTGCAGAGAGTGAAGTCATTAGCAAATCAAAGAGATCTCTGATACATCAAAGTCACATTTCTGAGGCAAACCAAGAATTCTCCCTCCTCCCCACCATGCATAACATCTTAACTTCACACAACAAATGGTATAAAGGAAACTGCCTCCAGTCTCTTCCAGGGACATGGGGATGGGACAAGTAGAAACCATCAGCATTATAGGTCACATGGCATGTGGGGAAGGACATGTAAATTGCTTTCTACCAACTTAAACAATCAGAGGTTGTGGGGAAGAGCTTAGCCTTTAGCAACTTAAGCAAGCACGTGAGGTGGGGGAATGGGTAGCAAGGACCCTGTCAGCTTACTGACAGTCCCCCAACCTCTGACCCCATAAATCTAAATTGCAAGGACTTTGTCAGCTTGCAGACTCTCACACATTTGCATTACTTCAATTCTTTAATTGTTTTCTTAGAGTTGAATATGTAACCTTTAAAGCAGGCGTCGTCAAACTTTTTATAAAAACTGCCCACTTTTGCAGTGCTGGTCAACCTAGTCCCTACTGCCCACTAGAGGGCGTTTCAGCTTTCATGGTGGGTGGTAGCAGAGCAATAAAACGGTGCCACAATTGGCCCACCATGAAAGCTGGAGGGATGCAGAGGACCCAGGTTCAAGACCGCAAGGTCGCCAGCTTGAGCATGGGCTCATCTGGTTTGAGCAAAAGCCCACCAGTTTGAACCCAAGGTCACTGGCTCAAGCAAGGGGTTACTCGGTCTGCTGAAGGCCCGTGGTCAAGGCACATATGAGAAAGCAATCAATGAACAACTAAGGTGTTGCAATGCGCAATGAAAAACTAATGATTGATGCTTCTCATCTCTCTTCGTTCCTGTCTGTCTGTCCCTGTCTATCCCTCTCTCTGACTCACTCTCTGTTTCTGTAAAAAAAAATAAAATTAAATTAAAAAAAAAAGTTTGACGATGCCTGCTTTAAAGTATACTTAGACTAAGAATGAGTCACAGTTGTGAAAGCTGAACATGTAGAAAATTTTTATTTTTCCTGATGTCATGAGATGGACAGCACTATTATTCTCACTGAAAATATAAAGAGTGGCCTGACCTGTGGTGCGCAGTGGATAAAGAATTGACCTGGAAATGCTGAGGTCGCCGGTTCAAAACCCTGGGCTTGCCTGGTCAAGGCACATATAAGAGTTGATGCTTCCTGCTCCTCTCTCCCCCTTCTCTCTCTCTCTCTCTCTCTCTCTCTCTCTCTCTCTCTCTCTCTCACTCTCTCCTCTCTAAAAATTAATAAAAAAAATAAATAATTTTTTTTAAAAAAAGAAAATATAAGGAGTGTTTAGGTAGATAAAGGTTACACTGGGGAACAATTTTTTTTTCATTTTATTTTGCATGAGGTTTTAGAACCGTTTCTATATATTTCTGCATCACTGATTCCAAATCTGAAATCCATTCTTTGGTGCATGCTCTAGTTTTTATGCAATTTTAATTTCTTTTTGTTACAGTTAATGGCATGCATTGGTTTTTAAATTGTAGTTAAAGGGCAGTGACTCTTGGATTAAACATAACCACAAGGCAATTAATGTTTTACAAACATCACTTTTACATAATTGTAGTTGTTTTGAAATGTAAAAAATTATTATCTGATAAAAACACCCTCTTATTTTGTTTTAAGATATAATCATGGCTTCTTCTAGTAGGCATAAATGTAAGAATAGTCCTGACACCTTCTGTTATATATGTGGCTGTTACACACTTCAACGTCAAAGGCGCAATATTTCACCATTTGCCTATTTTCAAGTTCTCCTTGGTGATCAAGACAAGAATTGGGTTCCTCATATTGTGTGACATAACTGTGAAGAAATGCTTCGTGACTGGACAAAAGGAAAATGCAAAGGAATGCCTTTTGTTATTCCCATGGTTTGACGTGAACTTAAGGACCATAGCAGTGACTGTTATTTCTGTCTGATCCATACAAAGGGCATCGGCAAGAAAAAACAGCATATGACCGCATATCCTATATTCCTTCAGCAATACGACCTATTCCACACTCTGAGACACTCTCGATTCCAGTTTTCAATGGTTTCATTTCTTCTAAGGATGAAGAAAGTGAACATGGTGATCAAGTGTATTTTGATAAGATGCATGAGGAAATGGTTGTAGAATCTGAAGGGTCTTCTTCTGATGCCAAGCAGTCATTAACCCCTCAGCTGTTTAGCCAACCCGAATTGAATGACTTAGTAAGAGATTTGGGCCTATCAAAGAAAGTAGCTGAATTGTTAGCCTCCAGGCTTTAAGAAAAGAATGTACTTCACCGGTCAGCTAAAGTATCCCATTTCAGAAAGCGTGAACAAATTTTTGTGGACTTTTTTTCAAAGACAAACACTTTGTTTACTGTCATGATATCATAGTCTTCTCAGCCAGCTAGGTGTTACCATTTACAGTCCAACAAATGGCGGCTATTTCTTGATAGCTCCAAACGGAGTCTGAAATGTGTTCTCCTACACAATGGTAATGTTTATGCAGTGGTTCCAATTGGTTATTCAACTCATCTGCGAGAAGATTATAACGACATAAAAATTGTCCACACCTTTCTGAAGTATGAGGAGCATAACTGGATCATTTGTGTGGATCTTAAAATGGTAAATTTCCTGCTAGGACAACAGAGAGGTTTCACGAAGTATCCTTGCTTTCTGTGTTTGTGGGACAGCGAGCTTGGGAGAAACACTGGACACAGAAGGAGTGGCTGAAACGTGAAGCTCTGGAAGTAGGGATGCAAAATATTGTGAATGAACCTGTAGTTAATCGAGACATGATCATTTTTCCCCCTCTTCACATCAAACTTAGGTTAATGAAGCAGTTTGTTCAGGCTTTGAATAGAGAAAGTGAATGCTTTCAACATATTGTTTCTGCTTTTCCTGCCTTGTCTTTCGAGAAGATAAAAGCAGGTGTATTTGATGGACCTCAAATTCGAACCCTCATACGTGACGAAGAATTTGCCAGGAAGATGAATAAGGAGGAGAAAGCAGCATGGCAGTCTTTTGTGGCAGTTACAAAGAACTTCTTTGGCAACCAAAAAGCAGAAAACTATGAACTTCTGGTTCAAAGGATGCTGTTGGCTTTCCGCGACATTGGATGTAACATGAGCGTTAAGATTCACTTACTGAACAGTCACCTTGATAAGTTTCCTGAAAATTTTGGAGCTGTTAGTGATGATCAGACTACTGCTGGAGCATCAAACAAGATTGTCCTCAACAAGTACACAAATGCAAGAGCTACAAACGCAAATTTTTGCCATGAATAGAAATTAAATGAGTTTTGTGCAAATTGTATGATTAAAATAAGTGTTTTAATATGTTCTATTTTGAAATTGTAGACAAATTCTTATGCAATCATATCTTTTAGTGTATTAGTGTATTTACTGCATTATATAAATTATTATATTTCCACAAAGATGATGCCCACTAAGACATTCTACTTCATTATGTTAAACTAAATGTTGAAAATTTTACAATAAGATGAAAACCTAAAATCTTGAATTGCAAAGAAACTGTAGCTTATAGAGAAAAACTAATGTCAGATTTTAGATCAGCACACTCGAATTAGGTAAGAACAAGGTTTTTTGTGGATGCAACAAAAATTTTGTTCCCTAGTGTAATGCTTACATAGTAAATAGTTTTGCAGTTGTAAGCCACAGAAGACCTTTCACATATGCTTCACAAAGGAAGATGTATTTTGGCCTGACCAGGCTGTGCTGCAGTGGATGGATTATTGACCTGGGGCTGAGGACTCAGGTTTGAAACTCTGAGATTGCTGGTTTGCCTGCTGGGGCAGGGTCACCATCTTGAGTGTGGGATCATAGACATGACCCCAATGTCCCTGGCTTGAGCCCTAAAGTCGCTGGCTTGAGTAAAGGGTCACTGGCTTAGCTGGAACCCCCTGGTCCAGACATGGATGCTACCAATGAACAAATAAAAGTGCTTTGGCTATGAGTTCATTCTTCTCAAATTTCTTCCTTCCTGTCTTTTTGTCTATTTTTTGTCTCTCTATTTTAAAAAAGGTGTTTTTGTTTTACCATCCTTTAGAAATCTTAGAAGAGCCAAGGTTGTATTTTTCCCACACATGCCGTGGTTGGAGTGCATGGCAGGTGTTCCTGCTGATAACTGAACTTGTATTGTTTGCAGTCCAGATTGTTAGGATACAACCGCCATGGACATTCTTGGACTTGTCTTCTGTTTTAGCAGTGCACTTTTTATGTGTGTGTGTGGGGGGCGTTGCATGGGAAAAATACATAGTTTACACACTTACCTCAGCATGAAAGTGCTGTATCTTATTGTGTTTATTAGTTCAGTCTAAATAGATATAAAACTTTTTCCATAGTACTTTTACCCTTTACATTTTCTCCAGCTACATGTCATTAGTTTATAGTGTGGTTTATGTGCCCTGTTTATAATCTTTGCAAAACTTACCACATTGAGAATTTTTTTAATATATTTTTTATTTATTTATATTTATTTTTTTAATTTACTGATTTTGGAGAGAGAACATAGGACAGAGAGAGAGAAACATCGTTCTGTTCCTGTGTGTGCTCAAGCCTAGACAGTGACATTCTGCTTAAGATAGTGATCTTAGGCTCAAGTCAGGGACCATGGGCTTTTTTTTTTTAATTTTTTTTATTTATTTAGTCATTTTAGAGAGGAGAGGGAGAGACAGAGACAGAGAGAGAGAAGGGGAGGAGGAGCTGGAAACATCAACTCCCATATGTGCCTTGACCAGGCAAGCCCAGGGTTTTGAACCGGTGACCTCAGCATTTCCAGGTCGACGCTTTATCCACTGCGCCACCACAGGTCAGGCGGGACCATGGGCTTTAAGTCATCAACATTTAAGCTCAAGCCAGCAACCTTGGGATCATTTTGATGATCTTATGCACAGGCTGCCCCCCCATTAGCGAGAGAGGGAAGCTTCTTGTCCTTGTTCCACTGAGTCTTTCCATTTCAGTTGTGCACTCATTCGTTGTTTGTCCTCAATATGACAAGGTTGTGGTTCAATGCTCGCTCAGGACACATACTGGAGTCAACTAATGAATGCATAAATGGGTGTGACATCAAATCCATGGTTCTCTCTGTCAATCTCTCTCTTTCTTTTTCTTTCACAAATGAATGAATAAAAAATTAGGCCCTGGCAGGTTAGCTCAATCGGTTGTTTCCTTACGAAATGGCAAGGTTGCTAATTCAATCCTCTCCTAGGTTATATAAAGGAAGCAAACAGTGAATGCATGACTAAATAAAAAAGTGAATTTTTCCCTTCCTCCTCCTTTCTCTCTCCCTTCCTCTCTTTGTCTCAAAAAAAAAAAAAAAAAAGAAAAGAAAAAAAACCCACAAAAAACAAAAAAAACCTGGCCAGAGAGCTCGATTAGTTGGAGAATCATCCTGGAGCACAAAGGTTGCCAGTTTGATTCCCCAGTCAGGGCACATCTAGGAGTAGCTCTATGTTCTTCTCTCTCTTCTCTTGGCTCTTTAAAAAATAATAATAATAAAAGAAAGAAACAATGCTCATGATGTGTCCAGTGCATTGTTTTCCCCGAGAAATGGGTGCAGTCACATTTGAGGAAGAAACCGAGCACACGTGGTTTAAGGAAAACAGTGCCCAACCCCCTCCTTCCATGTGGTCAGCTTTGTATGAGTGATTTTCCTGAGACTCCCCGGCCCCTGAGGATGGTGCAGGGCTGGCTGTCATTGCCCGGGGTTCCTTTGACAGTCACCCCACTTAAACTCCACAGGATAAGGGGGTCCTCCACCACAGTTGGAAGCTGAGGCTTTATTGGCCAGAAGAATAAACTTTGGGGACACGATGTAAAGGGACACTAGGGATACTGTGGTCACTATGTGAGGGTGAGTGCATCTGGGCCGAGAGGAAATGTACCAGTCACTGAATTTTCTCCTAATCCACAGGTCCTGATTCCCCGGAGCAATACAATCACGAGGATCAGGAAGCCACAGAATTGGGTGTCAGCATCTCTGGCAACACACCCAACTGAAGACAGGTTTCTGAGCTGAAATTTAGAGCAGACCCACAACACGCCAACACACACCCTCTCTATTGCCAGGATTTTTGCAACAATGGAAGAAAATGATCCTGGCTCAGGTGACTTTGGGTTTTTCTCTTCTCTTGAGAGAGAGAGGTAGAGAGCAGAATAGACAGGAAGGGAGAGAGATGAGAAGCATCCACTTGTAGCTGAGACACTTTAGTTGTTCATTGATTACTTCTCATAATTACCTTGTACATAAGGTAGGTCTTAATCCGAGCCAATTACTCTCTGCTCAAGTCAGCGATCTTAAGCTCAAGTCAGGAACCTTGGGCTTTAAGCCAGGGACCTTTATGCTCAAGCCAGCAGCCATGGGATCATTTTGATGATCTTACTCACAGGCCAGCGACCTCACACCAGAGCTGGCGAGCAAGGGTGCTTAAACCAGAGACCTGAGAGTTTCGAACCTGGATCCTCAGGTCTCAGGTTGATGTTCACTCCGTCACTGCCTGGGTAGGCATTTGTGTATATACTTTTTTTCTTTATTATGGATTTGTAGAGGTGTATGAAAAACTATCTCAGTTAATCTGAGACATACTGAAATATATCACTAGAATTTCTCCTACACATTACACAATCTTGTGATCAGATGAATCCATAGATGACTGAATGCACTATTGTAGACTACAATCGGGCAAAAATAGGTTTGCAGTTGTTATTATGTGTAAAACAGAGTTTATTCTTGTATGATTGTTTATGATTCTATTTTTGATATGCACAAATGGAAACCTACTTTTACTCCAAATTGTAATTTACTAGGCATGTGATTATTCAGTTGTATAATAAAATGAAATTTCTTTCACTCTATAGATGGATCATATAATGTGAAAATGGGAGAAAACCTAACATTTATTTTACCTCATCAAAAGCACATCACACCATTAAACAGCACGGTGTTACAGAAATGCCTGAGATTTCACGATGTGGCCATGGACTTTACCCACGAGGAATGGCAGCTCCTGGACCCCAATCAGGACCTGTTCCGGGACGTGATGTTGGAGATCTACAGCCACCTGGTGTCAGTGGGTGAGGACAGCTCCCCTGTGTCACTTAGTAGGTGCTCTGTCAGTGGCGTTTCCCCCCTCAGTTACTAAACTTTTCTGAATAACTACAGTGCTCTGAAAACGTAGAACCTCAGATTCTTCTATTGCCTCAGACAAGAAGGTGTAACATTCTGCCTCCTGAGACAAAAGGCTTTGTGTTACAGATGTGAAGCATGTTTGTTTCTTTTTTTAAAATTTATTTTAATTTATTTATTCATTTTAGAAAGGAGAGGGAGAGAGAGAGAGAGAAGGGGGGAGGAGCTGGAAGCATCAACTCCCATATGTGCCTTGACCAGGCAAGCCCAGGGTTTTGAACAGGCAACCTCAGCATTTCCAGGTCGACACTTTATCCACTGCGCCACCACAGGTCTTGTTTGTTTCTTAAAATGTAACATTCTTGGCCCTGGCTGGTTGGCTCAGTGGTAGAGCGTCGGCCTGGCGTGCAGAGGTCCTGGGTTCAATTCCCAGCCAGGGCACACAGGAGAAGCGCCCATTTGCTTCTCCACCCCTCCCCCTCTCCTTCCTCTCTGTCTCTCTCTTCCCCTCCCGCAGCCGAGGCTCCATTGGAGCAAAGATGGCCTGGGCGCTGGGGATGGCTCCTTGGCCTCTGCCCCAGGCGCTAGGGTGGCTCTGGTCATGGCAGAGCGACGCCCCGGAGGGGCAGAGCATCACCCCCTGGTGGGCAGAGCGTCGCCCCCTGGTGGGCGTGCCGGGTGGATCCCGGTCGGGCGTATGCGGGAGTCTGTCTGACTATCTCTCCCCGTTTCAAGCTTCAGGAAAAAAAAAAAAAGTAACATTCTTACCACAGACCAGTTCAGTACGTCTCGCTCTTCTGTCTTTTTTCCCTCTGAGCAGGACATCAATCCATCAAACCAGATGCGCTTTCCAAGGTGGAGCGAAGGGAAGAAACGTGGACAGTGGGGGATGAACCCCAGCATCTGGTCTGTCCAGGTGAGTGGGTGTCAAGCACCCGGGGGGTTGGGGGGCAGAATGGCAGGAAGTCATATTCTAGTCAGAGAACACGTCAGCCCTATAACATTGGATGAAGAAACCAAACCAGCCCTTCACCTATGAAAGAACCCTTTTTATTTGCAGAAATTTAGAGGAAAACATACCCCTTTTTTCTCATTTGAGTAATGATACCTATTTTATGTACATCTTAGTTTTCTTTGTGTACTTTTTTTTTTTAATAGCACTCATATTTTACTCTCTGTCCATGCCCACAGTGTCTCAGTTTGTGTTATCCCCTTTTTCTCTGAAATTCCACGTTTTGGGCCACTTTGGAAAGACAGAATTATGGCCTGACCAGGCGGTGGCGCAGTTGATAGAGCATCAGACTGGGACACTGAGGACTCGGGTTCAAGACCCTGAGGTTGCCAACTTGAGCCCAAGGTCGCTGGCTCGAGCAAGGGGTCACTCAGTTTGCTGTAGCCCCCCAGTCAAGGATCAAGGTATATATGAGAAATCAATCAATGAACAACTAAGGAACCGCAATAAAGAATTGATATTTCTCATCTCTCTCCCTTCCTGTCTGTCCCTCTCTCTGACTCTCTCTGCCTCTGCCACACAAAAAAAGACAGAAATATGAATTCATCACAGTTTTGTTACTACTCAGCCTTCGTGTCCTGTATGGAAATAGTGATTTTCTTCCATAAAATCCATCCACAGCTTGGAAGCTGTGTCCCCATGACAGCCTGGTTTTCATTGTGCATTTATTTCGTTCTTGGCCTCCCTTTTCTACAGCATTTTTCATACTCAGTTCTCATCACTGTTAAATGTTTCCTCAGTTCCCATCATTGAACCTATTTCTGTTCTGTGAAATGGACTCACATACTGTCGTCTCCCTCATTGTTGTCTAAAGTGCACTTCCTTCCTGTGCATTCCACTCACTGTCATGGCAGCCAGCCTCCAACTTCCCATTTTCTGTGAGAGTGAGAATCACCATTCCTCCATCCTTTCTGAAATTTAGAATTCAACACTAGACATTTTAAATTTCATCTGTCCTAGCATCAGCTAGGATGTTTGCTACATTCTGAGCTCTTTTATTTGTTTTGTTTTACTTATTTATGTTTTTCTATGTACCTCTCTTATATTCCTGTAACATTTCATGTAATGAACAAGAATAGACCTTGTTAACATGCCACATGAGTTCCAGCTCAAACTAGTACAACTTACGTGTGCTTCACGTGCCATCCTTCCCAGGTTTCCTAAATCAGATTTTCTTCATGAGTAGATGTTTTTGCTGCCTTTGTTTTCCTAAAGCTTCTGATTTTACATCATAGAGTTAAAGATTTTATTTAGATTTAATTCACTTATGAATCGACTTAGCCCCTTAAATGAATAGCTAATTAGTTTTTAGTTTATTCATTTAGTTGTGCAACCATCACTGTTGTAACAGTCAATTTTGGAACATTTTTTGTGTACACATTTTCATGGTGCTTTTTTATATCGATAGCTTTATAGCAGCTTTCAGAATTGGAAAGGGTGAATTCTCTGAGTCTGTTCTTCTCTTTCAAGATCATTTTGAGGCCCTGAGCAGTTGACTCGGAGGTAGAGCATCACCCCAGCATGTGAAGGTCCTGGGTTCCATTCCCACTCAGGGCACACAAGAGAAGCACCCATCATCTTCTCCACCCCTCCCCCTTTCCTTTCTCTCTATCTCTCTCTTCCCCTCCTGCTGCCAAGGCTCCATTGGAGCATGTGGACCCGGGTTCTGAGAATGGCTCCCTGTCCTCCACCTCAGGTGCTAGAATGGCTGCCATTGCAAAAGAGCAATTCTCCAGATGGGCAGAGCATTACCCCCTATTGCGCATGCCAGGTGGATCCTGTTTGGGCACATGCAGGAGTCTGTCTCTCTGCCTCCTCAATTCTCACTTCAGAAAAGTACAAAAGAAAAAAAAAATAGAGATTTTGACATCTGGATATTTCTTCAATTTCAATATGAATTTTAAAATCAGCTTGTCAGTTTCTGCAGAACTAACCAGCTACATTTAGTCTATCTCATTCTGTAGTAATTTTTTCTGCAACATAGTCTTCATATTAATCCAGGATTATGGTGTGTTCTTTTGTTTAATTAGGTCTTTGATTTCTTCCAAGATAATTTTGTAAGTTTTAGAATAAAACATTTTAGTCTTTATTTACTTGTGTGTGTGTGTGTGTGTGTGTGTGTGTGACAGAGACAGAGAGATAGAGAGAGGGACAGATAAAGACAGGCAGAAAGGGAGAGAGATGAGATGCATCAACTTTTTGTCTCCTTAGTTGTTCATTGCTTTCTCATATGTGCCTGGACTGGGAGGCTGCAGCAGAGCAAGTGACCCCTTGCTCTGTGGACAGTGACCATAGGCTCAAACCAGCTTCCCTGGGGTCATGTCTATGATCCCATTCTCAAGCCAGCGAGACCTAGCCAACAACGTCAGCGTATTGAACCAAGGTCCTCGGTGTTCCATTTCGACACTATTTTCTCACCACTGCCTTGTCAGGCTAGTCTTTCTAAATCATACCTCTGTGTGATTTTCTTCTTTATTATGCAGAAATTTAAATTGTTTTCTTAATTGCATTTATTATTGCTGGAATTTTTTTTTCTTTGTGGCAGAGACAGAGAGAGTCAGAGAGAGGGATAGACAGACAGGCAGAAAGAAAGACAAGAAACATCAACTCTTTGTTGTGGTTCCTTAGTTGTTCATTGATTGATTTCTCATATGTGCCTTGACCGGGGGGCTATAGCAGACTGAGTGACCCCTTGCTCGAGCCAGCGGCCTTGCACTCAAGCTGGCGATTTTGGGGTCTTGAGGCTGGGTCCTCTGCGTCCCAGTCTGATGCTCTATCCACTGAGCCACCACCTAGTCAGGCATTATTGCTGGAATTTTAAAATAATATTACCTTCCCATTAAATTCTGATAACACTAAGTGCTAGATAATTAATCCCAAGTTTTCTGTCATATGAAATGGCAGCTTCTCCTGCACTGACTTTCATGATATATTGTCATCTTGATTAGACAGTTTGTCCTCTTCTGAATCTATCCCTCTCTCTGACTCTATCTCTGTCTCTATCAGAAAAAAAGCCCCCAAAAACTTGATTTTGAGTCTGGCTTGTGGTGTCTTAGTGGATAAAGTGCCCATCGGGAACACTAAGGTTGCCAGCTGGTAAACCGCATACTTAACTGCTCAAGGCACATGTGCAAGTTGATGCTTCTTGCTCCTTCACCTTCTCTGTCTCCCTCTTCTCTTTAACATGCATTAAGTATAAAAATAAAATATCAACTTGCGTTCTGAGCCTGACCTGTGGTGGTTCAGTGGATAGGGCAGTGATGTAGAATGCAGAGGTTGCCAGTTCAAAGCCCTGGGCTTGCAGAGTCAAGGGAATTGTGGCAAGCATAAAAAACTAAAGTGAAGCAACTATTAGTTCATACTTCTTGCCCCACACTAGCTCTCTTCTCCCTATGTATTATCAATAAATAAAATCTTTTTTTTTTTTTTTTTTTTTTTTTACAGAGAGAGTCAGAAAGAGGGATAGGGACAGACAGGAACAGAGAGAGATGAGAAGCATCAATTATCAGTTTTTCATTGCGAGATCTTAATTATTCATTGATTGCTTTCTCATATGTGCCTTGACTGCGGGCCTTCAGCAGAACGAGTAACCCCTTGCTCAAGCCAGTGACCTTGGGTCCAAGCTGGTGAGCTTTTTCTCAAACCAGATGAGCCCGCGCTCAAGCTGGCGACCTCAGGGTCTCAAACCTGGGTCCTCCGCATCCCAATCTGATGCTCTTATCCACTGCGCCACCGCCTAGTCAGGCAAAAATCTCTTCTTTTATTTTTAATTTAATGAGAGGGGAAGGAGAGCCATACTCCCAAATGCACCTCAAACTGGGATCCAAGCGGCAAGCCCACTAGGGGGCGATGCTCTCCACATCTGGGACCCTTGCTCTGTTGCCATCAGGGCCATTTTTTAGTGCCTGGGGTGAAGGTCAAAGAGCCATCCATCCTCACTGCCATGGGCAAACTTGCTCCAGTCCAGCCATGGCTGCAGGAGAGGAGGAAAAGAGCCAAGTGAGAGGGGCAGGTGGATGGGTGGAGAAGCAGATGGGCACTTCTCCTGTGTGTCCTGAGCAGGAATGCAGCCCAGGACTTCTACACGCCCAGCTGATGCTGTGACACTGAGCCAACCTGCCAGTGTTATTCTTAAATTATTATTTATTGTTATTATTATTTTTATTATTATATCTTTTCCCATATTAACAATTGTAAACCTAATTTTGCCCCACCTATACTTTCTGATATCCTCTACTGTTCAGGTTTCCATTGTGTCTTTTACTATCTTTCACAGACTGATTACCTTTACTTCTTTGCTTCAGGTTCCTTCCTCTGGGTAGTTACTAAACTGAGTGTCCTAAAAATTATTTCAGTTCTGATACTGTATACTTAGAACTAAGTGTCCTAACCTACGAGTTAAGAGTTCAGTTCCGCCTGACCAGGTGGTGGCGCAGTGGATAGAGCGTTGGACTGGGATGCAGAAGACCCAGGTTCGAGAGCCCGAGGTCGCCAGCTTGAGCGCGGGCTCATCTGGTTTGAGCAAAAGCCCACCAGCTAGAACACAAGGTCGCTGGCTCCAGCAAGGGGCTACTCGGTCTGCTGAAGGCCCGCGGTCAAGGCACATATGAGAAAGCAATCAATGAACAACTAAGGTGTTGCAACGCACAATGAAAAACTAATGATTGATGCTTCTCATCTCTCTCTGTTCCTGTCTGTCTGTCCCTGTCTATCCCTCTCTCTGACTCCCATTCTGTCTCTGAAATAAATAAATAAAAATTAAAAAAAAAAAGAAATACATTAAAAAATTAAAAAAAAAGAGTTCAGTTCCACAAAACTTTCTTCACTTGTGATGTCAATTTGTGTGTCCAGATTATAACCGGTGCTTCTGACCAGTTGGATAAGTTGGAGGTTCTCATCAACCTTTCCTTGAATTCAATTAATTTCCTAGAGCTGGATACAGAAGTCAGAGAAATGCTGATATTTATGCATTTATTTTAAAGGAGACAGATGAATAAGTACATAAGACAAGGTCTGACATATTCCTGAATACAGGCGCTTCTCTACCCATGGAACTGAGATGAACCCTACACCACGCACATGGATGTATTCACTAACCCAGAAGGTGATAAGATATGAATAGTCATTTTTATAGAGCTTATAGCTCTAGGCCATCTATTCTGTCCTAGAGGACAGTTGTTGGGGCTGAAGGTAAACCTTCCACTCTTTGGTCCTTCTGGAACTAACTGCATCCTGAGGCCATGTAGGAACCGTGCTTGGTCTCCTCAGTAGTGTATGCTCAGCCTTTTTTAAAATGTTCTTTTATGCAGAATAAAATATACTCTTCTCACTTCTGAAACTATGAGGGCTTTACAAATTCAGTGACAGGAAGAAAATCTCCCAACATACCATGCCCTGCAATTTTGTTCTTGTCAGACTAGCATACTCTGTATTCTGGTTGCATCCAGGTTTGTTCTGTATTTAGCCTTGGAATCCACCTGACTGCCGGTAGTTGGTTGGCTTCTGATTTTTTAGGATCCCATGGCTGGTTGTAGAATTTCTGAATGAATGAGGTGGCCACATTTTCCAAGCAAGAGAACAGCCACATGAAGGCATTCTATTTTTCCTAGTATCCCGAGGATATGTTAAAATCCTGTAATAAGTCCCTTCACTAGCATAATCTCAGCAGTTATCAATAGCAATTGTTTTGGCCCTGGCTGGTGACTCAGCGGGTAGAGTGTCGGCCCAGCATATGCATGTCCCAGATTTGACTCCTGGTCAGAACACACTGGAGAAGTAACCACCTGTTTCTCTTCCCCATCCTCTACCCCTTCTCTCTTCTTTCTTTTCCTTTCACTGGCAGTGGCTGGCTTTGTTCCAGCATGGCCTTGGGAGTCAGGATGCCTTGGTTTGTCAGTGTGCATTTCCCTCAGGCACTAAAAAGAGCTCATTACTTTAGCATTGGCTTCACATGGGGTTGCCAGGTGGATCTAAGTCAGAGCACATATGAGACTATGCCTTTTTTTCCTCATGTCTCACCTTAAAATAAATAACAGAAAAAAATAAAAATGAAAGTTTCTTTAAACAAAATATGCTTTTATCACATAGGAAACTTCAAGAGCTTTACAGGCTCTGTGTCTAGAATGTGGATGACTCTATCTCTCTTTCTACAACCCTTGGGGTATCACTAAAGAGTAATTTTACAGAAAGTTATTTTATAAAAAATTTTAATTTCAAACTAAGATTGTGAAAGATTATAGGATGATTTACTGTTCTCTTCTTTCCTAGAAATCCAGAAAGTTAATGTGCCTTTGCAGAGTTCCTTCCAAAGTCCTGACATTGTGAAGAGTGGAGAAGAATGCTGTGAACATGATATGTTTGCAAATATTGTTAATCAAAGAGAAAGCCAGTCCATATTGAGGCAACACTGCGATATGTTGGAGATAGGTGGAAAAACCTTTAAAATCAAAATTAAGTTTGAAAACCAAACCAGAAGTTTTAATTTAAAGAAACTCTGTTTTCTTGAACGGAGATGGTATATCCATCCCATGTCATAACCATGAACTATTCTACACTGAAAATAGGTTGCATCCCAGTACCAAATCCATCAAAAATAAGTCCCAGGTCATTCAGCAACAGACAACTGACAATGGAGAGGAAGCCCTCACATGCACTGAATGTGGGATAACGTTTGTCAAGATGGCTCAGCTCACTGATCATCAGAGAATTCATAGTGGACAGAAACCTTATGGATGCAGTCTGTGTGGGAAAGCCTTCTCCAGAAAATCCAGTCACAAAATTCATACAGGACTGAATCAGAGTGAATACAATATATATAATAAAATCTTTAATAAATTACAGTATATACATCAGAAAACTCATGTGGAAAAGAAACCTTACACATGTAGTGAATTTGGGAAAGGTTATATTTACAGGTATCAGCTCAGCAATCATCAGCGAACTCATACAGGAGAGAAGCTGTATGTATGCAGTGAATGTGGGAAAGGCTTTTCAGTGAAAACCCAACTGATTAGACATCAAAGGACTCATATAGCAGAGAAACCATATGTATGCAGTGAATGTGGGAAACATTATGCAATGAAGCGCCTACTGATTGTACATCAAATGACTCCCAAGGGAGAGAAGCCGTACGTATGCAGTGATTGTGGGAAAGGCTTTCCAGTGAAGATTCAACTGATTATACATCAAAGGACTCATACATGCCTGACCAGGTGGTGGCGCAGTGGACAGAGCATCAGACTGGGATGCAGAGGACCCAGGTTTGAGACCCCAAGGTCGCCAGCTTAAGCACAGGCTCATCTGGTTCAAGCTAAAGCTCACCAGCTTGGACCCAAAGTTGCTGGCTCAAGCAAGGGGTTACTCAGTCTGCTGAAGGCCTGTGGTGAAGGCACATATAAAAAAGCAATCAATGAACAAATAAGGTCTCGCAATGAAAAACTGATGATTGATGCTTCTCATCTCTCTCTGTTTCTGTCTGTCTGTCCCTCTCTCTCTCTATCTGTCCCTGTAAAAAAAAAAAAAAGGACTCATACTGGAGAGAAGCTGTATGTAAGCAGTGAGTGTGGGAAAGGCTTTACAGTGAAGAACAAACTAAGTATACATCAAAGAGCTCATACAGGAGAGAAGCTGTATGTATGCAGTTAGTGTGGAAAAGGTTTTTCAGGGAAGCTTCCACCGATTGCACATCAAAGCATTCATACTGGAGAAAAGCCATATAAATGCAATGAGTGTGGAAAGGCTTTGCAGTGAATAGCCAAGTGATTAGACATCAAAGGACTCATACAGGAGAGAAGCCATATGTATGCAGTGAATGTGGGAAAGGCTGCAGTGAAGTACCAACTGACTGTACAACAAAGGACTCATATAGAAGAGAAGTTCCCTGTATGTACTGTATGTAGGAATGTTTTTCACAGGAAGAGTGATCTAACTGTACATAAGCATGCTCATTCCTTAGTGAAAACATGAATATGCAATGAATGTGGGAAAGGCTTCCCCATGAAAAGTATTATCAATATATACATGCAACCTCATAGAAATTATATAAATGCAGTGATTATTATAAAACTTTTTAAAAAGAATTCATTAATTTTAAATAAAAGATCAGTGCAGTATCAGAGCTGGAAGCATCAACGTCCACAAGTTGCTTCCCATATGTGCCTTGATCAGGCAGGCCCAGGATTTCAAATGAGGAACCTCAGCATTCCAGGTTTACAGCTTATGTAGTGCACCAACACAAGTCAGGGATTTTGGTGAAACTCCTAGCTCTCCAGCTTGAGTGCAGGTTCACCAGCTTAAGCAGAAGTTTGCTGGCTTGAGTGTGGGATCATACACTTAACCTCATGGTTGCTGGCTTGAAGTCCAAGGCCGGCTTGACCGTTAGATCATAAATGATCTCAAGTTCACTGGTTTAAACCCAGGGTTGCTGCCTTGAGCAAGGGTCCCTAGCTCAGCTGGAGCCCTCTAGTGTAGGTATGTATGAGAAAGCAGTTTATAAACAACTGAAGTGTCAGAACAATGAGTTGATGCTTCTCATCTCTTTCCCTTTTAGTCTGTCTGTAGATGTATATCTGTATTTCTATTTCTAAAAAAAAAAAAAAAGATATGCCTCATGGAACATCAGTGATTTGTCAGAAAAGACTTTGTTTGCATATACTGAATGTGGAAATTAAATTCTCATTGAGTAAAATTTGTCTCATTATCCATTAGAAAATGCACACAGGAGAGTAATCCTACAAATGTCATGAATGTGGGAAACTATCGGTGCAAAGTCAAGACTCAGTGTTCATCAAAAAACATACAAGAGAGGCTCTGTGGGTGCAGCAATTGTGGGAAAGCTGTTTTCACTTGTTTATTTTTGTTAAACAGAATTCATGGGACATTGCTTTGTGGATGCCTGTTGCCAGCTGTATGTCCTCCATATAATTCTATGCAGTGAAAAATAACAGTGCAGCCTGAACAGGTAGTGGCGCAGTGCATAGAGTGTTGGACTGGGATGCAGAGGACCCAGGTTCGAGACCCCGAGGTCACCAGCTTGTGTGTGGGCTCATCTGGTTTGAGCAAAGGTCACCAGCTTAGACCCAAGGTTGCTGTCTTGAGCAAGGGGTTACTTGGTCTGCTGAAGGCCCGCAGTCAAGGCACATATGAGAAAGCAATCAATGAACAACTGAAGTGCCACAACAAAAAACTGGTGATTGATGCTTCTTATCTCTCTCCATTCCTGTCTGTCCCTATTTATCCTCTCTAACTCTCACTCTGTCTCTGAAAAAAAAAAAAAAGAGAATAAAAAAGGAATAACTTATAGCAACAGACACAGTTCTATCTGTCCTGTTCAGTTACCTCATATATCATAATAATTTACAAAACATTCTGATGCAATCAGGCTTGATAATATTTTAGGAAATTGCATCTGTAAAATGTGTATTCTGATAGAAATTCTATGAATGTGACAGACTTTGAAACAGTGCAGTGGAATGTAGACTCTAGTCATATGAGATCATCAGAAATTATGAATGGACTTTTGTAATTATGGAAATGAAGGGTCGGAAAGTAAGACCTCAAGAAATGTCAATTTATATTAATGAAATACTTCCATGTGGGACTGAATATGGTGAGGTTTAGCACTACCTCATGTTCCTCATCACGACATGAAATCCATGCAGAAATAATTCACGAAGACATTGAATTTGGTGGTTTTAGCAAAACCTCAGATAACTTGGAGTAGAAAAAAATTCTTGAATGAAAAAGCATTCTGCCACAAATCTAAACAGATACTACACCTTCCAAGCAATTTGGGACAGAACACCTTCAGCCATGTTTCTTTCCAAAAAATCTTCATGTGTATTTGAGCCAAACTGATTATATATGCTGTGAAGCACGATCCCAAATGCTCCAGCATCAACCTCGTTTCTGTTTGCCTTGTAATTGAAATAATAAATAAATGGAGTTACTCTCAACATGACTTAATGTGTACAACAGTGTTCTGTGTCTGTTTCAATATATAAATAAGTTTTGCTGTTTCTTAATTTAAAGTTTGTGTTATTTTAGAATACTTGAAGTACTTCAAATTTAACATGTTCATTTCAATAATAACATATTTCCATCTGGTGACCTTTATAAGTGGCATTGAGTGTTGTGTAAAATCAATAATTTTGGCCTGACTTCTGGCGCAATGAGTCAAAGGTGGACCTGGAATGCTGAGGTTGCCAGTTTGAATCCCCGGGATTGCCTTGTCAAGGCACATACGACAAGCAGCAATATGAATTGATGCTTTTGTTTGTTTGTTTCTTATTTTTGTGAAATGGGAAGCAGAGAGGCAGAGAGACATACTTTCGCTTCACCCCCTGGACTCCACCCAGCATGCCCACCAGGGGGCGATCCTCTGCCCATCTGGGGAGATGCTACATTCCAACTGGAGCCATTGTAGCGCCTGAGGCAAGGCCATGGAACTATCCTCAGCGCCCAGGATAGGTGCCTTGGCTGAGGGAGGGGAAGAGAGAGATGGAAAGTAGAGGGGAAAGGGTGAAGAAGCAGATGGGCGCTTCTCCTGTGTGCCCTGTCTGGGAATTGAACCCAGGACTTCCACACACTGGGCCGACTCTCTCCAACTAAGCTAGTTGTGCAGGGTGAATTGATGCTTTTTAATCCTTCCCCCTATTCCATGATCTGTATTTCTTCCTTCTAAAATCAATAAAGAAAACCTTTAAGAAATAGTTCTAAGTAACTTTTAGTTTGTTACTTATTTTTACCTTTTTAAACAAGAAAGGGAAATAGACTCCTGCATGCACCCCCACCAGGAGCCACCCAGAAAACCCCTTCTAGGGTCAATGTTCCAATCAACCAAGCTATCCTCACCACCTGGGACTGACGCTTGAACCAATCATGCCACTGCCAGTGAGAAGGGAAGGGAGTGGATGACCTCTGATGGCCCAGTGGATAAAGTGTCTATCTGGAATGTTGACATCCCTGGTTCAAAACCTGGGGCTTACCCAGTCAAGGCACATACGGGAGTTGATGCTTCCTGCTCTTCTGTGTTTCATTTTCCTTTCCAAAAATGTATAAATAAAACCTTGTTTTCTAAGAAATGGAAGAGAGAGAGATGGAGCAGAGGAAGAGAAAGAGAAGCAGATAGTTCTTTCTCATGTATGTTTTTTTAAATTATTTATTCATTTTAAAGAGGAAAGAGAGAGAAAGAGAGAGGAACAGGATGCATCAACTCTCATATATTCCTTGACTGAGCAAGCCCGGTTTTCAAACTGGGGAACACAGCATTCCAAGGCCTATGCTTTTTCCATTGCGCCACCACAGTTCAGCCTCGCATGTATGTTTTAACCAGGGATTGAACCTGGCACTTCCAATATCCAGCCAACACTATCTATTTAGCAAACCAACTAGAACCCAAAACTTTTATTTTTTTTTAGAAGAAAAAAGAGCATGCAATAGAAACATCCATCTGTTTCTGTGTATGCCCTGAGTGGGGACAGAATGAGCAAACTTCGCCTTCCAGACATTGCTCTAATTAACGGAGCTACCTGGGCAGGGCCCATATCTATAAACTTCAAATTAAGTTTAGAATCACAAAATTTGAAAGTTTTGAGAGATGCCTCAAATGCTTTGCAGGCAGGTACTCTACCAAATAAAATCTTAATTACTCACACCCATCATTATCAAATAGAGGAAAGTGAAGTTGTTCTAGTACTGTTAACATGCATTTATTTCTGTTTGGTTGTTCAATGGTCTTAAGAAACTTGAGCACAAACTGACCAGGTGGTGGCACACCGAATGGAGCATCAGACTGGGACCCAGAGGGCCCAGGTCCAAAACCCTGACATAACTGGCCTAAATGCAGGCTAATGCAGCTGGACAGTGGATTCACCAGCTAGAGCATTGTGTCACTGCCTTGAGCATGGGAACATAGACATGACTCTATTGTCACTGGCTTGAAACCCAAGACACAATCGGCATCAAAGCAAAATAGAGCAGCAATCTGCCACATTTTATGTTACATAACGGGCAAGCAAAATAGTCTTTGCATAACATTCAGCTCTAGAATTTCAGATGGAAATGTATTATAAGTTTTTGTTTTTCTTTACAGGGACAGAGAGAGAGTCAGAGAGAGGGATAGATAGGGACAGACAGACAGGAACGGAGAGAGATGAGAAGCATCAATCATCAGTTTTTCGTTGCGACATCTTAGTTGTTCATTGATTGCTTTCTCATATGTGCCTTGACCATGGGCCTTCAGCAGACCTAGTAACCCTTTGCTTGAGCCAGCGACCTTGGGTTCAAGCTGGTGAGCTTTTTGCTCAGGCCAGATGAGCCCGCGCTCAAGCTGGTGACCTCGGGGTCTCGAACCTGGGTCCTCAGATCCCAGTGGCACTCTATCCACTGTGCCACCACCTGGTCAGGCTGTATTATAAGTTTTTTAATAGGTAGAAACATCAGCTACTAAAATTGAGCATTTCGGAGGGGACATTGCTCCACCCTCACTCACATAACAACTAACTAACTAACTAACTAACTAACTAACTCTGTTTGGCCCCTAAGATGGCTGGTTAGCCAAAAACAGATAAGATTCTTGAAGGCAGGAACAACCTAAGACAGACACAATTGAAGAGGGGCAAACAGAAGAAGGCTTAAGAACTAACAAAGGTGAGGCTCAAACCCTCAACCTCGAGAATAGAGGAGACTGCTCTCTTGAAGTAGTGGTCATCATTCACTGTCTAGAGCACCTAAAGAGGAGGAGTCCATGGAAACTCTAGAAGATTCAAGCAGCTGATGATACTACCAATAAGGTAGCCCTAAAACCAGTAGAGTTTTTAGAAAATTTTAGTAACTTTACTAGAACCCTTATTGCCAAAGGTTTTTTTGCAACCAATTAGAAAAAGGTTTTGTCAACAAGAAAGGGATGACTAAGAATAAGTAGTTAAGCCTGACCTGTGGTGGCGCAGTGGATAAAGCATCGACCTGGAAATGCTAAGGTCGCCGGTTCAAAATCCTGGGCTTGCCTGGTCAAGGCACATATGGGAGTTGATGCTTCTTGCTCCTCCCCCCTTCTCTCTCTCCTCCCCTCTCTCTCCTTTCTAAAATGAATAAATAAATTTAAAATTAAAAAAAAAGAATAAGTAGTTAGAAGTCAGTGTAAGCTAAATAAAAAAAGAAAAAAGGGGAATATGTAGGAGACGACTCTGCACCAATATAAATGGCAGTTAACTGCCGAGCAAGGGTTACTTGGAGACAAGAGATCTTGGAGTATATTGGCCATGGGGAGACACTGGTCTGGGTTACTTGAATGGATATATGCAGGATTCTTGGAGGAATGCCTCCAAGAACCAGATGTCCTTTGTGATTGATAAGCTCTGAGACTCTGACTCCTCTTGTGTCCTTGTTCATGAAAGAAACAATAGACGTGCAGGGTTGGGGATGAAACGGATAGGAAAAGAGGCTTGTGTAACTTTCTAGCTTTATCTGCTGAGCTATGGCTTTTGGAACTCAATAAATATGCAGTAGTGCTGTTTCTCGGGGCTGGATCCACCTGAGTCACCTGAGTTTCAGCCCTCTGCCCAGTTATTTGAATCTGGTGTGTCTTTTGCCTCACGAGCCCAAGCTGTACAGGAATTTGTAACATCTGGCGCCCTACATGGGTCATAATCCCATGAACGCAGTCTCAAAGAGGTCAGAGGTTGCAGTCTCAGGATCATCAGACCGAAGAGGGTATAAGACTGCTCAGAAGGTAAGCGAATCCTTTGGGAAGGAGAGTGATGGGAAATTCTCACACCAATTCCTCAGTAGAGACTCCAAAATACATGAAACTACTGCAAATGTTATTAGAGGGTTTGGGTGTAACTGTAAAAAGTAAAAATATTGTTATTAATTAAAAATATAAGAAAGCAGGCCCTGGCCGGTTGGCTCAGTGGTAGAGCGTCGGCCTGGCATGCAGGAGTCCCGGGTTCGATTCCCGGCCAGGGCACACAGGGGAAGCACCCATCTGCTTCTCCATCCCTCCCCCTCTCCTTCCTCTCTGTCTCTCTCTTCCCCTCCCGCAGCCAAGGCTCCACTGGAGCAGAGTTTGCCCAGGCGCTGAGGATGGCTCTGTGGCCTCTGCCTCAGGCGCTAGAATGGCTCTGATTGCAGCAGAGCGATGCCCCAAAATGGGCAGAGCATCGCCCCCTGGAGGGCATGCCAGGTGGATCCCGGTCGTGCGCATGCGGGAGTCTGTCTGACTGTCTCCCCGTTTCCAGCTTCGGAAAAATACACACACAAAAAAAAAAGATAAAAAAAAAATATAAGAAAGCATTGTTACTGGTTTCAGCCACAGGAAAGGCTGCTTTAAGTTTAAAAACCTGGAACCAAGTAATGAGAGCTTTACTGAATAATCATCAAGGAGACACTATTCCTCTTTCTGTTTGGTCCCTTTGTAATTTAATTTCTGTAGCTTTTCAGCCATTACAGTCTGATTCTGAATCCTTGTGGCATCCAGATGTCAGGTAATGTCTGATATTGATTATGGTTAAGTAAAAAACCAATATAAGTTGAGCAGTAACTGTTAAAAGGAGAGAAGCTTGAAGCATTACATCAATTGGTACAAACTCAATTAAAATTAGGACACATAGAAGAATCACAAAGTCCTTAGAATTCTCCAGTCTTTGTAATAAAGAAAAAATCTGGAAAATGGAGAATGCTTAATGATTTTTGTTGTAGCTACAATACTCTGAACTATCATTTTGCTTCTTTCTTATTCTTTGCCTAGAAATTGAGGCAGGGGACATGTGTTGGATTTGACTATAGAAAATATCCCAGCAGCTGCAAAGAAAATTTTCTTGGGGAAATTTTATTTAGTCGTATCCATTGTCAGTCCCTCTGTCAGAAAATGCCCTGATTCAAATCAGGCAGGCATCTTCCTAGTCTGTACTCTGAAATCCCAGGTTTCTCTCTGGTTTGTCTGGTTATAGTTTCTGTTTAGTTTTTGTTTGATGTTGTCTAAAATGTGATTTTTTAAGGCCTGAATAAAGTTCTTGAATGCAATAATTGGAAATGCTGGCTCTTATATTGAAAAAAGTTTCACCCATATATTTTTTTTTAATTTTTATTTATTTATTTATTTTTTACAGAGACAGAGAGTGAGTCAGAGAGAGGGATAGACAGGGACAGACAGACAGGAATGGAGAGAGACGAGAAGCATCAATCACCAGTCTTTTTTTTTTTTTTTTTTTGTATTTTTCTGAAGCCGGAAACGGGGAGAGACAGTCAGACAGACTCTCGCATGCGCCCGACCAGGATCCACCCGGCACGCCCACCAGGGGCGACGCTCTGCCCACCAGGGGACGATGCTCTGCCCCTCCGGGGGGTCGCTCTGCCGCGACCAGAGCCACTCTAGCGCCTGGGGCAGAGGCCAAGGAGCCATCCCCAGCGCCCAGACCATCCTTGCTCCAATGGAGCCTTGGCTGCGGGAGGGTAAGAGAGAGACAGCGAGGAAGGAGGGGGGATGGAGAAGCAAATGGGCACTTCTCCTATGTGTCCTGGCCGGGAATCGAACCCGGGTCCCCCGCATGCCAGACCGACGCTCTACCGCTGAGCCAACCGGCCAGGGCCACCAGTCTTTTTTTATTGGGCATTGCAACACCTTAGTTGTTCATCGATCGCCCTCCCATATGCGCCCTGACCGTGGGCCTTCAGCAGACCGAGCAACCCCCCGCTGGAGTCAGCGACCTTGGGTTCAAGCTGGTGGGCTTTTCCTCAAACCAGATGAGCCTGCACTCAAGCCGGTGACCTCGGGGTCTCAAACCCGGGTCCTCTGCATCCCAGTTCGATGCTCTATCCACTGCGCCACCGCCTGGTCAGGCTATTTTTTTTTTTTTAATTTTTCTGAAGCTGGAAACGGGGAGAGACAGTCAGACAGACTCCCACATGCGCCCAACTGGGATCCACCCGGCACGCCCACCAGGGGGCGATGCTCTGCCCCTCCGGAGCATCGCTCTATTGCGACCAGAGCCACTCTAGCACCTGGGGCAGAGGCCAAGGAGCCATCCCCAGCGCCCGGGCCATCTTTGCTCCAATGGAAACTTGGCTGCGGGAGGGGACGAGAGAAACAGAGAGGAAGGAGAGAGGGAGGGGTGGAGAAGCAGATGGGCGCTTCTCCGGTGTGCCCTGGCCGGGAATCGAACCCGGGACTTCTGCACGCCAGGCCGACGCTCTACCACTGAGCCAGCCGGCCAGGGCCAGTCAGGCTATTTTTTGTTTTAAAATTAGAAATTGTAAGGAGCACTCATTTAAATTTTTTTTTTTTTACAGAGGAGAGGGAGAGACAGAGAGAGAGAAAGGGGGGGGGGAGGAGCTGGAATCATCAATTCCCATATGTGCCTTGACCAGGCAAGCCCAGGGTTTCGAACCGGCAACCTCAGCATTTCCAGGTTGATGCTTTATCCACTGCGCCACCACAGGTCAGGCCTAAATTTAAATTGAATAGAATATAAATCCTTAAGACTTGCTAATTTGGTTAATACATTTTTTTTTAATTTTATTTATTCATTTTAGAGAGGAGAGAGAGACAGAGACAGAGAGGGAGAGAGAGAGGAGAGAGAGACAGAGAGAGAAGGTGGGGAGGAGCTGGAAGCATCAACTCCCATATGTGCCTTGACTAGGCAAGCCCAGGGTTTCGAACCGGCGACCTCAGCATTTCCAGGTCGATGCTTTATCCACTGTGCCACCACAGGTCAGGCTGGTTAATACATTGTAAGGTGTATTTAAAGTTAAAAGTCAAATAGTAATTCAAGTATTAGGATTAATCAAAGTTATATGCTATACTTGTGTTTCTGTGCTGAAAATTGTTTGTGTGTAAAGATATGCTGAGATCTGTAAAACAAAAAAATTAAGCAAAATTAAGTCATTTCAAAAATTTATCTGAAGCTGCTTCAAGCAGTTGGCTGCTTTTCAAGCGTATCCTGGAAAAGGGGCCTCAAGGAAAGTAGGAATTTGGCTCCTCTGATACCCTGAAATAAACTTAACAATACAAAAGACTTTTAGATATAGAAGCTAATGCATTTGTTATTGCGATACAACATTGGTTTTCTTCCTAACCCATTTAAGCAGTAGTCACTAAGCTGCAAGGTTTAGGGGAAAGTCCCTAACAAAACTCTTCAAGTTTTTTTTTGTTTTTGTATTTTTCTGAAGTTGGAAACGGGGAGGCAGTCTGACAGACTCCCGCATGTGCCCGACTGGGATCCACCCAGCATGCCCACCAGGGGGCGATGCTCTGCACATCTGGGCATTGCTCTGTTGCAACCAGAGGCATTCTAGCGCCTGAGGGAGAAGCCATAGAACCATCCTCTGTGCCCGGGCCAACTTTGCTCCAATGGAGCCTTGGCTGCCGGAGGGGAAGAGAGAGACAGTGAGGAAGGAGAGGGGGAGGGGTGGAGAAGCAGATGGGCGCTTCTCCTGTGTGCCCTGGCTGGGAACTGAACCTGGGACTCCTGCACGCCAGGCTGATGCTCTACCACTGAGCCATCCGGCCAGGGCTTTTTTAAGTTTTTTTTTTTTTTTTACAATAGGAAGATAATGAGGGTCATTTAGCCTCTAATGGGAAAAAGCCTTTATCTTCTAAATAATTAAAGGAGTGACTTTTTAAATTATAGTCTAAACTTTCTGACAAAGAGGTTCTTATACTCAATATGACCAAATCCCTGTCAAAGCTCTTAAAGAGTTAAAAAAGGTTTGCTCCCAGTATAGAACTAACTGTCTTTAAACTCAGGGAGTGCTATCCTCCTTCACGGACTCAGAATGTTTTATCTCAAAAATTTGTGGCACTTTAGTTGTTCATTGATTGCTTTCATATGTGTCTTGACTGTGGGGCTACAGGAAACCGAGTAACCCTTTGCTGAAGCCAGTGGCCTTGGGTCCAAGATGGTGAGCTTTTGCTCAAACCAGATGAGCCCACCCTCAAGCTGGTGATGTTGGGGTCTCAAACCTGGGTCCTCCGCATCCCAGTCTGACCCTCTATCCACTGCACCACTGCCTGGTCAGGCCAGGTTGTTCTTTCAAAAGTAGAATAGTTACAATTTATGACTTAGTAGGAGAATCAGGCTTGTATTCAAGCTAATCAGAATGCCAATGCTAACCCTTTTGTTAATATTACACAAGATGAACTTTTTATACAGGGACAGTTTGCTAATTTGCAACAGCAATGTAGGCAAAATATAGGGGTGAGGATTTGCTCTTATCTCCACAGATACGGGGGACCAGTAGATACCTTCCAGAAGATTAAAGCCTCGGCATGAGTTGTCAGAAGAAGAAATAAAGAGACTAAGCCTATAGCCAAAGATTATTAGAGAAATAAAGATAATGCCAAATACAACAGAAAAAGCTAAATTGCCTACTTAGGAGCAACTGAAGAAGCTTACCCAGGAGGCAAAATATTTTAATTAAGACTAAGACTTCAAAAATATATTTGACTCTGTTTCTAGCAATGTTAGCTGTTGTGTCTATAACAATAAGCCAAACTAACTACTAACCTTACTAAGTTTTTTTTAAACTTTATTTATTTTATATATATATATACATATATATATATACATATATATGTATATATATATATATATTTTTTTTTTTTTTCAGAAACAGAGAGTAAGAGAGAGAGATAGACAGGGACAGACAGGAATGGAGAGAGATGAGAAACATCAATCATCAGTTTTTTGTTGCGACATCTTAGTTCATTGACGGCTTTCTCATATGTGCCTTGACTGTGGGCCTTCAGCAGACCGAGTAACCCCTTGCTCGAAACAGCGACTTTGGGTCCAAGTTTGTGAGCTTTTTGCTCAAGCCAGATGAACCCACACCTAAGCTGGTGACCTTGGGGTCTCGAACCTGGGTCCTCCGCATCCCAGTCTGATGCTCTATCCACTGCGCCACCGCCTGGTCAAGCTATTCTTACTAAGTTTATATTCCTTCAACAAAGAATGTTGAATAGTCCAACATTATGTCAAAATTATGTAAATCAACCTTTAGAAAAAATTATTATCCTCAACCTTTAATATTTCATTATATGGATGACATATTGATAGCTTGTAAAAATAGAAGGCAATTTTTGTCACATAAATCTCAGGAGAAATTATGCACATACTTAGAGAAAATCTGTACTTTAATTACTAAAAGTAGACTTAGAATAAGACAACTAATTAGAAATAATCCAAATAAAATTATTGTACCTTTGACATGTAATTAGATTTCAGACAACTAGAAGTTAAATATTACTTGGCAAATTGCATTAGCTGATTATTTTAGTATTGTAAATAATCAGTATCCTACAAATAAAATAATTCAATTTCTAAAAAGAACACAATAAATTTTGCTGACTAAAGTATCAGCTCAGCCAATTCAAAGAGCTTCTACTTTTCATACTGATGCAAATAAATTACGTATTGCTGGACACACTGGACCAGTGACAAAAGTAGTAAAGACTCCACATACATCAGTTCAAAACGCAGAGTTATCTGCTGTATTATTGCTTCTTTTATTCTTAAATTTTTTTAAAATTTATTTTAATGGGGTGACATTGATAAATCAGGTACATATGTTCAGAGAAAACATCTCCAGGTTATTTTGACATTTGATTATGCTGCATTCCCATCACCCAAAGTCCAACTGTCTTCTGTCACCTTCTAACTAGTTTTCTTTGTGTCCCTCCACTCCCCCAACCCCCTCCCTCTCCTCCACCCACCCATAACCACCACACCGTTGTTCATGTCTCTGAGTTTTATTTTTATGTCTCACCTATGTATGGGATCATATAGTTCTTAGTTTTTTCTGATTTACTTATTTCGCTCAGTATAATGTTATCAAGGTCCATTCATGTTGTGTAAATCATCTGATGTCATCATTTCTTATGGCTGAGTAGTATTCCATAGTGTATATGTACCAAAGCTGTTTTTTTTGGACCTAAGCTTTTTAATCCACTTGTTCACTGACAGACACTTGGGCTGTTTACAGATCTTCACTATTGTGAACAATGCTGCCATAAACATGGGGGTGCGTTTCTTCTTTTGAAACAGTGCTATGATGTTCTTGGGGTATATTCCTAAAAGTGGAATAGCTGGGTCAAAAGGCAGTTCGATTTTTAATCTTTTGAGGAATCTCCATACTGTTTTCCACAGTGGCTGCACCAGTCTGCATGCCTACCAGCAGTGCAGGAGGGTTCCCTTTAATCCACATCCTCGTCAGCACTTATTCTGTATTGTTTTGTTGATGAGAGCCATTCTGACTGGTGTGAGGTGATATCTCATTATGGTTTTCATTTGCATTTCTCTAATGATTAGTGATGTTGAGCATTTTTTCATATGCCTATTGGCCATCTGTATGTCCTCTTTGCAGAAGTGTCTATTCAATTCTTTTGCCCATTTTTTGTTGTTGTTGTTTTTTTAATATTTTATTTATTGATTTTTTGTGAGAGAGAGGAGTGAGAGAGAGAGACAGAGAGAAAGAGAAGGGGGAGGAGCAGGAAGCATCAACTCCCATATGTGCCTTGACCAGGCAAGCCCAAGGTTTCGAACCGGCGACCTCAGTGTTCCAGGTCGACGCTTTATCCCACTGCGCCACCACAGGTCAGGCCTGCCCATTTTTTGATTGAATTGTTTGTCTTCCTGGTATTGAGTTTTACAAGTTCTTTATAAATTTTGGTTATTAACCCCTTATCAGATGTATTGTCGAATATGTTTTCCCATTGTGTAGTTGTCTTTAGTCATGCAAAAGCTTTTTAGTTTGATATAGTCCCATTTGTTTATGCTGTCTTTTATTTCACTTGCCCGTGGAGATAAATCGGCAAATATACTGCTGCAAGAGATGTCAGAGAGCTTACTGCCTATGTTTTCTTCTAAGATGCTTATGGTTTTACAGCTTATATTTAAGTCTTTTATCCATTTTGAGTTTATTTTTGTGAATGGTGTAAGGTGGTGGTCTAGTTTCATTTTATTGCAGGTAGCTGTCCAACTTTCCCAACACCATTTTTTGAAGAGGCTGTCTTTACTCCATTGTATGCTCTTACCTCCTTTGTCAAATATCAGTTGTCCATAAAGCTGTGGGTTTATTTCTGGGTTCTCTGTACTGTTTCATAGATCTATATACCTGTTCTTATGCCTGTACCAGGCTGTTTTGAGTACAATGGCCTTGTAGTATAACTTGATATCCGGAAGTGTGATACCTCCACTTTATTCTTCCTTTTCAGGATTGCTGAGGCTATTCGTGTTCTCTTTTGGTTCCATATAAATTTTTGGAATATGTGTTCTATATCTTTGAAGTAAGTCATTGGTATTTTAATCGGTATTGCACTGAATTTATAAATTGCTTTGGGTAATACAGACATTTTAATGATGTTTATTCTTCCTAACCATAAGCACGGTATATGCTTTCACTTGTTTGTATCTTCCCTGATTTCTCTTATCAATGTTTTATAATTTTCGAAGTACAAGTCTTTAATCTCCCTGGTTAAATTTATTCCTAGTTACTTTATTTTTTTGGTTACAATGGAAAAGGGGATTGCTCCCTTAATTTCTCTTTCTGACAGTTCATTGTTAGTGTATAAAAATACCTCTGATTTCTGAGTATTAATTTTATATCTTGCCACCTTGCTGAATTCATTTATCAGGTCCAGTAGTTTTTTGACTGAGACGTTAGGGTTTTCTATATACAATATCATATCATCTGCAAATAATGATAGTTTTACTTCTTCTTTTCCAATTTGGATGCCTTATATTTCTTTTTCTTGTCTGACTACTGTGGCTAGGACTTCCAGAACTATGTTGAATAAGAGTGGTGAAAGGGAGCACCCCTGCCTTGTTCCTGATCTTAAGGGGATTGCTTTTAATTTTTGACCATTGAGTATGATGTTGGCTGTGGGTTTGTCATAGATGGCCTTTATCATGTTGAGGTATGTTCCCTGTATTCCCACTTTGCTGAGAGTTTTGATCATGAATGGGTGCTGGATTTTATCAAATACTTTTTCTGCATCTATTGAAATTATCATGTGGTTTTTCTCCTTCCTTTTGTTTATGTGATGAATCACATTGATTGATTTGTAAATATTGTACCAGCCTTGCCTCCCAAGAATAAATCCCACTTGATCATGGTGTATGATTTTTTTCATATATTGCTGGATCCAGTTTGCTAATATTTTGTTGAGGATTTTAGCATCTAAATTCATCAGGGATATTGGCCTATAATTTTCTTTCTTTGTGTTGTCTTTGCCTGGTTTTAGAATCAGAATTATGCTTGCCTCATAAAAGAAACTTGGAAGTTTTCCTTTCTCTTGAATTTTTTGAAATAGCTTGAGAAGGATAGCAGTTAGTTCTCTGAATATTTGGCAGAATTCACTTGTGAAACCATCAGGCCCAGGACTTTTCTTTTTGGAAGTTTTTTTTTTTTGAGACAGAATCTGAGAGAGGGATAGATAGGGACAGACAGACAGGAAGGGAGAGAGATGAGAAGCATCACTCATTAGTTTTTCATTGTGACACCTTAGTTGTTCATTGATTGCTTTCTCATATGTGCCTTGACCGTGGGCTTTCAGCAGATGGAGTAACCCCTTGCTCGAGCCAGCGACCTTGGGTCCAAGCTGGTGAGCTTTGCTCAAGCCAGATGAGCCTGCGCTGCAGCTGGTGACCTTGGGGTCTCGAACCTGGGTCCTCTGCATCCCAGTCCGATGCTCTAACCACTGTGCCACCGCCTGGTCAGGCTGGAAGTTTTTTAATAACTGTTTCTATCTCGTTTGTTGTAATCGGTCTGTTTAGGTTTTCTGATTCTTCCAGATTGATTTTTGGAAGATTATATGTTTCAAGGAATTTGTCCATTTCATCTAGGTTGTCTAGTTTTTTGGCATACAGTTTTCTTTTTGTTTCTTTTTAAAGTATTTTTTTTAATTTATTTATTTATTACAGAGACAGAGAGTGAGTCAGAGAGAGGGATAGACAGGGACGAAGAGAGATGAGAAGCATCAATTATTAGTTTTTCATTGCATGTTGCAACACCTTAGTTGTTCATTGATTGCTTTCTCATATGTGCCTTGACCGTGGGCCTTCAGCAGACCAAGTAGCCCCTTGTTGGAGCCAGCGACCTTGGGTTCAAGCTGGTGGGCTTTTGCTCAAACCACATGAGCCCGCGCTCAAGCTGGCGACCTCGGGGTCTCGAACCTGGGTCATTTGCATCCCAATCCGACACTCTATCCACTGCGCCACCGCCTGGCCAGGTGGCATGCAGTTTTTCATAGTATTTTCTTACAATATTTTGTATTTCTGTTGTGTCAGTTATTTCTCCCCTCTCATTTCTAATTTTATTTATTTGAGTCCTCTCTCTTTTTTTCTTGGTGAGTCTCATTAAACGTTCATCGATCTTGTTTACCTTTTCAAAGAACCAGCTCCTGGTTTCATTGGTTCTCTGTATTGTTTCTTTAGCCTCTATGTCATTTATTTGTGCTCTGATCTTTATTATTTCCTTCCTTCTACTACCTCTGGGCTTTACTTGCTGTTCTTTTTCTAGTTCTTTTAGATTCAGGGTCAAGTTGTTTATTTGAGCTTTTTTAGCTTCTTAAGGTATGCCTGTAATGCTATGAACTTCCCTCTCAGGACTGCTTTTGCTGTGTCCCATAAATTTTGAGTTGATGTATGCTCATTATCATTCATTTCTAGAAATTTTTTTAGTTCTTCTTTGATCTCATTGTTAACCCATTCGTTATTTAATGACATGCTATTTAGTTTCCAAGTGTTTGAGTAATTTTCAGTTTTTCTGTTGTTGATTTCTAGTTTCATGCCATTTCAATCAGAGAAAGTGCTCGATATGATTTCAATGTTCTTAAATATGTTGAGACCGCTTTTATGCCCTAACATGTGGTCTATCCTAGGGAATGTACCATGAGCACTTGAAAACAATGTATATTCTGCTGCTTTAGGGTGAAAGTTTCTGAAGATATCTGTTAAATCGAGTTGATCTAGTGCAGGGGTCTCAAACTCAACTCAGCATGTGGGCCGCAGAGGAAGATCACAGGCGTTCAGCAGGCCGCACTAGGTCTACAAAAGGCAACTGTTATGCAACACTTTTCTCACTGCAGTTGAAAACAAAAAAAAATCAGTACAACAAGCACAATCGTACATGCAGTTTACTCAGTGTCACAAAATGACCAGAAACTGTAGTTCGCATCACAACTGCTGTTAACTAAGCTAATATCTAGCTAGGATGCTAGAGAAATGAAAAATACAAGTAGGCCCCTAGGCTTACTTAATTTTATCCAAAATATTTTGAACTTCGTGGATTAGTCTGCGGGCCACACAAAATTGTTCGGCGGGCCGCATGCGGCCCGCGGGCTGCGAGTTTGAGACCCCTGATCTAGTGTGTCCTTTAAGTTTGCTGTTTCTTTGTTAATTTTCTTTCTTGAGGATCTATCTAGTGACGTTAGTGGGGTATTAAAATCCCCTTCTATTATAGTATTGCTGTTGATTTCCCCCTTTAAATCAATCAAAGTCTGCTTTGTATATTTAGGTGCTCCTATATTATATGTGTAGATATTTATAACGGCTATATCTTCCTGTTAGATTGCTCCCTTTATCATTATGTAGTGACCTTCTTTATCTCTTACTATAGCCTTTGTTTTAAAGTCCATCTTGTCTCATATAAGTATTGCTACCCCAGCTTTTTTTTCATTTCCTTTTGCGTAAAATATTTTTTCCATCCTTTTATCTTCAGTGTATATGCATCTTTTGTTTTAAGGTGTATCTCTTGTAGACAGCATATGTATGGGTCCTGTTTTCTTATCCACGCAGCTACCCTATGTCTTTTGATGGGATCATTTAATCCATTTACATTTAAGGTTGTTATTGATATATAGTTGTTTATTGCAATTTTATTCTTTACAACTGTATTCCTCTTTTGCTATATTCTTTTTCCCCTTTGATGTGTTTACTACAGGCCCTTTAGCATTTCTTGCAGCATTGGTTTGGTTGTAGTGAATTCCTTGTTTTTTTTTTGTTTTTTTTTTGTCTGGAAAGCTTTTATTTCTCCTTCAATTTTAAATGATAGCCTTGCTGGATAAAGTAGTCTTGGTTGTAGGCTCTTGTACTGCATTACTTTGAATATTTCTTGCCTTTCCCTTCTAGCCTCAAGTGTTTCTGTTGAGAAGTCAGAAATCATCCTTATGGGGGCTCCTTTGTAGGTGATAGCCTTTTTTCCTCTAGCGGCTTTTAATATTTTCTCTTTATCACTTAGCTTTGGTATTTTAATTATGATGTGTCTTGGTGTAGATTTCTTTGGGTTTCTCTTTAGTGGAGTTCTCTGTGCTTCGTGAACTTGTGAGATGTTTTTCTGCATTAATTTAGGGAAGTTTTCAGCTATGATATGCTTGAACAAAGTCTCTATCCTTTGTTCTTTCTCTTCTTCAGTAACCCCTATGATGTGAATATTATTTCTCTTCATGTTGTCACAGAGCTCTCTTAGAGTTTCCTCAGACTTTTTGAGTCTCTTCTTTTTTCTGCTCTGCTTCCATGCCTTCATTTATCTTTTCTTCTAACTCGCTGATTCGATTCTCAGCTTCATCCATCCTGCTTTTTATTCCTTTCATTGTGTTCTTCATTTCTGATATTGTATTTGTCATTTATGACTGATTCTTTTTAATTAAAAAAAATTTTTTTTACAGAGACAGAGAGAGAGTCAGAGATGAGAAGCATCAATCATTAGTTTTTTGTTGTAACACCTTAGTTGTTCATTATTGCCTTCTCATATGTACCTTGACCATGGGCCTTCAGCGGACCGAGTAATCCCTTGCTCGAGCCAGTGACCTTGGGTCCAAGCTGATGAGCTTTGCTCAAACCAGATGAGCCTGCACTCAAGTTGGCGACCTCGGGGCTTGAACCTGGATCCTCTGCATCCCAGTCCGATGGTCTATCCACTGCGCCACTGCATGGTCAAGCTGATTCTTTTTTTATTATTTCAATGTCCTTTTTTATATTTGGTATCTCTTTACATAGGTGTTCATAATGACCATCTTTTGTTGTTCTAAGATCTTTGAGCATCCTAACAATCATTATTTTAAACTCTGCATCTGGTAATTTGGTTATATCTGACTCATTCAGGTCCTTTTCTGGGGATTTCTCTTGTTTCATTTGTGTTGCATTTCTCTGCCTTTACATTTTGTCTGTGTAAAAGAAGGTTTTGGTCACTGGGGTCCACTGGGTGTGGCCTCTGTGTTCCCTAGGTGTGGCCTGTCTGCAGGCCCACCACCCCCTCTGCTGCTGCTGCCTAGGGCATTTGGGTATGGGCATTGTGGGTGTCAGCCCATTGGGGTTGTTGCTGTGGTTTCTACCTCTCCTTCATGGGAGGGGCTGTGATTATGTGCTCAGGTGTACAAGCCTCGGTGGCCTTGGCTTGCACCCCACCCCCACAGGTGGGGTTATGTGCTGCAGCCAGGCCACAATCCTTGGCCCTGAGGGAAGGGACAAGCACCTTTGCTCAGCTGCCGGTCTCCACCTGATTCCGGGTTTTCATCCTGCCCCTGCAGGAAGAGCCCGCTCGCGGGACAGCTGCAAGCCTTGGCTCTAGAGGCTGGGCGGGGCTGCGTGCCCGCACTCAGTCTTGGGACTCCCTGTTCTGAGCTTTCACTCCACCCCCACGGGAGGATCCGGCTCCTGGGTCAGTCCGCAAGCCTTGGTTCTACAGGCCAGGCGAGGCTGCGCTCCTGCAACCTTGCTCAAGGGTGGGTCTCTGCCACTTCCAGGGATCCTACCCTTCCCCTGCAGGCTGGATTGCAGGCGGCCCACAGCTGGGCTTGACCACTTTCACGTGTCCCCTCTGTCCCAGCAGGGCAAGACTGAGTTCACACCTGGGCCTGTATTATTACTTCTTAATGGTTTTTCTTGCCCTTTTAACATTGTTACTGATTCACAATATGTTGAACATAAAGTTAAACTTATAGAAAGTGTTTACATTTCAAATGATCGTTCTGAATTACACAAATTGTTTCAAGAGTTACAACTTTTATTGTAGGAACAAAATTTGCCTGTCTATAAAACTCACATTTAAGAAAACTGGATAGAGGGTGACGGAGGACAATCTCTCTTTGGGTGATGGGTATGCAACAGGACTAAATGACAAGATAACCTGGAAATGTTTTCTTTGAATATATGTACCCTGATTTATTGATGTCACCCCATTAAAATAAAAATTTATTTATAAAAAAAAACAAAAAAACAAAAAAAACCTCTCACATTTATTCTCATACAGCTTTACCAGGACCTATGTCTACTACAAATAATAAAGTTGATCAATTACTCATTGGATCAATGGAAATAGCTGCTAAATTTCATGCAGAGACTCATACAAATAAAAAAGGTTTAATGCAAAAACTTAAGATAACCAGGCAAGAAGCTCAATATATTGTTAGAGGCCCTGGCTTGTTGGCTCAGTGGTAGAGTGTCGGTCTGGCATGCAGGAGTCCCAGGTTCGATTCCTGGCCAGGGCACACAGGAGAAGCGCCCATCTGCTTCTCCTCCCCTCCCCCTCTCCTTCCTCTTTGTCTCTTCCCCCCACACACACACAGCCAAGGCTCCAGTGGAGCAAAGTTGATGTGGGCTGTGTGGCCTCTGCCTCAGGTGCTAGAATGCCTCTGGTTGCAACAAAGCAATGCCCCAAATGGGCAGAGCATCGCCCCCTGGTGGACATGCCGGGTGGATCCCGGTTGGGCGCATGTGGGAGTCTGTCTGACTGCCTCTCCGTTTCCAAGTTCAGAAAAAAAAAGAATAGAAAACAAAATATTGTTAGAAAATGTCCTCAGTGCAGTGTTATAAACACTCTTCCATTACCAAGAGGAATGAATCTTAGAGGACAACACAGTAATGACTTGTGGTAAATGGATGTTACTCATATTTCTTCCTTTGGAAAACAATCTCATGTAAACTATTGATACTTATTCTTCCTTTCTATGGGCCACAACTTTGCCTGGAGAAAAGGCTGATTGTGTCATTCAACATCTTATTGAAGCTTTTAATGTTATGGGCATTCCTAAAGCAATTAAAACTGACAATGGTCCTGCCTATACTTCTGCTAAGTTTCAACAATTCTTAGCATTTTGGAATATTAAACATACTACTGGAATTCCACATAATCCACAAGGACAGGCGATTATTGAGCACAGTTATTGCACTCTGAAAAATATGTTACTTAAACAAAAGGGAGGAGAAGGAAGGAGATTGTCCCCTAGAATTATTTAAATACAGGAGGTCATTTGACTGCTGCAGGCAGACATTGGACAAAAAATAATCATTTTAAGATTAATTAACCTGTGCATTATAAAAATGAGTTGGATCAATAGGTACCTAGTGTAGTGCAACATTGGGGAAGAAGGTTTGCTTGTGTCATTTCAGAATCAGGTGAAGTCCTTTGGAGTCCTGCTCGCAGAATTAAACTAATAACATGAGTAAGAGAAATAGATTCTTTCCAAATCCACCCATTGCCGAGATGGAAGAATTGAACTTCGGAAGAACTTTAAAGGTGCCGCTGGCTGGTACTGAAAAGGCTAAAATACCAAGTTGGGGTCAATTAAAAAGCTGACCTTTGAGGGTAAAAAAAAATGTTACAAGCTACTAGAAAAGAACAAAATGCTGCTAATCTATTTTTAGCAATGATTGCTTCGGTAACAATTCCGGTAAGTAGAGCTGAAAATTTTAGTTATTAGGCATATATCCCTAATCCTCCATTAAGCAGAGCTATTCATTGGGAAGATAGTGCCGTTCCTATTTTTGTTAATGACTCTAATTGGCTTCCAGGACCTTTTGATGACAGAGGTCCCTTAGTACCTTTGGAAGAAGGCATGAAATTAGAAAATTATAGAACAGGAGTTGAGGAATTACCTATATGTATAGGATATGAGCCACATTGTTTAAAAATAGAAGCTCAAGCTTGGCTCTCTGTAATATGGCATAAAGGAGGGACGTCACCTCAAGCTTCTCATATAAAATTTGGTCCTATACAATATCATTTGTGGAAAGTCGCCACGACACTTAAACATATGTCTGCGTGGAAAGGAGAAATCTGGAGAAATTATCCTTCTAACCATACTATGTTAACTTTTAAGAAGAATGAGACACATTTTATATCTGCTTGTGTTAGATTGCCTTATATGTTTATTATAGGTGCAACCAAGTGTTCAGCTGAAAATTATTCAATAATTTGCAATAAGTGTGCTTTTTATATATGTATTAACTCTTCTATTCTTTTTAATAAAAACAGTCAAAGTCTATACATTTTAAGAGTCCAAATAGGAGTCTAGACTCCAGTACAGATGCATCAGATGTGGCAAGATTCCCCTTCCATGATGCTGTTACAACATCTCATTAAGTCCTTGAAGCGAACCAAGAGATTGGTTGGACAGATCATTGCCATCATTATGGGAATAATAGCTGTAACCACTGCGGCTGCTGTATCTGGAGTTACATTACATCAAAGTATACAGTCTGTGGCCTTTGTACAACAATGACATGAAAATTCTGAACAACTGGGGACTTCTCAACAACTTATAGATAGTAACATTAATACTAAAGTTAATGATCTAGAACAGACTGTGATTATGTTAGGAGATCAGATTGTTAGCCTGCAAAGACAAATTAAGCTAAAATGTGATTTGGAATGTAACTACTTTTTGTGTTATCCCTATTCCTTGGAATCATAATTATTTCCCTTGGGAAAATGTTAGAAAGCATTTGTTAAATCATGAAAACTTAACTATGGAAATTTTAGATTTACAAAAGCATATTGATGCTACTTTTTAAAAAAATTAATTTTAATGGGGTGACATTGATAAATCAGGGTACAAATGTTCAGAGCAAACATCTCTAGGTTATTATTATTATTTTTTTGTATTTTTCCGAAGTTGGAAACGGGGAGGCAGTCAGAAAGACTCCCGCATGCACCCGACCGGGATCCACCTGGCACGCCCACCAGGGGGCGATGCTCTGCCCATCTGGGGCGTCGCTCTGTTGCGACCAGAGCCATTCTAGCACCTGAGGCAGAGGCCACAGAGCCATCCTCAGCACCCGGGCCAACTTTGCTCCAGTGGAGCCTTGGCTGCAGGAGGGGAAGAGAGAGACAGAGAGGAAGGAGAAGGGGAGGAATGTAGAAGCAGATGGGCACTTCTCCTGTGTGCCCTGGCCAGGAATCAAACCCGGGACTCCTGCATACCAAGCTGACACTCTACCACTGAGCCAACTGGCCAGGACTCTCTAGGTTATTTTGACATTTGATTATGCTGCATTCCCATCATCCAAAGTCCAATTGTTTTCCGTCACCTTCTAACTGGTTTTCTTTGTGCCCCTCCACTCCCCCAACCCCCTTCCTCTCCTTCTACCCACCCCATTAACCCCACACTCTTGTCCATGTCTCTGAGTCTTATTTTTATGTCCCACCTATGTATGGAACCATATAGTTCTTAGATTTTTCTGATTTATTTATTTCACTCAGTATAATGTTATCAAGGTACATCCATGCTGTTGTAAATGATCCAATGTCATCATTTCTTATGGCTGAGTAGTATTCCATAGTATATATGTACCAAGCTTTTTAATCCACTCGTTCACTGACAGACACTTGGGCTGTTTCCGGATCTTCGCTATTGTGAACAATGCTGCCATAAACATGGGGGTGCATTTCTTCTTTTGAAACAGTGCTATGATGTTCTTGGGATATATTCCTAAAAATGGAATAGCTGGGTCAAAAGGCAGTTAGTTCGATTGTTAAATCTTTTGAGGAGTCTCCATACTGTTTTCCACAGTGGTTGCACCAGTCTGCATTCCCACCAGCAGTGCAAGAGGGTTCCTTTTTCTCCACATCCTCATCAGCACTTATTCTGTGTTGTTCTGTTGATGAGCACCATTCTGACTGGTGTGAGATGACATCTCATTGTGGTTTTAATTTGCATTTCTCTAATAATTAGTGATGTTGAGCATTTTTTCATATGCCTATTGGCCATCTGTATGTCCTCTTTAGAGAACTGTCTATTCATTTCTTTTGCCCATTTATTTTTCTTTTTACAGAGACAGAGAGAGAGAGATAGACAGGGACAGACAGGAACAGAGAGATGAGAAGCATCAATCATTAGTTTTTCATTGCACGTTGCAACACCTTAGTTGTTCATTGATTGCTTTCTCATATGTGCCTTGACCACGGGCTTTCAGCAGACCGAGTAACCCCTTGCTTGAGCCAGGGGCTTTTGTGGGTTCAAGTTGGTGAGCTTTTGCTCAAACCAGATGAGCCTACGCTCAAGCTGGCGACCTTGGGGTCTCAAACCTGGGTCTTCCGCATCCCAGTCCGATGCTTTACCCACTGCACCACCGCCTGGTCAGGTTCTTTCACCCATTTTTTGATTAGATTGTTTGTCTTCCTGGTATTGAGTTTTACAAATTCTTTATAAATTTTGGTTATTAACCCCTTATCAGATGTATTGTCAAATATGTTCTGCCATTGTGTAGTTTGTCTTTTTATTCTGTTCTTATTGTCTTTAGCTGTGTAGAAACTTTTTAGTTTGATATAGTCCCATTTGTTTATCCTGTCTTTTATTTCACTTGCCCGTGGAGATAAATCGGTAAATATATTGCTGCGAGAGATGTCGGAGAGCTTACTATGTTTTCTTCTAAGATGCTTATGGTTTTATGGCTTACATTTAAGTCTTTTATCCATTTTGAGTTTATTTTTGTGAATGGTGTAAGTTGGTGCTCTAGTTTCATTTTTTGCAGGTAGCTGTCCAATTTTCCCAACACCATTTGTTGAAGAGGCTGTCTTTACTCCAATGTATGCTCTTGATGCTACTTTTAAGGATCAATTGAAATTGATTGATGGAGAAAATTTACTAACTGCTACTTCTGATGGAATCAGTAATTTGTATCCTCTAAAACAATTTAAGATTTTTGGAGGAACTGTAGGAGGCATTGTAGTAATCATTTGTTTTATATTTCTTTTATTATATATAGTTAGAAGAAGAGACAATCAGCATCAAAGCAAAATAGAGTAGCAATCTGCCATGTTATCTCTTATGCTACGTAAAGGGCAAGCAAAATAGCCTTTATGTAGCATTCAGCTCTAGAAATTAGAAATGTATTATAAGTTTTTTAAAAAGTTAGAAACATCAGTTGCTAAAACTAAGGATTTTGGAAGGGATGTTGCTCCTCCCTCACTCACATAACTAAAACTAACTCTGTTTGGCCCCTAAGATGGCTGGTTAGTCAAAGACGGGTATGATTCCTGAAGGCAGGAACAACCTAAGACAGACACAGTTGAAGAGGGGCCATCAGGAGAAGACTTAAGAACTAGCAAAGGTGAGGCTCAAACCCTCACCCCAGAGAATACAGGAGACTGCTCTTCTGAAGTAGTAGCCATCATCCACTGTCCAGGGCACCTAAAGAGGAGGAGTCCGTAGAAACTCTAGAAAAACCAAGCAGCTGATGATACTACCAGTAAAGTAGCCATAAAACCAGTAAGGATTTTGGGAAATTTTAGTAACTTTACTATAACTCTTGTTGCCAAAGTTTTCTTTTGCAACCAATTAGAAAAAGATTTTGCCAGCAAGAAAGGGACAACTAAGAATAAGTAGAAGTAGTTAAAAAAGTCAGTGTAAGCTAAATAAAAAAGAAAAAGGTAATATGTAAAAGACGATTCTGCACCAATATAAATGGCAGTTAACTGCCGAGCAATGGTTACTTGGAGACAAGAGATCTTGGAGTATATTAGCCATAGGGAGACACTGGCCTGGTTACTTGAATGCATATACGCAGCATTCTCAGAGGAATGCCTCCAAGAACCAGATGTCCTTTATGATTGATAAGTTCTGGGACTCTATGACTCCCCTTTTGTCCTTGTTCATGAAAGAAACAATAGACGTGCAGGGTTGGGGATGAAACGGATGTGAAAAAAGGCTTGTGTAAGTTTCTAGTTTTATCTGCTGAGCTATGGCTTTTGGAACTCAATAAATATGCAATAGTGCTGTTTCTCAAGGCTGGATCCACCTAAGAGTTTCAGCCCTCTGCCCAGTTATTTGAATCTGGTGTGTCTTTTGCCTCACAAGTGAACCGTAAAGAAATTCGTAACAGTGGAATTCTTGAGTTGCCTTGAAAGCTGTAATCTTAAAAGTCATTGATTTGCTAATGGCCCAGTTTGCCCTATAAACAAAGGAAAATGCGGTTTCTGGTGGCAAACATGTTTTTCTGCTAGGGGGGTGTTTCTGCCAGCAGTATTTGCGGAGACCTCCTGAACCTATCTTTTAATTCTTTAAGTCTATTTTAATTCTGCATTGTTCTTGCTCAGGACCTGAATATACTCGTCATGCAGGTCTGAGGTGTCTGTTCTAAAATGCATTATTATTTAACGAGACAAACTTTGTACAACCCAAAAGATGTATTAAGATACAAAATAACTCATCAGTACTCCTTAAATTAATTCATGACATAAATGAGATAAATACATCAGAGAAACGGTCACAGAACAGATAAAAATCGAGAAAACATGATGTCTTAAAGAAATATTGTATTGTGAGTTGAGTACTGCAACTTGGAAAAAGAAAAACAGTGGAAAAATTTATGAAATTGGAGATTTCTCAATTTGACAAATGTACCATGGTTATATAAAATGTTCACATGATAGGAACTTGAATAAAGTAATATGCTAATTCTTTACACTAGTATTAGTGATTTTCATATAAGTATGAAAATTTACCAAAATAGTGTTTATTAAGAATAGGTTTAATATATGGGAATTAAATCTCATTAAATTGTCAAATAAAGCCTGACCAGGTGGTGGCTCAGTGGATAGAGCGTCTGACTGGGATGCGGAAGGACCCAGGTTCGAGACCCCAGGATAGCCAGCTTGAGCATGGGCTCATCTGGCTTGAGCAAAAAAGCTCACCAGCTTGGACCCAACGTCACCGGCTCGAGTGGGGTTACTCAGTCTGCTGAAGGCCCGCGGTCATGGCACATATGAGAAAGCAATCAATGAACAACCTCGGTGTCACAACGAAAAACTGATGATTGATGCTTCTCATCTCTCTTCGTTCCTGTCTGTCTGTCCCTGTCTATCCCTCTATCTGACTCTCTCTCTGTCCCTGTAAAAAAATATTAAAAAAAAATTGTCAAATAAAAGCCTAGCAGGTCGTAGCTCAGTAGATTAAGATGAGGACCAAGGTTGAAATTCTGAGGTCTCCGGCTTGGGAGCAGGCTCCCCTGGCTAGTGCGCATGCTCACCAGCTTGAGTGCGGGGTGGTCCACTCAAGCATGGGATCATAGACATGACCCCGTGGTCGCTAATTTGAGCCCAAGGTCACTGGCCATGTGCAAGGTTTCACTAGCTCCACTGAAGGGCCCCCACCCATCAAGGTCCGTATAAGAAAGCAATCAATAAACAACCTAAACCACCCAAATCTCTCCCTTCCTCTGTCTGTCTCTTTTGCCAATTAAAAAAAAAATCTGGAAAGAAACAACTGTGATCTAATTTTATTTTCCTTCTCATAAACAAATTTCCATATTATAACATTTATATGTATCTATATGTAATTAATAGTAAGTGGGTATACAAAAAGTATGGGTGAACTAGTAGGATGATAACTCAAGTTACCAAAAAGCTATGCATTAAAAAACTGTATGGCCATGGTCAGGTGGTTAGAGCATTGTTCTGAATTACAAATGTTGCCAATTTCGATCCCAGGTCAGGGCATATACAGAAACAGATTGGTGTTCCTGTCACTCTCTCTTTCCTACCTCTCTTGTTTCTCTAAAATACAGTAATAAAATAAACAGTAAAGAAAATAGGTATGCATTTATTAGAGGTACACATATTGGCTCTATCTGTAGCATGCTGGCTTTCTCTACCCCCTTCTTCCACCTCTCAAGGTTTATGTCTTTTTCCTAAGCTCCAAGGTCCCATGTTTTGCCTCTGTAACTTGTTACTGAAGGTTATTTATTCGACAGCTCACTTCTTCGACCTCTGTTTTTCCCTAAATAGACGTCTTACAAAGAAAGTGGGGTATACTTGAAAAGCATATTGATGTTTCTATCTTTCTAATATTAAAAAAATTTAAAACCCCCCAAAATTTATTTATGGTTCAGTTTATATTATAATCCTCTCATTATCTAAATTCTTTAAATTCTTTATTTCTTTAAAAATTTTGTTTACTGATTACAGACAAACAGTAAGTGGAGGTGAGGAGAAATATCAATTCTTGTCTGACTTATTTATGCATTTATTGGTTGATTCTCCACCAGAAATCAAACTCATAACCTTGAGGTAGCAGGACGACACTTGAAGTATCTGAGCTACCCAGCCCAGGCTCATTATCTAAATTCTTACTTTCTTCCATGGTTTATTGGAACTTTTCTTCTTGGAGTTAAGGGTCTTAATTTATTTTTACGCTACTAGAGATACAATTATGCCAGCAACTTTTGTTGAATAGGTGCTGCAACTATGAATTGATGCTTCTTATCTCTCTCCCTTTCTGTCTTCTGGTCCCTGTCTGTCCCTCTATCTTGGTTACTAAAACAAAACAAAACAAAACAAAAAAAGTACATACATATTAAATTTTAATGTCTCAGACATACTGATTCACTTTTAACCCTACATAGTTTATAATTTTGCAATGGTACTTGGAGTCATTTAAGAAATAAACCATACCCTACAAGTTTTTTTAACCATACTTCATTTTTATAGCTTTACGGCCATAATTTATAGATAACATTTATTATACATAAGAACTCTGCAAGTTACTAATGTTTAGTGAGTTTATAGATGTGACGTCAAGAAAATCCAGTTTCTAGAAAATTTCATGACCTCATACATAAAGTAATTAGATTGTTGTATTAATTTTGTTATGTTTTATAAATCTTTTCTATATATATATATTTTTTGGGGGGAATCTTTTCTATATTTAAATACAATCTTTTACTAGATACATGCGGAAATGTTATCTCTCAAACTCTGGCTCTAGTCTTCAATTTCGTAAATGTTGTGCTTGAAAGTTCACGTTTTGCCTGACCAGGTCATGTCTCCGTACATAGAGCGTGGGCCTGGGACCCTGAGGCCCCAGGTTTGAAACCCTGAGGTCGCAGGCTTGAGTGCAGGCTCAACAGATTGAGGGTGTCATCATTGGCTTGAGCATGGGATCACAGACATGACCACATGATCACCGGTGTGAGCCCAAGCTCTCTGGGTAAAGAAAGGAGTCACTGCCTCAGCTGGAGTCCCCTGGTCAAGGGACATATTAGAAAGCAATCAAGGAACAACTAAGGTGCTACAACTATGAGTCGATGCTTCTCATCTCTCTCCCTTTTTGTCTGTTGGTCCCTGTCTGTCCCTTTTTATAGCTCACTAAAAAAGAAAAAGGTACAAATGTATTCAATATTAATTTAGTAAAATATATTTTTTTATGATTCATCCTCTATTGTCCTGTCTTCTCTTGGAACTCCGGTAAGTCGGATTCAAAAAAATTTCTCCCATTTACTTTGATAAGTTTTATACTTTCACCTTTTATACTTGGATCTGTGATCTATTTTGACTTAATTTTTGTTTAGGGCTGGAGTAAAGGGTCTTAAATTATATTTATGCCACTAAAGATACAAATATACCAGCATCTTTTGTTGAAAAGACGTACCACCCTGGCTTATCATGGGATCTTATTTAAAAAGATATAGATGTAATATTTTTGCATTCTCAGTTCTAGTTGTGTACTTCTCATTGATCCCAGATCGTTAATGGCCTCACTTTTAGTAGCCTTTCTCAAAGGACCAGATGCAGCGAGAACTTCAAGTCCTCCCGGCTGCTCTTTCTCCCGGTTGGTGATGGTCAGCCTCACACTGTACTCATTTCTCCAAATCTTTTTCTATTCTTAAAAACCACTTACTGGCCTGACCTGTGGTGGCGCAGTGGATAAAGCATTGACCTAGAAATGCTGAGGTCGCCGGTTCGAAACCCTGGGCTTGCCTGGTCAAGGCACATATGGGAGTTGATGCTTCCAGCTCCTCCCCCCCTTCTCTCTCTCTGTCTCTCCTCTCTTCTCTCTCTCTCTCTCTCTCTCTCCCTCTCCTCTCTAAAATGAATGAATAAATAAAAAAAAAATTTAAAAAACAAACAAAACCACTTACTGGCCCTGGCCAGTTGGCTCTGAGGTAAAGCGTCGGCCCATCTATGGATGTCCCGGGTTCGGTTCTTGGCCAGTGCACACAGGAGAAATGTCCATCTGCTTCTCCACCCTTCACCCTCTACTTTCTGTCTCTCTCTTCCCCTCCCGCAGCCCAGGCTCCATTGAATCATGTGGGCCCCGGCGCTGTGGATGTCTCCATAGCCTCTGCCTCAGGAGCTAGAATGACTCCAGATGCAACAGAGCAGCAGCCCAGATGGACCAAGCATCGCCCCCTAGTGGGCTTGCCAGGTGGATCCAGGTCGGGCGCATGCAGCATTCGTCTCTCTTCCTCCCTGATTCTCACTTCAAGGAAAAAACAACAAAAAGCCCACTTACTGCATTAATATCTCCGCTGGTAGTTCCCCGTTGTCCTGCCATTACAAGGTGTATAACTGTTTCTCTATTATATTTTATTGTGGACTGTTATACGAACACCTGAGCTCCTGAGCATTTCAATTATTTAATGAAAAAAAATTTTTTTAATACCAACTTAAAAGCCTTCTATGGCCATATGGCATTTTTTTCCGAGCCCACTGAATGCTTTTCGCTTCCGAGCTATTTTCTCTCTGGAAACTCTAGTCTCTGAAAATACACTCACTTACCTCAAGAGTCAAATACCAAGAAACGAGATAATTTGAGAATCTTCCCACCTTTCAGCCACCCAGGCTTCAATGTGGCTGCTTTCCTTCGGGACCGCGTCAGGTCTCCCCACCTGGCGGCCTCCAACGCGGCTTGGCGGAGCGAGAAGGCGGGGGACACGCCGTCTCTGACGGAATAATAAAATCGCTGGCGTTTCCACCAATCTTTCAGATCCTCGTCGGCCGCCGTAGGCGGCCGAACAATCTCGGTGACGTAGCCAGAACCCGGTCAGGTTGCGGAAGTGTAAAGTTTAGACTTGCACGTGGGCTGCGTAAATCAGTGCACTCTTGTCCTTTTAAATTTACAGAAACATTTTGTTTGGTGGCAGATTTGTCTCTCACATCAAAGAGTGCTGACATCACAGGGTGGAAGGCGGTGCAGCGTGGACCCTGGAAGGATGGGGATTCAAGGAGTCGTGTGGAAGGAGCTCCCAGGTATTTCGGAGGAAGCAGGTGACTGCCTGTGTTTAGTTTGAGTAGCTTTGGGGTCATATAACGTCTAAGGGACTGTAGACAGCAACTACCGTGTCCCGACTGTCCTGGTCTCTGCGGATCACACTGTATGTAACGGTTGGAGGTATATAGTATGATCGCGGTGTCAGGGTCAGGTTCGGGGTTTAAAGGACTCGGGATGGTCCTCACGTGAGGGTGGCTGGTCCCGCTGTGGGAATAATAAGGGAGTGTGGTCAGTGTCCGAGGAGCAGACGGTGTCGTGAGGCTGCAGCTTTGGAGGCCCAGGCCCCCAGGGTGGTGGTTGGGATGAGGTTACAACCTCTGCGTTTGGGACGGAACGGAATCCATAGCCTTCCACCGCTTGAGTATACGGCAGTTTCCCTACTGTTAATTAAACTTGTGTTGTTTGCACTTTGGCTTGTTATGAATAATGCTACTGTGAGAATTCTTCTACATACATTCTGGGTCAGATATACCTTTATTAGCTAGGGATACATATAGCTTAGATAAAACCTCCGAAAAAGCGGTCAAGCCCAGGGCAAGCAGTTAGATGCCCTCCGTGTTTTAACCTTCCATGCAGGGGTCGCCTAACTGCAGTGGAGAGCCAATCCATTGGTCAGTTTTGGTTGACACTTTCAAGCTGCAAAGGCAAAACTGATTCCTTTGAACCTAGACCTATGGTCCTCAATGCCAAATATATAATATATATCTGTTCCTTTGCAGAAAATATTTGCAAACACCTGCGCTCAGCTTTTAATATGTAGCAACGGACACTTTAAAATTTCTTGACCCACACACTTTCTTGTTTTCTGACATAATGTTCATTTTATTTAATGTCATTCCCTCTGGCAGGTGACCCATATGGCCTGCATAAATTAAGTCTCACTGTCTTTTAGTCAAACGTGGTGGTCTCAGTTCCCATCCATATTGCAATGTAGTAGTTCCATGCCAGGATGTCAACCTGGTAATTGGATAATCTGGAAACAACACCACCAGTCGCAGAGGAAGAAGATGTAACTGTTTATTACTCAGTTACTGGTGAAGCCTGCTGGCGCCCTGGGGGCAAACAAGAACCACCCCTGAGCAGCTCCCTCCCTCCTCTCTGTACCTCCCAAGGGAGGAGAAAGCCACACTAATGACAGCAGAAAACACTGGCTTGTATATGGGAAAGTCTTATTTCCCCTCATACACTTCCTCGAAATTTCTGGGGACCAGACTATGTTTGTTGCTGGCCAGTCTTATGGTTGCTGGCCAGCCAGCCATGTGGTGTTTGGGAGGGGGAAGGGCCATGTCCAACATGGACCCCACAGCTAGTGACTGAGTGTGTATTAAATGAGTTTAGCCTTACCGCGAGGTAGCGCATCGTGGATAGAGTTACTACCTGGGAGGCTGAGGAGGCAGGCTCAAAACCTCAAAATATGGGGCTTGAGTACAAAGATCACTGGCTTGAGGAAGTGGCCACTGGCTTGGCTAGACGTGCCTTCCCTATTTAAGTCACATAGGAGAAAGGAGTCAGTGAACAACCAAGATGCAAGTAGAAGTTGGTGTTTCCCAGTTCGATCTCCTTTCCTTCCTTTCTGTACTGTCGATCTGTTTCTCTTTCTCACTAAAATAAATAAATAAATTTAGTTTCATGGTACATGCACTTCTTTCTAGCTATATAAGTGAAAATATGCTTAGTGGATGCATTGTCTTTTTTTTTTTTTAATTTTTTTTTATTCATTTATTCACTTTAGAGAGGAGAGGGAGAGACAGAGAGAGAGAAGGAGGGAGGAGCTGGAAGCATCAACTCCCATATGTGCCTTGACCGGGCAAGCCCAGGGTTTCGAACCGGCAACCTCAGCATTTCCAGGTCGACGCTTTATCCACTGCGCCACCACAGGTCAGGCGCATTGTCTTTTTTAAAATAAGTAATTCCTGAATATAATGTCAGTTACCTTTGTTACTTTTTAGTTTACTCTTTTTTTTTTTTTTTTTTTAATTTCTGAAGCTGGAAACGGGGAGAGACAGTCAGACAGACTCCCGTATGCACCCGACCGGGATCCCCACCAGGGGCAACGCTCTGCCCACCAGGGGGCGATGTCGCTCTGCCACGACCAGAGCCACTCTAGCACCTGGGGCAGAGGCCAAGGAGCCATCCCCAGCGCCCGGGCCATCCTTGCTCCAATGGAGCCTTGGATGCGGGAGGGGAAAAGAGAGACAGAGAGGAAGGAGGGGAGGGTGGAGAAGCAAATGGGCGCTTCTCTTTATGTGCCCTGGCCGGGAATCGAACCCGGGCCCCCCCGCACGCCAAGCCGACGCTCTACCGCTGAGCAAACCGGCCAGGGCCCAGGCTGTGCTGTTTGTCCTCAGGGTGGCAGATTGAAAATTGAGGATTGCCTTTCTGTTTTGGAGGGGCCACTGAATGGCTGTTTGTTGGAGAAGGGTTTTTTTTTCCCCCTAGCAAACATGGGTTCATGTTTATGATCCCATGCTCAAGGCATTGACCTCAAGGTTTGGGACCTGGGTTTTCAGTGTCCCAGGCTGATGATGTATCCACTGCGCGACTGCCTGGTCAGACATTTTTTTCAAGATTTTATTTATTTTAGCGATGGTGGGGGGGGGAAGAGCGGGAAGCATCAACTTGTAAGTTGCTTGTTATATTGCCGTGACTGGGCAAACCTGGGGCTTCAAACGAGCGCCCTGAGCATTCCAGGTTGATGCTCTATCTATAGTTTCCACTACAGGTCAGGAATGATGTGTTGTATAAGAAATTTACTGATGCATCTGCGAACAGATGGCCTGAGTCCAAAATAGCATCAGCCTTGTGTGCCTGAAGATTTAACTTTTATAGAGTTAGTGAGCAAGGATAGCGAAATTTATTTTGGTGGGGAATTTTGAGGCAGGGGTGGGGGCGGGGGAATCACTTAATGAAGAAATTGCCCCACCGGGGACATGGGTGTGGGTGGTGAGGGGAGGTGGAATATCAGTCACTTTTGCTCAGGTGGAGAGTTAAGGAACTGCCCTGGTGCCAGATCACTTGAACCTGGCTAGTAGAGGATTTTTGGTAAGCGGCCCTAGACCCCAACCTAGCAGGTACAGAGGTACTTTTTGAAGGAAAATAAAGAAACAAAGTTGTTCTAGAAGCTAGTTATTTCGGAATTGTTAGGAAGGTTAGTGTAAAGTGCAGAAGTTTTGTGCAGGGGTAAGAAATAAAAAGAGAAAGGACTGAAGAAGTAAACAGGTAAAAAAGCGACTGCTCTGAGACCCCAAATAATCAGGAAACAGAGACGATTGAGATGAGCGCCCCTGTTCACCCCAAGAGAAAAAGAGAAAAAAGAGACTGGAATGTTAAGACACATCTGACCATCTACTTCTAAAAGCCTTTCTACTCCTGCGGGACACAATGTGCTTCCTCTTCTTATTCTTACTGTTAGTTTTGTGTCTTGTTGGATCCTTCTCTTTCATTTTTCTATCTTTTGTTTTTATTTGGTTGTATTCCATACATCTTTCCTCTGTTGCTATCTTTTTTAAATCATGTGCTTCTGTGGTGGTTTTTTCAATGGTGGTTACCTTTAAGTAATGAAAAGGGTTCCTACCCTGTTCATTGTAGTGCACTATTTTGTGAGTACTTTTGCACTCACTCCATCGTCCTTTGCTGTTAATCTCCATCCTCTCCCCGCCCCCCTTTCTTTTTGTTGTTGTCACTGTTTAAATTTGGTTTTATTGTGTTCTTCTTGGAGCTTTTACTTGTGGCTTTGTTTTTTTTTGTTCTTTGTATCTGATTGGAGAACCCCCTTTAGTACTTCCTGGAGTGGGGGTTTTCTGATGATAAATTCACTCATCTTTTCTGTATCTTTGAATGTTTTTATTTCTCCTTCATATTTGAAGGATAGCTTTGATGGGTACAGTACTCATGGCTGAAAGTTCCTCTCTTTCAGGACTTTAAATATTGGGGTCCATTCTCTTCTAGCTTGTAGAGTTTCTGTTGAGAAATCTGATGATAATCTAATGGGCCTTCCTTTATGTGTTGTACTCTTCTTTTCCCTGGCTGCCTTGAGAATTTTTTCTTTGCCGTTGGTTTGTGCCAACATTATGATGTGCCTTGGAGTAGGTTTGTTGGGGTTAAGCAAACTCAGAGTTCTGTTTGCTTCTTGAATTTGAGGTTTTAGTTCTTTCCACAGGTTTGGGAAGTTCTCATCTATTATTTGTTTGAATATGTTCTCCATTCCATTTTCTCTCTCTTCTCCCTCTGATATACCTATTATTCTTATGTTATTCTTTTTTTTTTTTTTTAAAGAGACAAAGAGAGAGTCAGAAAGAGAGATAGACAGAGACAGACAGGCAGGAACGGAGAGAGATGAGAAGCATCAATCATCAGTTTTTCGTTGTGCATTGCGACACCTTAGTTGTTCATTGATTGCTTTCTCATATATGCCTTGACCGTGGGCCTTCAGCAGACCGAGTAACCCCTTGCTGGAGCCAGCAATCTTGGGTCCAAGCTGGTGAGCTTTTTGCTCAAACTAGATGAGCCCACGCTCAAGCTGGTGACCTCAGGTTCTCGAACCTGGGTCCTCGGCATCCCAGTCTGATGCTCTATCCACTGCGCCACCGCCTGGTCAGGCCTTATGTTATTCTTTTTGATGGAGTCAGATAATTCCTGTAGGGCTACCTCATTTTTTTCAATTTTTGAGTCTCTCTTCTTCTCTCTGTTGTGCCTCAAGTTGCTTGTCTTCTATTTCACTAATCCTACCTTCTATCTGGCCTGTTCTATTAGCTAAGCTTGTTACCTCGTTTTTCAGCTCGTGAATTGAGTTTTTCATCTCTGTTTGATTTGTTTTTGTAGTTTCAGTTTCCTTGGAAATATATTCTTTGTGTTCATTGAGTTGTTTTCTGAGCTCCCTAAATTGCCTTTCTGTGTTTTCTTGTATATCTCTGAGTATTTTTAGGATTTCTATTTTAAATTCTCTGTCGTTTAACTCTAAGGTTTCCAATATATTAAATTTTTTCTCCATAGATTTTTCCTCATCTATCTGTGTTACCTCTCTTTCTTTTGTATCCATGATATTCGATTTTCTCTTCCTTAATGGCATCTGAGGGTGGTTTTGTTGATAGTATTAATGAGATTTAATAAAGAATAAAAAGTTAAAAAAATAAAAAAATCGAAGAGTTGTTTTTTAAAAAAATTAATAATTAAATAAAGAAAAATAAAATAAAATAAAAATTTTAAAAAAGGAAATTATTCCCCCCCTCCTTTTTTCCTCTCCTCTCCTCTCCCCTCTTTCTTGAGAAAATCTTGTGGTGAGCTGTGAATTATATTGTACTAAATAGAACAAACAATGCCTGTAATGGAGGGCCTGAATTGGGGAGAAGTAATAAAGGGGCAAAAAAAGGGAGGGTATGGACCCACAAAAAGAAAATAAGGAAAAAATTTGGGTCAAGAATAAAATGATTTGCTTTTAGGTGTTGGCTGACTAAGAGTTATGATGAGAGGAATAAGAGGGAAACAGGAAAATGGGGGGACAAATGAAAAAGTTACTATTGTATTTAGTGGAACAAGAACTAGATAAAATGGAGAGCCAGGGATGGGAGCACTGCTAGTGAGTTAAAAAGGTGAAGTAAAAACCCCCCAAAATGCCACAAACATAAGTTTGAGTCCCAGATAAGATAATTTGTTCGTTATTGAGGTTTGAATGAGAGAAGACGTAAAGGAGAAAGGAAGAAACTAATATAGAGGGAGAAAAGAAAGAGAGATAAAAAAGAGGGAACCACTAAAAGAAGAAAAAAGAAAAAAGAGGAGAGAGAGAGAGTTAAGGGTTTTGGAGTGCAACCCTCATAGAGAGAAAGGAAGAGGAAAGAAAAGATAATGGGAGATGTAACACTTATGGGTAGTGTAGTTCAAGGAGAGGAGAGAGTAAGACTGACAGAGAGTTAAACGACCAAATTGGAGGAGGAAAAAAAAAATCAAGAATGAAGATAAGAACAAATATAATAAACAAACGAACAAATATAATAAAATGGGATAGGTTATAAAGTCTGCAGATTATTCTTGATTTTGAGAGGTTATCTTCTTGCTTTTTCTTTTCTCTCCCTCTTCCTGGTCGGTGACTCTGTACCCCGGGTTCTGCCCCTTTGGCACGCTCAGGTAGAGGTTTGCAGTTGATAAGTCTCTATGGCAATGTCATGTATTGTGCTTTAGTCTCGTTGGCAGTCGAGGCTCATTAGCATTTATAGGCTCCGACAGTGAGAGAGTCTGTGTTCCTAGAGCCTTTCTCCTAGTCTTTCCTTCCTCAATTAGTAGCCTGATAATCCAGCTATTGGGTTGCTGCTGCCTCTGCCTGGATAGTAAGAGGCTCAAAGAGCTGGCAACTCCCCACTCTATTCCCACTCAGCACAGGGCTCTGGGTAAGGCCCAGTCAGTCAGAGCTGCTATCATAATCAGGCAGGGCTTCCGCCCACTCAAAGACCTCTGGCTCTGCCACTCTGTCCGGTAACACGGGCGGGCGCCCTCTCCCGGGGTGCTTGGAGGAAACTCTCGATCACTATCTGCGCGCGCAGACCAGGATATCAGGCCAGAAGTCTCATACTCTGAGTGAAACCCCCTCCCGCACGGAAAAGTTCCAGCGTTGGAATTGGCTTTCGCTCCCTCCCCGTGCACGGCTTTCTCAGGGCGCTGGGGTGGCCTGGAGATTCTGCTTTTGGCCCACACAAAAGCCCCTGACTCTGCCCCTCTGTGGGATAACACGGGCGCGCACTGCCGAGGCACTCGGAGGAATCTCTCGCTCACTATCTGTGCGCGCAGACCAGGATATCAGGCCGGCCGCCTCACCCTCTGAGTGAAACCCCCACCTGCATGAAAAAGTTCCAGCGTTGGAATTGGCTCTTGCTCCCTCCCCGTGCGCGGCTTTTTCAGGGCTCTGGGGCGGCCTGAGATTCTGCTTTTGGCCCACATAAAGGCCCCTGACTCTGCCCCTCTGTGGGATAACATGGGCGCCCACTGCTGAGGTGCTGGGAGGAACCTCTTGCCCACTCTCCGTGCGGGCCGACCAGGATATCAGGCCAGCCGCCTCACCCTCAGAGTGAAACCCCCGCCCACACGGAAAAGTTCCAGCGTTGGAATTGGCTCTCGCTTCCTCCCCGGCTTTTGCAGGGCACTGGGGCGGCCCAGAGATTCCGCACACAAAGGCCCCTGACTCTGCCTCTCTGTGGGATAACACGGGCACCCACTCCCGGGGCTTTGGAAGGAATCTCTCGCCCACTATCTGTGCGCACCTACCAGGAGATCAGGGAAAATGGCTGCCCTGCTTGTCTTTCTTTGTCTGGGTTTGGCGCAAGTGTTAGCTTGTATTGCCTGGGTTGCCACAGGCACAGTTATTCCTCGGCTTGGATCTCTGTGCCACAGCCTGGTTTGGCTGTTTGTACCGTGGCCTGGCTCTATTCACCCCCTTTGCCCACCTTAGTGTCTATATTCTCAGTTCCCAGTGAAAGCAGCCCTGTTTAGGTTAGTGAGGAAGGTGGAGCATTTTTTACTCCCTATTTCCTTTGGGGTTTGATTATATATTTAGCCAATTTTTCGCTCGACCATACCTTCGGGTGTATTGCGAAACATCTGGAGGCTCCAAGGATAGGTTTTTCTGTTTCTGGTTGAAGATCTTGTTGAGTTTTGGGGGAGATTTATTGGTATCGCTTCCTACCGCGCCATTACTCTGACGTCATCCTCCATAGAATTCCTCTTCTTATTCTTAAATACCTCATGCTGCTGTTGTTTTTCAGGAAGGCACTGACCAAGGCCATAGACCAGGATGTGCTGATCTGAGCACACTAGAGGCACCAACCCTCTTGTCAGCAGATGCCCAGGGCAGCAGCCCCAGGTGCCTGTAGTTAACACTCTCTCCAGCCCCTCTCAGTTAAAGCTACTCTGTCCACTGAGCAATCACCTGGTCAAGCTTAAAAAGCCATTCTTACCCTTTTCTCTGCAGAACTTCCTGTGCCATCACATCCCTATCTATGCATGAGTAAGTGCACAGACATTTCATTTAAAAAAAATTATTTTAATTTATTGTGTCCACATGAATTCAAGTGTTCCACTCCATATAACTCTCTTATCCTCACCCCCGTGTCCCCCAATATCCCCTTCCCCCTTCTCTTTGTGGTTTACTGTCCTGTTATCTGCATTATGTGTGATTAGTTTCACTAATTTCTTTACCTCTCTGATCCCATTTCCTCATCCCCCTTCCCTCTGACAGCTGTCCCTCTGCTCCCTGTGACATCGCCTCTGCCTCTATTTAGTTCCTCAGTTCACTTTTTTCATGATTCCACATATAAGTGAGATCATATGGTGTTTGTCTTTCTCTGCCATTCACAGGCATTTCTTCTGTGCCTTTGCCTGGTTTGTCTATGGTACTGCTATAATTAAAGTAACTTAAAGCTCTCATTAACTGATAGGGACTTTCAACTATTCTGAAAGGTGTAAATAACTACCAATGTGGGATTTTCATTGAAATTTCACTTTGTCTATGCATTTGGGAGGCTTTATTTATTTGTTTGCTTGTTTGTTTATTTTGACAGAGAGAGGAAGAGAGAAAAGAGAGAGAAGCATCAACTTGTGCCACTTAGTTGAGCACCCACTGATTGCGACTCTTATGTTACGTATTGTTACAGGGCCTTGATCTGGTGACCTGAGGATCGAGATGGCAACTCCAGGTCTGAGCTTGTGACAGGACTGCTTCCGGGAGACACTCTATCTACTGCTCCACCAGCTAGGGTGGAGAAATGACATCTTTACAACGCTTTCATTTCTAAAGTATGTTCACGTCAACTTTCCATTCATTTGAGTCTGTTAAAATTTCCCTCTAGTCCTGGCCAGCTAGCTCGATTAGTTAGAGCTTAACCCGAAGCACAGAGGTTCTGGTTCAATCCCTGGTCACAGTACACACAGGAACAGAATGATGTTTCTCTCTCTCTCTCTCTTGTTTTCTCTCTTTTTACTGATATCAGTAAGTAAAAATTGAAACAACTTTTTTATATTTATGTTTTTTAATAGAAATTATCTTAAAATTTTTAAAATTTATTTATTGAATTAGAGAAGAAAGGAAGAAGAGATAAATAGAAACATACATCATTTTCTTGTTCCACTTATTTGTGCGTTCTTGGTTGCTTGTACGTGCTCTGACCAGGAGTGAAACCCCCAACCACGGCTTCTCTCCCTGACGCTCTAACCAACTTAGTTAACCAGCTAGGATTTGGATGAGGTTTTTAAAAATGTTTCCATTGATTCGAGAGAAAGTGGAAAGGAAAGAGCGAGTGACACAGAAGCATCCTGTTGTTCCACTTAGTCTTTCCGTGTCAGTTGTGCAGTCAGTCGTTGCTTGTCCTCCCGATATGACAAGATTGGGGTTTGCTCCTCGCTCAGGGCTCATACTGGAGTCAACTAATGAATGCATAAATGGGTGTGACATCAAATCTATGGTTCTCTCCTCCAATCTTTCTCTCTCTATCTCTCTCTTTCTCTATTTCACAAATGAATCAGTAAAAAATCAGGCCCTGGCAGGTTAGCTCAATTGGTTAAGAGTTTTGATACAAAGTGAAAAGGTTGCCAATGGAATCCTTGGGTAGGGTACACACAGGAAGCAAACAGTGAGTGCACGACCAAATAGAAAAGTGAATTCTTTCCTTCCCCCTTCTTTCTCTCTCCCTTACTCTCTCCGTCTAAAAAGAAGCCCTGGCCCCATAGGTCAGTTGATTGGAGCACCATTGTGGAGCGCAACGGTTGCCAGTTTGATTCCGCAGTCAGGGCACATACAGGAGCTGCTCTATGTTCTTGTCTCTCCCTTCTTGGCTCTCTCTCAAAAAAATAATAATAATAGAAGAAAAAGACAGTGTTGATGATGTGCCCAGTGCATTGTTTTCTTCCTGAAATTGGTGCAGTCACGGGCCGTGCAGAATCGTTTGCAGAGGAATCCAGCACACAGATTTAAAGCAAATAGTGACCAGATCCTCTCCTTCCGTGTGGTCAGCTCTCTATGAGTGATTGTTCTGAGACTCCCCACCATGTAAAGGGACACTAGTGATACTGTGGTCACTGTGAGGGTGAGTGCATCTGGGCCCAGAGGAAATGTACCAGTCACTGAATTTTCTCCTCAATCCACAGGTCCTGGCTCCTTGGAGCAATAGAATCACGGGGAGTGGAAGACGTAGAATTGGGTGTCAGCATCTCTGGCAACTCACCCCACTGAAGACGGTTTTCTGCACTGAAATTTAGAGCAGACCCACAACACGCCAACACACAACGTCTCTATATCCAGTTTTTTTCCAACAATTGAAGAAAATGATTTTTGCTCAGGTGACTTTGTTTTTTTTTTTTTTTTTTATTTTTTTTGGAGAGAGGGAAGGAGAAAGATAGGAAGGGAAAGAACTGAGAAGCATCCAGTTGTAGTTGAGATACTTTAGTTGTTCATTGATTGCTTCTCTTACTTACCTTGACAACGAGATGGGGCTTAATCTGAGCTAAATACCTTCTGCTCAAGTCAGCAATCTTGAGCTCAAGCCAGGGACCTTGGGCTTTAAGCCAGTGCCCTTTAGGCTCATTGAATTATCTTGATAATCTTACACACAGGACTACGACCCCACACCAGAGCTGGTGAGCGAAGGTGCTCAAACCAGCGAGGTGAGATTTTCAAAACTGGGTCCTCAGGTCCCAGGTTGACATCTCACTGCGCCACTGCCTGGGTAGGCATTTGAGTTTGTTTTATTTTTTCTTTTCTTCATCATGTATTTGTATTTTCTTCATAATGTATTTCAGATTAACCTTAGTTAATCAGTACTTAGTTAGTACTGAAATATATCAGTAGAATTTTTTCTATTCATTACAAAATCTTGTAATCAGATGAATGCATTGATGACTGAATGTACAATTGAGACTTGACAGTCAGGCTGAAGTAGGTTTACAGTTCTTATTACATGTAAAACAGTTTATTCTTGTATGATTGCTTATGATTGTATTATTCCTATGCTCAAATGTAAATCTACTTTTGCCCCACCTTATATTTTAGTAGGCATATGATTATTCACTTTTATAATACAACTAGAAAGCCCGGCGGTCATACGAAATGACTGCTGTTCTAGATATTATAAATTGTAATTAAAATGATTTGTGCAAAGGTGTCTGCTAATTCAAACTGAATTACCCAGAGCAGGCGGCGAGGACGCCCCTTTGCTTACTGCCCCACGGGGTTTCCCCCTTCTACTTGCTTAATTGCTTAAAGTAGAGTGCAGTGAAGGAAACTACTGGCGGTACATTTCTTAAGAGCCACCGCTAGCTCAATAAATAAAGGTGATTTAAATAATAAAATGTTAATTCACATGTCAAAGATCTCTTTGTACACAACATTTCTTGTGTAGATCTTTCCATCATTTTTAAGCTCGCCTTGCAGAGGACCATCAATTATTTTTAATTTTATGTCCGTTCTTTCACGAACTCTTGAACAGGCAACATAAAGTTGACCGTGTCCAAATGCAGGCTCAGGTAAAAAAATGCCAACGCGCTTAAGCGTTTGGCCCTGAGACTTATTGATGGTCATAGCAAAGGCAAGTTTTACAGGAAATTGTCTACATCTCAATTGAAACGGCAACCCTGTTTGAGATGGAGCCAAATCAATTCTTGGAATGACATGTATTTCACCTTTAGAGGAGCCAGTCAAAGACTTAGCTATTATGACATTATTTTTCAATTGGAGAACCTCTAGTCTTGTACCATTGCAAAGACCCCTCCCTTCTGGTGTTAAGATTTCTTAACAGCGTAATAACTGCTCCAATCTTTAACCTCAATTTGTGAGGTGGCATGCCAGAAGGCGGGACTATTTGAATGCCGTGGCAACTTCACCCCATTGGCTAGTACAGTTACGCAAGCAACCAATAAGCTATCGGCAACAAACAGACACTTAAGCCGCATATAATAAAGATGGTACCTTGAGATACGGATATAATTCATTCTGTAACTGAGCTCGTAAGTCAGTCAACTAATATATCAAACAAATTTCTCCCATTTAAAATGACTAAGTAGATTTAATCTGTTCCAGTCCTGTAAAACATCCCCAAACCATCCTAAATTATGAAAAAATACGTTTTTTATTTAAAAACACACATGTATACTTTACCAATGCATAACAAAATATATAAAATAAAAGGAAAAGGTGTTATTAGTATTGTATTCATACCTTTGAGACAGATGAGTGCAGCTAACGAAGGTGAATGGTGGAGGAGGCAGGAGGGAGGAAGGGATGCAGGCAGTGTAGACACGTAAACTAAAACTGCACTTTCTTAACACTAAATGTAAACTAAAACTGCATTTTCTTTACTTTAAACAAAACTATAACTGCACTTTCTTTACTTAAAATGAAATCACAAAACTTAATTGTAAAAAAATGCACTTTTTAAACTTTAAACTTAACCTAAGCTTAACATTACGTATTTTTCATTTAATCATCACCGGTTTTTGCCTTTTTTTTTTAAAGATTTTATTTATTCATTTTAGAGAGAGTAGAGGGAAAAAGAAGGGGGGAGGAACAGGAAGCATCAACTCCCATATGTGCCTTGACCAGGCAAGCCCAGGGTTTTGAACTGGCAACCTCAGCGTTCCAGGTTGACACTTTATCCACTGCGCCACCACAGGTCAGGCAAGGTTTTTGCCTTTTTGGCTGCACTTTCGCACTTTCACTTGCAGGACTTTTGAATAAAAATCTATCCAAAGAAGTTTGCTTTTGCCTGCCTTTTAAAATGTTACGGAAATGTGACAAACAAGTGTCAGTAAAAAGTGCTGAAGCACGACCAATTGAAACTTTTTCTGGGTGTTTCTTTTCAATGAAAGTTGAAAGCTTCTCCCACGTTGCCAGCATGTCTTTAATTTCACAGCCTTGCCAGTTCAATCACTCGTACACCTCACTCATGTTTTTTTTTATTATTTATTGCTTTACTTCTATCGACATCATTCTCTTATTCTCACCACTGTTCTTTACACTCACTTTCTTCAGCCCCGTGATAACACACACAAAAAAGTTAGTAAAAATGCAAAAATGATGCACGAACCAGTACAGCACATGAGATTCGACTTGATTCTGCGAGTAACACATGAGAAAGAATGAGATGCTGGTGTTGTGCTCCCAATACCGGACCCATACGCCAGCACGCCACCTAGCAGGAGCTTCCCCAATCATGACTCGTATTGGAATTTCGCTTGGATCTTGAACAAAAATATGGATCAAGTCGCAGCTCGTATCTTAAAAAAGTATGTTGGTCTGTTCGTATCTCAAGGTACCAGTGTAAAATCAAAGTTCTTTCACTTTATAGATGTATTGTATTAAGTGAAGATGGGAGAAAAACTATCATTTACATCATCAAAAGCACATCACACCATTAACCAGCACACTGCTGTTACAGAAATGCCTGACATTTCACGATGTGGCCGTGGACTTCACCCGGGATGAGTGGCGTCTCCTGGACCCTGATCAGAAGGACCTGTTCCGGGATGTGATGTTGGAGATCTACAGCCATCTGGTGTCAGTGGGTGAGGACAGCTCCCCTGTGTCACTTAGAAGGTGCCCTGTCAGTGGCTTTTTCCCCTCAGATGCTTAACTGTTCCTGAATAACTACTCTGAAAAGGTAGACCCTCAGATCCTTCCATTACCTCAGACAAGAAGGCATTACATTCTGCCTCCTGAGACAAAAGACTTCGTGTTACAGATGTGAAGCATGTTTGTTTCTTTAAATTTAACATTCTTCCTCTTGAAAGACCGCAGCCCAGTTCAGTAAGTTTAAGTCTTGTGTCATTTTTCCCTCTGAGCAGGGTATCAATCCAGCAAACCAGATGCACTTTCCAAGTTGGAGCGAGGGGAAGAACCGTGGACAGTAGGGGATGAACCCCAGCATGTAGTCTGTCCAGGTGAGTGGGTGACAAGCACCCAGGGGGTCGGGGGGCTTAATGGCAGGAAGTCATATTCTAGTCAGAACACATCAGACCTGCAACATTGGATAAAGAAACCTAACCACCCCTTCACCTATGAGAACCCTTTTTATTTCTAGAAATTTAGAGGCAAACATACCCCTTTTTTCTCATTGAGTAATGATCCCTATTTAATCTACATCTTACTTTTGTTTGTTTACTTTTTTATACCTAGCATTCTCATATTTTACGCTCTGTCCATGCCCACTGGGTCTCAGCTTGTGTTACCCCCTCTTTTTCTGTGAAATTACACATTCTGGCCCCTTTGGAAAGATAGAACTTGAATATCGTCGCGTTTACAATGAAGCGCCACCACATAGGAGTAACATTACTCGGTGGGATAAGCAGTTGAAGGAAACCAGCAGTTTGGTGGAGAAACCCCGTTCTGGTAAGCCATCAGTCAGTGACGAGTCTATAGAGGCTATACGGGATAGCTACCTCAGGAGCCCTAAAAAGTCTGTGCGTGAGCCCACATCGAACTGCACTGAATAGGTATGAAACTGGGAGAGTTTTCCTTTTATTTGGTGCAGATTTCACATTTCTATCATCCTTTGGTTGTTTTTCTGTGACCGGTCAAAAGTGCACCATGACTTTACAGACACACTGTATTCTTTGAAATGGACTTGCATACTGACATCTCTCTCATTGTTGTCTAGTGTGAGCTTCCTTTCTGTGCGTTGTGCTCGTTGTCATGGCAGCTGGCCTTTGACTTCCCATTCTCTCTGACAGCGAGAATCGCATTCATTCCATCCTTTCCAAAATTTAGAATTTTGGGCACATGCGGCATGAGTTCCAGCTCAAACTAGTTCCAACTATGTGTGCATCACGTGCAATCCTTCCCAGGTTTCCTAAATCAGATTTTCGTCATGAATAGATGTTTTCGCTGCCTTTGTCTTCCTAAAGCTTCTGATTTTACATCATAGAGTTAATGGTTTTTTTAGATTTAATTCACATACCAATCAATTTAGCCACTTAAATGAACAGCTAATTTGTTTTTAGTTTAGTTATGTAATCATCACTATAATCAATTTTGGAACATTTTTTATGTACAAGTTTTCATGGTGCTTTTTTATATCCATAGCTTTTTAGCAGCTTTCAAAATTGCAAAGAGTGAATTCTCCAAGTGTGTTCTTCTCTTTCAAGATTTTGAGGACCTGACCAGTGCACTCAGAGGTAGAGTGTCGGCCTAGTGTGAGGAGGTACCGGGTTTGATTCCCGGCCAGGGCACACAGGAAAAGCACCCATCTGCTTCTCCACCCTTCCCCCTCTCTGTTCTCTCTTATTTCTCTCTTCCCCTCCCGCACCCAAGGCTCCATTGGAGATAAGTGTGCCTGGGTGCTGAGGATGGCTCTATGGCCACAGCTCAGGCAGTAGAATGGCTCAAGTGGCAACGGAACAACGCTGCCGATGGGCAAGACATCGCCTCCTAGTGGGCATGCTGGTTGAATCCCGGTTGAGCAAATGCAGGAATCTATCTGCCTCCCTGCTACTCACTTCAGGGAAAAAAAAAGAAAACAAAAAAGATCATTCTGACATCTGGATTTTTCAATTTCCATTTGATTTTTAAAATCAGCTTGTAAATTTCTTCAAAACTAAGCAGCTAGGGTTTTGATAGTGATTACTTTGACTCAATCTCATTGGATAGTAATTTTGTCTTCAACATATTCTTCATACTAATCCAGGGTTATTGGGTGTATTTTTTTTGTTTAGTCATTGATTTCTTTAAACAATATTTTGTAAGTTTTAGAATAATACGTTTTTGCCTTTATTTATTTATCTTGTGTGTTTGTGTGACCGAGACAGAGAGAAGACAGAGAGAGGGACAGATAAGGACAGACAGACAAGAAGGGAGACAGAGGAGCAACATCAATTTTTTGTGCAGCCCCTTAGTCTCCTTAGTTGTTCATTGATTCCTTTCTCATATGTGACTTGACTGCAGGGGGTGTCTTTAGCAGAGCGAGTGACCCCTTGCTCAAGCCATTGACCTTGGGCTCAGGCCAGCAATTTTTGGGCTCCAGCCAGCTACCATGGGTTATGTCTCTGATCCCATGCTCAGCGAGTGACCCCGTGCTGAAGCTGGTGAGCTCATGCTCATCCCCGTGACCTCAGGGTTTTGAACCTTGGTCCTCGGTGTCCCAGTTTGATTCTCTATGCACTGCACCAGCACCTCATCAGGCTAGCCTTTCTTAAATCATTCCTATGTGTGATATTTTTCTTTATTATGCAGAATTTGGAATTGTGTTGTTGATGCATTTATTATTTATTGTTAGAACATTACAATAAAATTAACTTCCCATCAAATTGTGATGACACTAAGTGCCAGATAATTATTCTGGTTTTCTGTCATATGAAATGGCAGCTTGTCCTGCACTGACCTTTATGATGTGCTGTCATCATGATAGTTTGTCCTGTTCTGAAAGACTCTTTAATATGTTCCATAACTGTGATTTCTGCCTGCATGATGTGATTGCTGTATATCTTCAAAACTTGCATTTTGAGCCTTGCCTGTAGTGATGCACTGGATAAAGCGCCCACCAGGAACACTATGGTTGTCGGCTGGTATATCCTGGGCTTGACTGGTCAAGGCACATGTGCGAGTTGAAGCTTCCTGCTCTTCCCCCTTCTCTGTCTCTCCCTCTCCTCTCTAAAATGCCTAATGTCTATTAAAAAAAATTGGACTTTCAGCCTGACCTGTGGTGGTTCAGTGGATAGAGCAGTGATGGAGCATGCAGAGGTTGCGAGTCCGAAGCTCTGGACTTGCCGGATCAAGAAACATGTGGCAAGCAATGAACAACTCAAGTGAAGCAACTGTTGTTGATACTTCTTGCTCTGCATTAACTCTTTTCTCTCTATGTACTATCAATAAAGAATTTTTTTTTTAGTTTAATGAGAGGAGGGGAGGCAGAGACAGACACACACATGCGCCCCCAACTGGGATCCACCTGGCAAGCCCACTAGGGGTTGATGCTTTGCCCACCTGGGGCCCTTGTTCTGTTACAGTCAGAGCCTTTTTTTAGTGCCTGAGTTGAAGGCTTTGGAGCCACCCTCAGCACCCTGGGCCAGTTCACTCCAATCAAGCCATGGCTGTAGCAGGGGATTGAAAGAGAGAGAGAGAGCGCAAAGTGAGGGGCAGGTGGATGGGTGGAGAAGCAGATGGGCACTTCTCCTATGTGTCCGCACTGGGAATTGAACTTGGTACTTCCACACTGGGCTGATACTCTACCACTGAGCTAAATGGCCAGGTCTGATAAGTCAAAACATTATAAAAAACTTGTATTTTGATATCCTAATATTTTTTACCTGAGCAGTAAGAAATTTAGTAAAGAAATAGACATCCCTACTCTTTACATTACTTTTGGCCCCAGTAGAAATACTGTATAATCAATACTAATATCATCTGGTGAAAGTTGGTATAAAGACAATCCATCCAATGGATCAGTGGGTGTTCGTCCTGGAACTGCACTTTCAGGAGTGGGAGTGGCTCTTTGATAAGGTGCCTCTGAGCAGAGATGAGGGATGTGAATCGGCTTCCAGGAGTTTCTCCCAAGTGAGACCATCAGAAGTTCAAAGAGCTGAATCTGGAATGTGTTTGAGGAACTTTTAAAGTTTGTCTGGTTATTGAATGATGAGGATGATGGAAAATACTGACAACAAGGACAATGTGGTGGCAGTGGGAAGTTTGAAGATACATGCCACACATCACCTTTCTAGTTCTTTTAAGAGCTTGCTTTCATTCCAGATGAGTTGAGAGACCAGTAGGGACTTTTGACTAAAGCAGTGGCGTGACTTATATAATTTTTAAACTGGACCACTCTGCTTATCAAGTGTAAAGTAGACTTTATCAGGGAGGGAAGTTTACTTTTTTTCCCCTGGGGAACAGAGGGAGAGGAAGGGAGAGAGATTAGAAGCATCCATTCATTGTTGTGTCACTTTAGCTGTTGATTGCTTCTCATACTTGCCTTAATTAAGGGCTAAAGCCGAGCCAGCGACCTCTTGCTCAACCAGCAACCTTAGGATTATGTTGATGACCCTGCAGTCAGCTGCCGAGTCTGTGCTCAAGGCCTCTGATGAGCCCGCAGTCAGGCCAGCACCTGGGGGTTTCGAGTTTGGGTCTTCAGGTCGACGCTCTATTTATTGTGTTACCCCCAGTCAGGCAGGGGAGTGTACTGTTATTCTCATGGTTAAAAAATTGTGACAGTAAAACAGTACAGATGAAAATTTTCAAAGCTATTGTGGCATAGGAAAAAATTCAGGCATCACATGAAAAGTGCTGAATTGCCTGACCTAATCACGGGAGCCTTTTCAAAGTGTCTAAAGAGAGAAGAAGCTGAAACAGCAGAGATGCTCTCCTGTTAGCCTTAAAGCAGACTGCCCTGTAGCGGACAGAACACCTATCAGCAGGCTGACTGTGGTAGTTAAGGGCGTCAGTCCCACAACTACAGCAAGTGTGTTCTGCTGACAACCTGTGAGCTGGAAGAGGTCCCCAGCTCCGGATGAGCTCACAGGATGGCTGACATCTTCATACAGTTTTGCAATCCTGTCCCATGGAAAAAGATAATAAATCTTTATTGTCTTAAAAAAATTGTGATTTTTCTTGTAGTAATGGTGATTGACAGCGGGTGTGAGGGATTGCCAATCAGGGAACCCGACACACCAGGTATCTCTAGCCCCCCAAAGTGAAAATATTTTTAGTCTTGACCAAAGCTAAAGGCCCACACAAATAGCCACCATGAATCACATTGATCACATAAACTACCTGGTATTGCCGGAGACTGTAGGTATTAAAAGGCACTTTTTTGGCCCTGGCCGGTTGGCTCAGTGGTAGAGCGTCGGCCTGGCATGCAGAAGTCCCGGGTTCGATTCCCGGCCAGGGCACACAGGAGAAGCGCCCATCTGCTTCTCCACCCCTCCCCCTCTCCTTCCTCTCTGTCTCTCTCTTCCCCTCCCGCAGCCAAGGCTCCTTTGGAGCAAAGATGGCCCGGGCGCTGGGGATGGCTCCTTGGCCTCTGCCCCAGGCGCTAGAGTGGCTCTGGTCGCAACAGAGTGACGCCCCGGAGGGGCAGAGCATTGCCCCCTGGTGGGCGTGCTGGGCGGATCCTGGTGGGGCGCATGCAGGAGTCTGTCTGACTGTCTCTCCCCGTTTCCAGCTTCAGAAAAATACCAAATAAATAAATAAATAAATAAAAGGCACTTTTTTTAAGCTTTTTTTTTTTTTTTTTTTTTTTTTTAAATTTTAGAGACAGGAGAGAAAGAGAGAAGCGGGGAGTAGCAGGAAGCATCAACTCCTGTATGTGTCTTGACCAGGCAAGCCCAGAGCTTCAAATGTGCAACCTCAGCAGTCTAGATCAACGCTTTATCCACTGTTCCACCGTAGGTCAGGCTGCTGAGTTAGCACTTTACTGCATGTCATCCACCGTGTTGATGTAAGAACATAGGAAGGACAGTATGTTACAGGGAGACTGTTTGTGACTTGATTTCAGTATCTTTTTAAATTTTTTTACAGAGACAGAAAGAGAGTCAGAGAGAGGGATAGATAAGGTCAGACAGACAGGAACGGAGAGAGATGAGATGCATCAATCATCAGTTTTTCGTTGTGACACCTTAGTTGTTCATTGATTGCTTTTTCATGTGCCTTGACCATGGGCCTTCAGCAGACCAAGTAACCCCTTGCTCGAGCCAGCGACCTCGGGTCCAAACTGGTGAGCTTTTTGCTCAAGCCAGATTAGCCCGCACTCACGCTGATGACCTCAGGTCTTGAACCTGGGTCCTCCGCATCCCAGTCTGACACACTGTCCACTGTGCCGCCTGGTCAGGCAATTTTCAGGATCTTTTGTCTAGCTTGGATATTAGTGCTTTGGGAGAGTTACAGTGTTGACAGAATAAAGAAGAATGGCATGTGGGTGGAATATGATAACTCTCCACAGTCTTATACTTCCCTGGAAATCAGATGCTGAGCAGCCGTATGAGTCCTGGGTTCAATTCCTGGTTATGGCACTCAGGAGAAGCAACCATTTGCTTTTCCACCTCTCCCCCTTCTCTATCTCACCAGTTGCCCAATAACAATGTATTTGTTCTGTACACCTGGTTCTAGGAGTGTGCACCTGATCACACTGCTCAGAGTTTGGTACACTTTGGTTGCCTTACTGAATTCCAGAACCATGTGCCTTCACCTTTTATTCTACATGTTTTTGAACACAGTTCATTTAGTAACTTTGCTTTCTATATGTTAATTGCTTTCTATATGTTAATGAGATCCATGCTGCTGTTTCTATAAGAAAGTGGTTGGAAACCTATGGCTCACGAGCCAGATGTGGCTCTTTTGATGGCTGCATCTGGCTCGCAGACAAATGTTTAATAAAAAAAACGTAAAAAATATAAAACATTCTCATGTATTACAATCTATTCATTTCCTACTGCTCATGTTCATGGGTGCGGTTGGTTGGAGCCAATCACAGCTGTTCTCTGGGACAACAAGTTTTTATTGGATAATGCGTAATGTACACGGGTCGTTGTATGGCTCTCATGGAATTACATTTTAAAATATGTGGCATTCATGGCTCTCTCAGCCAAAAAGGTTCCTGACTCCTGGTATAAGACCTTATTTAGGATGTACAGTTTGAACTGGTTTTTTCATGTTTGTACTTGGCTATTTAGTAATTGTCTTAAACTTTGTTTCAGAATGCACTATAGAGTTTACATATTTTGGACTTTAGTAATCTTCCTCATTTCACTAGTAGTCATTTGACCTACCCAGTGGCTCAAGCTACATAATTTTTTAAAACTTCTTTATTAAGTGAGGTGAAGAGGCAGAGAGACAGACTCCCGCATGTGCTCAAACCAGGATCGACCCAAAAATCTGCTTATGGAGCATTTTTCTGCACATCTGAGGCTGTTGCTTAGGCTATCTGTGGCTTGGGGCCGTTGATTCGTTACTGGGCAACTGGTGAGATAGAGAAGGGGGAGGGGTATAGAAGCAGATGGTTGCTTCTCCTGAGTTCCATATCCAGGAATTGAACCCAGGACTTACACATGCTGCTCCTGAGCCAACTGGCATGGGCTTCAAGCCACATAATTTTTATAGAAATCCTTGTGTCCTCACTTTCATTATTCTCTTCCTGCTTCTTTCAGTGAGCCTATCAGTAAACCATTTCTTCTCTTTAAATACAGGGTGGCACTAAAGTAAGTTTGCACTTGTGTGTACATAAACAAGTTATTCTTTATTTATATATATATACAGTGAAAGAAGGGGAGGCAGAGACAGGCTGCCACATGTGCCCTAACCAGAATCTACATGGCAAGTCCACTAGGGGAGTGATGTTCTGCCTATCAGGGGAGTTGCCTGAGTTGTTCTCAGTGCCTGAAGCAGAAGGCATGGAGCCAGCCATACTGCCTGGGACTAACTTGCTCCAGTGGAGCCATGGGTGAGGGAGGGGAAGAGAGACAGAAAGGAGAGGAGGAAGGGTGGAGAAGCAGATGAGCATTTCTCCTGTGTGGCCTGACCATGAATGGAACTCAAGACATTCACACACCGTGCTGATGCTGTGACACTGAGCCAACCAACTAGTGTTTTTCTTATTATTATTGTTATTTTTATATTATTCCTATTATATTTTTCTCCATATGAGCCATTGTAAACTTACTTTGCCATACTCGTATTTTCTGATATTCTTCACTGTTTACATATCCATTGCATCTTTTACTATCTTTCACAGACTGATTACCTCTACTTCTTTGCTTCAAGTTTTATTGCTAGGTAGTTACTAAACTGGGTATCCTACAAATTAATTCAATTCTGATACTATCTATTTAGGACTAGTGTCAGAACCTGTGAGGAAAGAGTTCAGTTCCAATAGACTTCTTCCACTACTGATGTCGATTTGTGTGTCCAGATTATAACCTGTGCTTCTGACCAGTTGGATAAATTGGAGGTTTTCATGAGTCCTTCCTTGAATTCAATTAATTTTCTAGATCTGGTTACAGAAGTCAGAGAAATACTAATGTTTACTCTATTATTAAAAAGACAGATGAATTGGTACATAGGGTAAGGTCTGAAGATTTCCTGAATATAGGCGCTTCTCTGCCCATGGAACTAAGATGAACCATACAGCAGGGACCTAGATATGTTAACTCACCTAGAAGCTGATCATATACGAACAATCATTTTTAAAGAGCTTATAGCTTTATGCCATCTCTTCTTTCCTAGAGAACAGTTAGTGAGGCTGAAGGTAAACCTTTCACTTACTTGGTCCTTTTGGTAACTAGCTGCATCCTGAGGCCATGTAGGAACCCTGTGCTTAGTCTCCTGATTAGCATACACTCAGCCTTTTTTGAAATGTTCCTTTATGCAGAATAAAAGATACTCCCATCACTTCTGAAAGTATGAGGGTTTTACAAACTCAGTGGCAAGAACAAAATTCACCTTGTCCTCCCTGAGCCCAGTACAAAGACTAGTGTCTGGACATTCTGTGTACTGCGATCTCATTTCTTCTTGTCAGACTAGCATACTCTGTATTCTGCTTGCACCCAGTTGGTGCTATGTTTAGCCTTGGAATCCACTTGACTCCTCTAATTGGTCTACCTGTGCAATTTTTTAGGATCTTGTGGCTGTTTGTAGAATTTGTGAACAAATGAGGTGGCCACATTTTCCAAGCAAGAGAAAAGCCTCATGAAGGCATTTTTTTTCTCTAACTTCATCCTGAGGCTATTTACAAATCTTGTAATAAGTCACTTCACTAGCATAAACTCAGCAGTTATCTAAAGATATTTTTTTTGGCTCTGGCTGGTGGCTCAGTGGATAGAGTGTCAGCCTAGCATATGAATTTCCCAAATTCGATTCCTGGTCAGAGCACACTAGAGAAGCAACCGTTTGATTTTCTTTCCTATCCTCTATTCTTTTTCTCTCTTTCCCTTTCACAGGCAGTGGCTGGCTTGGTTCCAGCAGGGCCATAGGAGTTGAGGATGCCTTGGTTTGTCAGTGTGCATTTTCCTCAGGTGCAAAAATAGTTTATTGCTTTAGCATCGGATTCAGATGGGGTTGCCAGGTAGATCTTAGCGCACATGTAGGAATCTGCCTCATTATCTCCATTTGACCCACTTTAAAAAGAAATAACTGAAGGAAAAGAAAATGACAGCATTTTTAAAAAACAAAATATGCTTTTATTATGTTAGAAACTACAAGAGTTATACAGGCTCAGTATGTAGAATCTGGAGAACTCCAAATATATTTCTTATTTCTAAAACCATAGGGTTATCACTAAAGAGTTACTTTACAGAAAGGGATTTCATAAAATTTTTTTATTTCAAACTAAGATTATGAAAGATTGTAAGATGATTTACTGTTCTCTTCTCTCTTAGAAATCAAGAAAGTTAATGTGCCTTTGGGGAGTTTTTTCCAAAGTCCAGCCATTGAGAAGAGTGAAGAAGAATGCTGTGAACATGATGTGTTTGCTAGTATTGTTAATCAAAGAGAAAGCCATTCCCTATTGAAGCAACAGTGGGATATGTTGGAGATATGTGATAAACCTTTAAAATCAAAATTAAGTTTTGAAAACCAAACCAGAAGTTTTAAATTAAAGAACTCTGAACACTTGAATGGAGATGGGACATCCATTCCACATCATAACCATGAACTATTCTACACTGAAATTAGGATGCATCCCAGTACTACATCCATTAAAAATAAGTCCCAAGTTCTTCAGCAACAGAGAACTCAAAATGTAGAGAAAGCCCACTTAGGCACTGTATGTGGGAAAGCCTTCATCAAGATGTCTCAGCTCACTGATCATCAGAGAATCCATAGTGGAGAGAAGACTTATGGATGTAGTCTGTGTGGGAAAGCGTTCTCCAGAAAATCCAGTCGGAGGATTCAAACAAGACTGGATCAGAATGAATGCAATACATGTAAGAAAACCTCCTTCAATAAATCACAGTTGAATATACATGAGAAAACTGATGTGGGAAAGGAATCTTACACATGTAGTGAATGTGGGAAAGGTTACATTTATAGGGATCAGCTCATCAGTCATCAGCGAACTCACAGAGGAGAGGAACCCTATGGAAGCAGTAAATGTAAAAACACCTTTCCAGTGAACAGCAACCTGCTGGAGCATCAACATACTCGTACAGAAAAGAAGCCCCATATATGCAGTGAATGTGGAAAAGGGTTTATAGAGAAGAGCAAACTGACTGTACATCAGAGGACTCATTCCGAAGAGAAGCCGTATGTATGCAGTGAATGTGGGAAAGGCTTTTCAGTGAAGACGAATATGATTAGACATCAAATGATTCATTCAGGAGAGAAGCCGTATGTATGCAGTGATTGTGGAAAAGGCTTTCCAGTGAAAACTCACCTGATTAGACATCAAAGGACTCATACAGGAGAGAAGCCGTATATATGCAGTGATTGTGGGAAAGGCTTTACAGTGAAAACTCACCTGATTAGACATCAAAGGATTCATAAAGGAGAAAAGCCATATGTATGCACTGAATGTGAGAAAGGCTTTCCAGTGAAGAGTGAACTAATTATACATCAAAAAACTCATATGGGAGAGAAGCCATATGTATGTAGTGAATGTGGGAAAGGCTTCGCAGTGAAGCACCGACTGGTTGTACATCAAAGGATTCATACGGGAGAGAAGCCGTATGTATGCAGTGAATGTAGGAAAAGCTTTCCATTGAAGAGCCAACTGATTGTACATCAAAGGACTCATACAGGAGAGAAGCCGTATATATGCATTGGATGTGAAAAAGGCTTTACACTGAAGAGCCAACTGGTTATACATCAAAGGACTCATTCAGGAGAGAAGCCGTATGTATGCAGTGAATGTGGAAAAGGCTTTGCAATAAATCACCGATTGATCACACATCAAAGGACTCATACAGGAGAGAAGCCGTATGTATGCAGTGAATGTGGGAAAGGCTTTACATTGAAGAGCAATCTGGTTATACATCAAAAGACTCATTCAGGAGAGAACCCTTATGTAGTGAGTGGGGAAAAGGCTTTTCAATAAAGAGCAATATGACTCACAAAGGAGAGAAGCCCTCTGTATGTACTGTAGGTGAAAAAGTTTTTCACAAGAAGAGTGATCTAAATGTACATAAGCATGCTCATTCCTTAGTGAAACTGTGAATATGCATTGAATGTGGGAAAAGCTTCCCCATGAAGAGTATTACCATATATATATACAACCTCACAGAAATTATACAAATGCAGTGATTATTGTTAAACTTCCATTTAAAAAAGAATTTATTACTTTTAAATAAGAGTAGAGTGGGACAGGAACAGAGCTGGAAGAATCAACTTCCACAAGTTGCTTCTTGTATGTGCCTTGGTCAGGCATGCCCAGGATTTCAAATGAGTGACCTAAACATTCCAGGTCAACAGCTTACACAGTACACTAACACAAGTCAGGAATTTTGGTGTAGGCTTTAAGAAGATATGCATGATGGCCTGATCAGGTGGTGGTGCAGTGGATAGAGTTCAAGCTGGGGTGCTGAGGATTTAGGTTTGATAACCCTAGGTCTCCAACTTGAGTGCAGGCTCACCAGCTTAATCAGAAGGTTGCCGGCCTGAGCGTGGGATCATACACCTAACCTTATGGTTGCTGGCTTGAAATCCAAGCCCAGCTTGAGCATGTGATCATAGACATGACCTCAAGGTCATTGGTTTAAACCCAAGGTTGCTGCCTTGTGCGAGGGTCCACTCACTCAGCTGGAGGCCTCCATTTAAGATATGTATGAGAAAGCAATTTATAAGCAACTTAAGTGTCAGAACAATGAGTTGATGCTTCTCATCTCTCTCCCTTTGAGTCTGTCTGTCCATGTCTGTCTGTGTTTCTATTTCTAAAAAAAAAAAAAAAAGATATGCCTCTTGGAACATCACTGATTTGTCAGAAAAGACTTCATTTGCATATACTCAATGTGGAAATAAAATTCTCATTGCGTAAAATTTGTCTCATTATCCATTAGAAAATTCACACAGGAGACTAATCCTACAAATGTAACGAATGTGGCAAACTATCACTGCAATATTAATACACAGTGTTCAAAAAACATACAAGAGAGGCGCTATGGGTGCAGCATTTGTGGGAAAGCTTTTGACTACTCATCTGTTTTTGTTAAACATAAGAGAATTCACAGGAAATTGCTTTGTGGTTGTCTGTTGCCAGTTGTATGTCCTCCGTACACACAAGATGTATGGAGGACATACTTGTATGCAATGAAGAATAACAATGCAAAAAGAATAAAAAAGGAATAACAGCAACAAGCATGGTTTTGTCTGTCCTGATCAGTTACTTCATATATTGAAACAATTGACAAAACATTCTGATGCAGTCAGGCTTGACAATATTTTAAAAAACTGTATCTCTACAATGTGTATACTGAGAGAAATCCTATGAATGTGACAGACTAGGAAACTGTGCAGTGGAATGTAGACTGTCATATGAGATCATCAGAAATCATGAATGGACATTTGTAATTGTGGAAATGAAGGGTCAGAAAGTAAGACTTCAAGAAATGTCAGTTTACATTAGTGAAATACTTCCATGTGGGACTGAATATGGTGAGGTTTAAAATTACTTCATGTTCCTCATCACTTGACAGGAAATCCATGCAGAAAAAATTCATGAACACATCAATTTTGTTGGTTTTAGCAAAACTTCAGATAACTTGGAGTAGGAAAGAATCCTTGAATAAAGAAGCATTCCGCCACAAATCTAAACAGATAATACACCTTAAAAGCAATTTTGGACAATACACTTTCAGCCATATTTCTCTCTGAAAAATCTTTATGCATTCATTTGAGCCAAACTGATGATATATGCTGCTGACCATGATCCCAAATGCTCCAGCATCAACCTCTTTTCTCTTTGCCTTGTAATTGAAAGAATAATAGTGGGAGTAACTATCAACGTGAGTTAAATTTAATGTGTGCGACAGTGTTCTGTTCCTTTTTTGTTATATAAATAAGCTTTGCTTTTCCTTAATTTCAAGTTTGTTATTTTAGAATACTTGAAATACTTGAAATTTAATATGTTCATTTCAATAATAACAACATGCTTGGATGTGTTGACCTCTATAAGTGGCAATGAGTGTTGTATAAAATCAGTAATTTTAGCCTGACTTTTGACTCAGGTGGACCCGAAATGCAAAAGTTGCCGGTTTGAATCCCGGGATTGCCTTCTCAAAGGCACATACGAGAAGCAGCGACTACAAGTTGACGCTTTCTTTTGTTTCTTTGTTGTTGTTTTTTATTTGTTTCTTTGTGGGGTTTTTTTGTGAAGTGAGAAGCAGGGACGTGGAGAGACAGACTCCCATGTATGCCCAAATGGAATCCACCTGGCATGCCCACCAAGGGGCAATCCTCTGCGCATCTGCGAAGATGCTCCATTCCAACTGGAGCCATTCGAACGCCTGTGGCGGAGGCATGGAGGCATCCTCAGTGCCCAGGCCATCATTGCTCCAATGGAGCCTTGGCTGAGGGACAGGAAGGGAGAGATTGAAAAAAGAGGTGGGGGTGGAGAAGCAGGTGGGCGCTTCTCCTGTGTGCCCTGACGAAATTGAACCTGGGACTTCCACACCCCAGACCGTCACTCTACCGCTTAGCTAGTTGGGCAGGGTGAATTGACGCTTTTTAATTCTTCCCTCTACCCCACGTTCTGTGTTTCTTTTTTAAAATCAATAAATAAAACCTATTATGAAATATATCTAAGTAACTTAGTTTTTTTTTATTTTTTACTTTTAAGCGAGAGAAGGAAATAGACTCCCGCATGTACCCCCACTGGGATCCACCCAGTAAACCCCTCCTGCTATCAGTCAGCCAGCTATTCTCACCACCGGGGACTGACGCTCAAAGCAGTCTCGCCACTGCCAGTGAGAAGGGAAGAGAGTGGATGACCTCTGGTGGTCCAGTGGATAAAGTGTCTATCTGGAATGTTGACGTCCCTGGTTCAAAACCTGGGGCTTACCCAGTCAAGGAACATAAGGGAATTGATGCTTCCTGCTCTTCCCAGTTCTCTCCTTTCCAGAAATGTATAAATAAAACATTTTTTACTTAAGAATTGTAAGACAGAAGGAGCAGAGGAAGGGAAGAGCAGCAGATGGTCATTTCTCACGTATGTTTTGTCCGAAGATTGAATCCAGCCCTTCTGACATCCAGCTGACACTATCTATTTAGCAAACCAACTAGAACATATAACTTCTATTATTTATTTTTTTATTTTAGAGGAAAAAGGAGAGAGAGAGAGCATGCAACAGAAACATCCATCTGTTCCTGTATGTGCCCTGAGTGGGAACAGAATTAGCAAACTGCCCTCCAGACATTGCTCTAATTAACTGAGCTACCTGGGCAGGGCAGGGCCCATAACTTTTAATTTCAAAATAAGTTTAGAATTACAAAACAGGAAAGTTTTGAAAGATGTCCTAAATGGTTTTCAGGCAGGTACTTTCCTAAATAAAATCCTTATTAGTCATAGTTCATTATCAAATAGAAGAAAGTAAAATGGTTAAGAAAAGAGTCTGGCCAGGCAGTGGCGCACTGAATAGAGCAGGGGTCCCCAAACATTTTACACGGAGCCAGTTCACTGCCCCTCAGACAGTTGGAGGGCCGGACTATAAAAAAAGACTATGAACAAATCCCTATGCACACTGCACATATCTTATTTTAAAGTAAAAAAACAAAATGGGAACAAATACAATATTTAAAATAAAGAACAAGTAAATTTAAATAAACAAACTGACCAGTATTTCAATGGGAACTATGGACCTGCTTTTGGCTAATGAGATGATCAATGTCCGGTTCCATATTTGTCACTGCTAGCTGTAACAAGTGATGCAAATGTGCGGCGCTGCCACATACAGTACTCACTGACCAATGAAAGAGGTGCCCCTTCTGGAAGTGCAGCGGGAGCCGAATAAATGGCCTCAGGGTGCCGCATGTGGCCCGCGGGCCGTACTTTGGGGACCCCTGGACTAGAGTATCAGACTGGGACCTATAGGACCCAGGTTCAAAACCTGTGGTCACTGGCCTGCACCTGCACTAATCCAGCTGGACAGTGGATTCAGCAGCTGGAGCATGGGGTTGCTGGCTTGAGCCTGGGAACATAGACATGACCAAATGGTGACTGGATTAAAGACCAAGATCCCTGGCTTGAGCTCAAGGCCGCTGTCTTCAGCAAGGGGTCACTCTGCTATAGCCCCTGGTCAAGGCACATATGAGAAAGCAATCTATGAACAAGCAGGTGTCCCCAAACTACGCCCATGGGCCGCATGCAGCCCCCTGAGGCCATTTATCTGGCCCCACCACACTTACGGAAGGGGCATTTCTTTCATTGGTGGTCAGTGAGAGGAGCACTGTATGTGGCGGCCCTCCAACGGTCTGAGGGACAGTGAACTGGCCCCTGTGTAAAAAGTTTGGGGATCCCCTCCTCAATACCTCATGCTGCTGTTGTTTTTCAAAAAGTCACTGACCAAGGCCATCGACTAGGATGTGCTAATCTGAGCACACTAGATGCATCAACCCCCCTGTCAGCAGATGCCCGGGGCAGCAGCCCCCAGTGCCTGTAGTTAACACTCTCCAACCCCTGTCAGTTGAAGCTGCTCTATCTGCTGCGCCATCACTTGGTCAGGCTAAAAAGCCATTCTTACCCTCTTCTCTGCAGAATTTCCTGTGCCATAATGTCTCTATCTGTGCATGAATATGCTCATAGTCATTCTATTTAGTCCCTGTGGCTTATTTGTCTATAGTACTATTACTGTACTGTTATAATTAAATAACTAAGTCTTATAACTGATAGAGCATATCTTTCCATTTTTTTGTTAAGGCTGTTAGTTTAGGATTATAAATGGAATTTCATTGGGTGTATTATATACATTTGGGAAACAAGAGATTTTAAAATGCATGGACTTCTGAGAGTAATTTTCACAAACTATCCATGTATTTAAATGTGTTAAAATTTCTCTCAACTTTTTTACAAATAAAAATAGTCTTAAATTTTTAACAAATTTGACTGACCAGGTATTGGTGCAGTGGATTGAGCATTGGACTGGGATGTGGAGGACCCATGTTCAAAACCCAGAGGTCACCAGCTTGAGCCCAAGGTCGCTGGCTTAAGTAAGGGGTCACTAGGTTTGCTGTAGCCCCCATGGTCAAGACATATATGATACAGAAATCACAGAACAGCTAAAGAGCCTAAGTGAAGAATTGATGCTTCTCATCTCGCTCCCTTTCTTTCTGTCCCTGTCCCCTTTTTTGTCTCTATCACTAAAAAGAAAAAAAATTTAAATTTATTTAATGATTTTAAACAAAGAGGATCGGAGCAAAAGACAGGAAAAATATTGTTTTGTTTTTCTAATTATTAATGCATTCATCATAGATTCTTAAATGTGCCCTGACTGGGGATGAAATCTGCATCGTTGACATTTCTGGGTGACACTAACCAGCTATCTTGAGTTACCCGGCCAAGGCTCAACATTTTTGCTCAATATGGAATATTCCTTTTGGTGTTTAAAATGGTAGTTTACATATCCTGTTTTGTTTCTTGATGGCCTGTGTGTCTGTCAGTTACTGGGGGAGGTATGCTGCAGTGTTGTACTATTAGTCTGGGTCTGTTTATTTCTTCTTGTTTTGTGGTCCAGTTTCACGACACATTTCAAGGCTGTGTTGTTAGGTGCAAAGAATGGCAGGCTTTTAATAATTCCTTTCTTTCAAGATTTTGTAGATTGATTTTAAAGAGGAGAGAGAGAGAGAGAAAGGGTGGTGGTGAAGAGAGGGAAGCATCAAACTTATAGTAGTTGCTTCTCAGTTGTGCCTTGACCAGGAAAGTTCAGGGTTTCAAGCCAGTAACTTCAGCATTCCGGGATAAAACCTGATCCATTGCAACCCATGGGTCAGGCAGGAAAGGAATTTCAGACTTTTACAAGGTGGTGAATTGAAACTAATACTAATAAGCATTGTTTTTCTTTCCCAGCAGTAACTTTAGGGTATTCAGGTTTGTTTTGTGTAGAGTTTCGTTACAACAGATTACTTGTGTTGAGACTTTTTATGCTGTATCCTTTTTTTTCTTTTCTTATTTTTTCTAGAGATTGAGAAAAATGAACAGATAAAGACTGACTAGAAGGGAGAGAGATGAGAACTATCAACAAGTAGTTTCTGCACCTTAATTGTTTATTGATTGCTTTCTCATACATGCTTTGGGGGTGGGGTTTCCACAGCAGAGCTGGTAACCATGGACTTCAAGCCAGTGATCATAAGGTCATGTCTGCAAGCCCATGTGCAAGCTGGTGAGCCCATGCCTAAGCTCAGTGAATTCATTATCAAGCCTGATGAGCCCACATGCAAGACAGTGACCTTAGAGTTTTGTGCCTTGGTCTTCAGCATCACAGGTAAAGCTCTGTCCACTGCGCCACCACCTGGTCAGCCATGATATATCTTTTTCTAACCTTTTATTTCAAGCTTTCCATATCATTACATTACCTACATGTCACCTATTTATAGGATGTTATTTGATTTAAAATTTTATTTGAGGCCTGACCTGTGGTGGCGCAGTGGATAAAGCGTCGACCTGGAAATGCTGAGGTCGCCGGTTCGAAACCCTGGGCTTGCCTGGTCAAGGTACATATGGGAGTTGATGCTTCCAGCTCCTCCCCCCTTCTCTATCTCCTTGTTCTCTCTCTCTCCTCTCTCTCTAAAAAAAAAAATTTATTTGAATGTCACAGTTTTGTAAAGTTTGTATGTAATGTAATGAACAGGAATGCTTATTTTGTTTATACTTAATATAATTTTTCATGTCTTTTAAAAGTAATCTTAAGTGCATTGTAGTTGCTTATATTGCTTTTTTTCCCTATATTCTTTTTCTCTTCTATTTTTGGTCTTATTTTTTAAAATTTTATAAATTGTCAAAACAACAACAACAACAAAACAAAACAAAACAAAAAAAGGCCCTGGCCGGTTGGCTCAGCGGTAGAGCGTCGGCCTGGCGTGTGGGGGACCCAGGTTCGATTCCCGGCCAGGGCACATAGGAGAAGCACCCATTTGCTTCTCCACCCCCACCCCCTCCTTCCTCTCTGTCTCTCTATTCCCCTCCCACAGCCAAGGCTCCATTGGAGCAGAGATGGCCCGGGTGCTGGGGATGGCTCCTTGGCCTCTGCCCCAGGCGCTAGAGTGGCTCTGGTCGCGGTAGAGCAACACCCCGGAGGGGCAGAGCATCGCCCCCTGGTGGGCAGAGCGTCGCCCCTGGTGGGCGTGCCGGGTGGATCCTGGTCGGGCACATGCGGGAGTCTGACTGTCTCTCCCCATTTCCAGCTTCAGAAAAATACAAAAAAAATTTTTTTTATAAATTGTATTGATTGATCATTTTTTGTGTGTGTGCCAGAGACAGGCAGAGTCAGAGAGAGAGACAGATAGGGACAGACAGACAGGAAGGGAGAGAGATGAAAAACATCAGTTCTTTGTTGTGGTTCCTTGGTTGTTCATTGATTGCTTTCTCATATGTGCCTTGACCGTGGGCCTTCAGCAGAATGAGTGACCCCTTGCTTGAGCCAGCACCTTGGGCTCTAGCTGGTGAGCCTTGCTCAAACCAAATGAGCTCGTGCTCAAGCTGGCAACCTTGGGGTCTTGAACCTGGGTCCTCCACATCCCAGTCCGATGCTCTATTCACTGCGCCACTGCCTGGTCAGTCTTGATTGATTATTTAAAGATAGAGATGAAAAAAGTTTAATTTGTTGTTTCATTTATTTATGCATTCCTTGGTTGCTTCTCACATGAGCCCTGACTGGTGATCGAACCTGTAACCTTAACATATGGAGAAGACACTCTTAACCAACTGATCTACTGAACCAGAATGCAGATGATGCTTTAAAATTATAGTCTCCACGTCTGTAAGGATAGAAATTAAGACCGCAGTTAGTTTTCATCTTGACAGTAGAGATTATGTATAGTGTGGAAATTTATTAAATCTTTGTGATAAATGGTATCTCTACACTCTTCTACGACAATATAGAAATCTCAAGGCACTTCAACTACATTTACCACATTCTAATTTATTTATGTCATTGTGTAGTTTTTTTGTTTTTTGTTTTTTGTTGTTTTTTGTTTTTTGTTTTTTTGTATTTTTCTGAAGGTGGAAACAGGGAGAGACAGTCAGACTCCGCATGCGCCCGACCGGGATCCACCCGGCATGCCCACCAGGGGTGACGCTCTGCCCACCAGGGGGCGATGCTCTGCCCCTCTGGGGCGTCGCTCTGCCGCGACCAGAGACACTCTAGCGCCTGGGGCAGAGGCCAAGGAGCCATCCCCAGTGCCCGGGCCATCTTTGCTCCAATGGAGCCTTGGCTGCGGGAGGGGAAGAGAGAGACAGAGAGGAAGGAGGGGGGGTGGAGAAGCAAATGGGCGCTTCTCCTATGTGCCCTGGCCGGGAATCAAACCCGGGTCCCCCGCACACCAGGCCGACGCTCTACCGCTGAGCCAACCAACCGGCCAGGGCCTGTGTAGTTGTTTTTATGTGTGTTTTGAACCTTAGATATTAAAATTATTGCTATGAGACAGTCCTACCCTGGTGCAGTGTAGTGGAATAACCCATTGCATGGCCTTGGATGGCAACACAGCCAACAAGAAAAGAATGTTTTGCCAAGAGAATTGTTTTGTGACTTGAAGGTGGGTCACTGAAACAGGTCTATGTGACTGAAGGCAGTTGCTGGGCTTTTTTCTCAGTAAAACATTCTCATAAGATTTCTGTACCTTCCAAGGTTATCCCTTGAGATAAAGAGAGGAATGTTGTGGAAACCATAGAAGCAATAGCAATTAATGCCTTTTGATATTATGTTGTTATTAAGCTATCATGCAGGTGTACTCCATGTATCTTTAAGTAAAAGTTACACTTGATGTTATGCCAATTTCTCAGTAAACAAGCTTTTTTGAAGTCTTGTGAATAAAAATAGGACACAGCGCAAACTCGGGGCCATTTGCCTGAGCAAGCGGTGGTCCTTTGCTAATCCATGATGATTCCATCTGCTGATCTCTCTCTCTGCGCCCCCGACTCACAACAACAGTGCGGTGACACCTTTGATGGGAGTGTCCATCTATATGTCAAGGTTGCTGGTTTGATCCTTGCTCAGGGCACAATTGGAGTCAACTAAGTGCGTAAATGGGTTGAACAATAAATCCATGGTCCTCTTTCTCTCCCCTATGGTATCTCTCTCTTTCTCTCTTTCTCTCTCTCTTTCTCTCTGATTCTCTTCGTTGCTTGCTTATTCTCAAATTAATAAATTGATGCCGGACCAAAGCTCTACCGCTGAGCAAAACAGCCAGGGCTCTAGGGCCATAATTTCTATATAATATTTACATACTAATTCTACTTACTGACATTTAATAAGTTTACAGTTGTAACATCACCAAGATTCAGTTTTTAGAAATTCTATGACCTCATACAAAAAGGAATTGGATGGTTGTATTATTATTGTTATGGTTTGTAAATCATTTGTAAATTGTAAGTACAATTCTTTACCGATACATAATGTGAAAATATTTTCTTACAATCTCTGGCTCTAGTCTACACTATCTGAAATGTTTGTGCTTCTTTATCCCTTCCTTTCTGTCTGTCCCTGTCTGTCTGCCTTTCTGTTTGTCTCTCTTTAGCTAAAAAAAAAAAGAAAGAAAAGAAAAGAAATTTAGTTTCATGGGTGCATGTACTTCTTTCTAGCTATATAAGTGAAGATGTGCTTAGTGGGTACATTTTCTCTTTCAAATAAGTAATTCCTGAATGTATCCTTAGTTATCTTTCTTACTTTGTAGTTTACACTTTTTCTTATCTCATGCATTGGCTTCCTCTCCAGTACAAAATAAAAAGCTGGGATTTTAGTGGACATTTGTATCCCTCGTGTAGCCTTGTCAATTATTCACCTGCCACAGTGTCTGCAGGTGACAGTTTCTGTGAGGTTAAAATCATAAAATATGATTCATCTAGAATTAATAATTTTATGTCATAAAAATATTTATTGTATGTTTTATTTTTTAAAGCTTAGAGAGAAACAGGAAGGAGAGAGACAGAAATAATGGGCCTGTTTCTGTATGTGTCCTGTCTGGCATCAAACTGGCAATCGTTGTGTACCAGAACGATGCTCTACCCAACCAACCTATCCCAGCCAGTGCTACAGTATTCTTTAAGACAAAAATAGTCTATTTAATGTGGTTTATATCTGCCATTAATTCTTTTTCTTCTGTCACAGAGTAAATGATGTTTTTCTCTCCCAACCCTCTCGCTTCCTTTTTACTTGCTGAAATCAATGAATAAGAATTTTAAAAAGTTTTCACTTGATATTCCTTTTTTTAATAAAAACCATCTTAAATATTTTAATTTTATTTATTAAATTAGAGAAGAAAGCACTGAGAGATAAGAAGAGAGAAACATACATCGTTTTGTTGTTCCACTTATTTATGCGTTGTTTGCTTGTACGTGCTTTGACCAGGAGTGAAACCCACAACCATGGCTTCTCTGCATGGTGCTCTAACCAACTTAGCTAACCTGCTATGGTTTGGATTAGTTTTTAAAAATTTCTTCCATTGATTAAAGAGAGAGAGGAAGGGAAAGAGTGAAGGAGGGAGAGAAGCATCTTGTCCTTGTTCCACTTAGTCTTTCCGTTTCAGTTGTGCACTCATTCGATGCTTGTCCTCCCGGTATAGCAAGGTTGTGGGTTTGATCCTCACTCAGGGCTCATACTAGAGTCAAATAATGAATGCATAAATGGGTGTGACATCAAATCTATGGTTCTTTCCTCCAATCGTTCTGTCTCTTTCACCAATGAATCAATAAAAAAATTTTGGACATGGCTGGTTAGCTCAATCAGTTAAGAGTTTTTCTTATGAAATGACAAGGTTGCCAATTTAATCCTTGGCTAGGTTACACACAGGAAGCAATCAGTGAATGCATGGCTGATTAAAAATGTGAATATTTTTCTTCCACCCTCTTTTGTTCTCCCTTCCTCTCTTTCTCTAAAACAAAAAGAAACCCTGGCCAAATAGCTCGATTGTTTGAAGCATGATTTTGGGGCACAGATGTTGCCGGTTTGATTCCCCAGTCAGGGCACATCCAGGAGAAGCTCTATGTTCTTCTCTCCTTCCTTTTGGCTCTCTTAAAAAATAAATAATAAAAAAGAAAAAGAGAATGGTGGTGATGCGCCCAGTGCATTGTTTTCTCCCTGAATTGAGTGTAGTCACGGGGTTGCAGAATCATTTGAGGAAAAATCCAGCACACACGGTTTAAGGAAAACAGTGCCCGGATCCCCTCCTTCCATGTGGTCAGCTTTGTATGAGTGATTTTCCTGAGTCTCCCCGGCCCCTGAGGATGGTGCAGGGCTGGCTGTCATTGCCCGGGGCTCCTTTGACAGTCACCCCACTTAAACTCCACAGGATAAGGGGGTCCTCCACCACAGTTGGAAGCTGAGGCTTTATTGGCCAGAAGGGTACACTTCAGGGACACGATGTAAAGCAGTGTTTCCCAACGTGGGGCCCACGCCCCACAGGGAGGCAATTTGATAGTTAAGGGGGGCAATTTGAAAATGGATTCAACACGACTTTAACTCTTTCGCCCCGGGCCATTTAAATGCAATGCTAGATATCGGTGCCAAATTTAACAAAAAATGCCTTTTTTTAAAAAATTATATTCTTTTTTTTTTAATTCTGTTTTTGTTTTTTTTTAATTAATTCATTTTAGAGAGGAGAAGGAGAGACAGAGAGAGAGAAGGGGGGAGGAGCTGGAAGCATCAACTCCCATATGTGCCTTGACCAGGCAAGCCCAGGGTTTCGAACCTGCGACCTCAGCATTTCCAGGTCGACACTTTATCCACTGCGCTACCACAGGTCAGGCCAAAAAAAAAGCAATTCTTAAATAATTGCAGTAAATAATTATTAAGTATAATTTCGTTTGACGAGACCAAAATATCAACTGGGTGATTGGCGTCGTCAAGTAAACTTCGTCCTGGGTTCACCGCAGAGCGTGCCGTCTGCTGTGGGGAACCCCGGATGTTTTAAAAAACTCTCTAAACAACGCAGTTATTCTCACCTAATTGGCCCATCGCAACTTCTGTAGTGTTTCACATCATTCAGTTGGTGTTAATTTGAAATAAGTGTCAGTCAAAACTGTTGTAAAAGCTCGTTGATTTAATAAATATACATATATATATATTGTATAGATATAATTGGTAAGTATTTGATTTTATTTTTATCAATATTAAACTCTTTATTAAGTACTTCTTGCATCGGGGCTAGAAAGCACTAATATTTTATAAATATTATTGGGGCTATAATAGTGCATGCACGACAATTTTAATTTTAGAAGCATAACTTTCCAGAAAATTTTGTCAAGTGGAAAAAATATAGATACCTTTTGATTTGAGATGGTAGTGTAGTAAATGTGTTATATACATTTAAATAAATATGAATTTTTAGTATATGTTTACTCTATGTCACATTGAATATATTTTAACACATATTTTAATATCAGTTTTTAATTGATCTTATTTTTATTTCTTATAGCCCATAGTAAAATGAGTGGTGCAAGCAAGAAAAAAACTCGTCAATATTCGGAGGAATATTTAAAATTTGGGTTCATACCCGCTGTTCACGATGAGCAGATTCCTTTTTGTCTTTTATGCCAGCAATGCTTGACCAACGAATCAATGAAACGAGGTTGTCTTGAGGCGCATTTGAAGGCGAAACATAGTGCTCATATTAATTCAGATTTGAGTTACTTTAAAACTTTAAAGAAAAATTTTGAAAAAAGAACAACGTTAAAGTCTCTATTTACTGCTCATACTTCAACTAATAATTGTGTTCTTGAGGCTAGTTATCAAATTTCTTTATTCATCGCTAAAACTGGAGAAAATCACACTATAGGAGAGAATTTAATAAAACCATCAATATCAGCATTTCTTAAAATGGTTCTTGAAAAAGATAACAAAGATGTGAAAGCTATGCCACTCAGTGACAATACTGTTAGCAGAAGAATAGATGAAATGAGTGAGGATATTGAAAAACAACTTATTGAAGAGCTGAAAACAAGAAAATTCTTCTTGCAAATGGATGAATCAACTTTGAGAGACAGTGAGGCAGTATTGATAACTTACATAAGATATATTGATAAAGGACATTTTGCTGAAGAAATGTTGTTCTGTAAAAGATTAGAAAGCACCACTACCTCCAAAGATATATATAATAAGCTAAAAAACTACTTAGATGTCAATGATATACCAATGAAAAATATAACATCTTGTGCTGCAGATGGTGCTCCCAATATGATGGGCAAGAAAAATGGCTGCTTAAAATTGATGAAAGATGTGAATCCAGAAATGATTCTTGTGCATTGTGTTATTCATAGGGAAAACTTGGTAGCTAAAAACATCTCGCCTGTTCTGAATGAAGTATTACATACAGTAATAAAGTGTGTTAATGCTATTAAAGCTAGTGCCAAATGTGAGTGTCTTTTCAAGCTATTTTGTGAAGAACAAAATGAAGACCATGTGAGACTTTTACTTCATACTGAAGTAAGATGGCTATCTAAAGGAAACTGTTTGAAAAGATTTATGGAACTGTTTGATACTCTTAGTGATTTTTTAAGCGACAAACCTGAAATGAAGTATCTGTTAACAATAGATGGTAAAGCATTTGTGAGTTATTTAGCCGATATCTTTGAAAAACTAAATATATTAAATAAGCAACTTCAAGGAACAAATAAAACTCTTGTTGATGCAAAAGCAAAGATATTTGGTTTCATTACCAATATTGAGTTATGTCAGAAACATATTAACAACAAAAACTTTCAACAGTTTCATTGGCTCCAAAAATATGAAGTAACTGATACCGCTTTACTTGTTATTGTCAATCATTTGAATATTCTATAGGCTGATTTAAAAGAAAGATTTTCTGATTTAAAACAAATTGATTTCCCAACATGGATGATGCAGCCAATGTTAGTGGATTTGTCTGATATATCAAATATGCAGTATCAAGAACTCACAGAATTGCAAAATGATGAGTCAGTTAAAGCTTTATTTAATATCAAAGGAGCGATGGCATGGCTTTGTGAGGAAACAGAAATCAAATACCCAAATTCAACCAAATGTGCAAGAGAACTATTCCTACTGTTTCCATCTTCATTTTTAGCTGAATGTGGATTTAGTGCTGTAAATGATTTACTGGTTAAAAAAAGAAATCGGCTGGATATAACACAACATGGAGACTTGAGACTAAAGCTAACCAAATTGGAACCTAATATAAAATCTCTGTGCAGCAAGCATCAAGCGCAAGGATCACACTAAATTAAAATAATAAATTAATATAGAAAAATCTGTATTAAAATTATTTGGAATTTAAATTTCTGTTTTTCATTATATGTTTTGAAATTTTACTTACTGTGTTTTGTTAACAATTTCATAGTGATTTCTTCCTAGAACCTATCATTTATGTTTATTAAGTGAACAAATCAATTTTTTAATGTTAAAAATTATGTATGTTACATAGGGGGGGACATAAAAATTTTAGAAAGGTTAAGGTGGGGCATGGCACAAAAAAGGTTGGGAAACACTGTCCTAGGCTATTTGCGTGAAAAGTGGTATGTGTGTAGCATGAACCATGCTTGTCTAGGTTAGCAATTTAATTTAAATCTAATTTAATCTAAATCACTGAGGAGTGTCAGCACACAAAAATTTCCTGGTGAATTTCAGACTGAAATTGAGATCACCAGGGAGTCCAGAATTTGTGTGGGTTAGAAAACTTAGAGGAGCCTGGAAATTTTGAGAACCATAATCCCAGGCTAGTGGGAGTTTTGAAATTAAGGTTTTGGATGTTGGAAACATTTTATTCTTCCAAATGCAAGTGCTTTAAATTTTTTATTTAATATTTGTCTCCTAGAAGATTTGAGGCCTTATTCCTTGTCATTTGTTCTCACTTAATGGCCCTAATTAATGGTTCTAAAAAATTCAGTCTTCTACTTCCACGTGATACAATGTCATCATCCGAATAGTTCACCATGATCAAAGGCCTTGTGCATAAGTAAGAAAGGGTTTCTTTGTTTGTCTTATATGTCAGATTCCTTTTTGATATTTCTGTTCAGGTTGTTGGACACAAGTAACCACAACCAATTTTCTAAATTCTACTCATTAGTGAGACTATTTTACTAGAAGAGTTTTTAAGGCAGATTTCTTAAAAATTTGAAATCATGTGTAAAATCATGCATTGAAAAATCTGCCTATTTTTCAACATGCTTATCATTTTGCCTTTTCTCTGTCAAATAAGTGTTCCTGTTTCTGTACAATACCACCAGCATTTTATATTCTCTTGGGACTTTTTTGTCTGTTTTAGGAGTTCTAATTGCTGAATATTTGTATCAATCTCATCACTATGCTCTATTGTAATTTTCTAATAACAAATGATATTGACCTTTATTTCACATGCTCATTTGCCATCTCCTTATCTTTGGAAGAGTGTCTGTTCACGGTCTTGTCATGGTTTCTTTTTCTAATAATTTTAAATTTATATTTGGAAAATTAACTGTAACACAGTGACATTGCTCAATTAGAGTATGTAGGTTTCAGGTTAATATTTCTATGTATTTAAACTGTTGATTTTGTTGCATACTCATCACCTACAGTCATATTATTTTATGTCACCTTATATTTGTCCCTTTTTACATCCATCCTCTGATATTCTTTCAATCTTTTAAAAATTATAGACCCTTAGGAATTCTGTGTTCTAGACACTAGTTTTTTTTCTTTAGATTTTATTTATTTATTTTAGAGAGAAGAGAGAGACAGAAGGAAGAAGGAGCAGGAAGCATCAACTCCCATGTGTGCCTTGACCAGGCAAGCCCAGAGCTTCGAACCGGTGACTTCAATATTCAAGGTAGATGTTTTATCCACTGCACCACCACAGGGCAGCTGTATACTAGTCTGTTATCAATAAAATATTTTCGATGAATCTGATTAGATTCCAATTATTTATTTACTCATACATACCAATGGTCCTGAAAGTGTCCCAGCATCATTGTTTGGAAGGCGTATCCTTTGAAAATCGATGGCTTTGTATCTTTCTCAAACTGCTGACTTTATATGATTTGTGCAGTTTTTTCTTTTTGTGGGATTTCTATTCTGTTCCATTTATCTGCACATTTATGCTTTCACAAGTAGTATGTATTCTGATACTACATATAAGTGTTGAAATCTTTTATTTATTTATTTATTTATTTATTTATTTTTACAGAGACAGAGAGTCAGAGAGAGGGATAGACGGGGACAGACAGACAGGAACGGACAGATGAGAAGCATCAATCATTAGTTTTTCATTGTGCATTGTGACACCTTCGCTGTTATTATTTTTTTTTAGAGAGAGGGAAGAGAGACAGAGAGAGAGAGAGAGAGGAAAGGGGGAGGAGCAGAAAGCATCAACTCCCATATGTGCCTTGACCAGGCAAGCCCAGGGTTTTGAACCGGTACCTCAGTGTTCTCAGGTCAATGCTTTATCCACTGCATCACCACAGGTCAGGCCCTTCGCTGTTCATTGATTACTTTCTCATGTGTGCCTTGACCGCGGGCCTTCAGCAGACCGAGTAACCCCTTACTCGAGCCAGCGACCTTGGGTCCAAGCTGGTGAGCTTTTGCTCAAACCAGATGAGCCTGCGGTCAAGCTGGCAACCTCGGGGTCTCGAACCTGGGTCCTTGGCATCCCAGTCCCACGCTCTATTCACTTCGCCATTGCCTGGTCAGGCAAGTGTTGAAATCTTTTAATGTGGGCTCTATACACTGGTTGTTTTCGGTCAAAATTGTTCTTGCTATTTTCATGGTAAAAACCTGGCAAATATTACCTTTTCGAGGAGATTAGGTGTAAGACATTTTGATTTTTTCTACCCCCAATTAATTGGTGATAAAGACTTCAATTCTGAGGTATCTGTTTCAAATTGCATGACTACTGTATAATGAGGCAAATTTAGTACAACCCAAATGATGGATTAATATACAAAATACCTCATCAATACTCCTGAAATAAATTCAGGACATCATTGAGAAAAGTGTGACAGAGAACTGGTCATGGACTAGAGAAAAATCACAGGAAAATTGTTTCTAAATATAATATTGTGGTTTAAATTGTGCAACAGAAAATGAGTGGAAGTGTAAGGACTTATGAAATCAGAGTGGAACCTGTGATTTGGTTGCATATTATACCAATGTTCATTTCTCAATTTGACAAATGTACCGTGGTGATATAAAATGTTCATGTCATGGGAAGCTGAAGGTATATATGATTTTTTTTTAGTATTCCTTAGTGACCTTTATCTAAATAAGAACTTTTCCAAAAAGAAATGTTATTATGACTAGGTTTAACCTATGTGAATTATATCTCAATAAAATTGAAAAAAAAGCTGTTTTGATCTAATTTTATTTTACCTTCTTATAAACATTTTCATATTTGAAAATGTTTATGAATAGCTATATGTCGTCGGCCTAGCGTGCGGAGGACCCGGGTTCGATTCCCGGCCAGGGCACACAGGAGAAGCACCCATTTGCTTCTCCACCCCTCCACCGCGCTTTCCTCTCTGTCTCTCTCTTCCCCTCCCGCAGCCAAGTCTCCATTGGAGCAAAGATGGCCCGGGCGCTGGGGATGGCTCTGTGGCCTCTGCCTCAGGTGCTAGAGTGGCTCTGGTCGCAACATGGCGATGCCCAGGATGGGCAGAGCATCACCCCCTGGTAGGCAGAGCGTAGACCCTGGTGGGCGTGCCGGGTGGATCCCGGTCGGGCGCATGCGGGAGTCTGTCTGACTGTCTCTCCCTGTTTCCAGCTTCAGAAAAATGAAAGAAAAAAAAATAGCTATATGTAATTAGTACTAAATGGAAATAATAAAATTATGGGTGAACTGGTAGGAAGTTAACTAGAGTCACTTAAAGGTATGTGTTAACAGAAGGTGTGCATTAAAGTGAGGGACACTTGGCGGCGCTCTCTGCAGCGTGCTGGTGCCTTTCCCCACCCCTTCTTACTCCTCTCAAGGTCTCTCTCTCTCTCTGTTCCTAAGCATCAAGGCCCCTTCTTTTGCCTCTGTAACTTGTTTCCTGAAGCCTTTCCTTTGATGGCTCTCTTCTACCTCTTGTTTTTCTCTAAATAAAGATGTTCTTGGCCCTGAATTGTTTGCTCTGTCACTTAAGAGCATTGTCCTAAACCAAGAAGGTTGCAGGTTTTATTCCCGGTCAGGGCAGAGAGGGGAAGTGACCAGAAGATGCACAACTGTGTGTAACAAGTCATTCCCTTCAGCCTCCCTGTCTCTTCCTTCTTCTGTCTTTTAAAAATCAATAAAGATTATGTCGTGGTTAGATATATCGGTTGGTTGGAGCCTCCTCTCAGAGCTAAGGTTGCCGGTTTGATTCTACAGTCCAGCTTCATGCAGAACCAGCTAGATGTTCTTGTTTTTTTCCCTCTATCTCACTCAAAAAAATAAAATAAATTTTTTCTTCTGAAAACATGGAGTAAACTTGAAAACCACATCACTGTTTCTACCTTTTTAACTACAATCAATAAATTTAAAAAATAAGCAAAATTTAATTATGGTTCAGTTTATATATGATCCTCTTATACTCACAGTTTTGTTTTATAAACTTTTAAAAGTTATTTGGAGAATCAATGGAGACAGAAAAAGGAAATATCAATTTTCTGTCTTATTTATGCATTCATTAGTTGGTTCTCATCAGGGAATCAAACTCACAACCTAGATCTATCAGGATGACTCTCAAACAACCTGAGCTACCCCGCCAGAGCCTATTATCCAAATTCTTATCATCTTCTTCCATGATTTGTTGGTTCCTTTCTTGTATGTCCTGGCAAGTTTAGTGTTTCCAGACTAGACTCTAACCAACCATGCTATCCAACCAGGCAAGGGATGACATTTAGTAAGTTTAGTTGTAATGTCACCACAATCCAGATTTTATTTTTATTATTATTTTTTAAGACAGAAATATTTTGTTTACTGATTTATTAGAGGAGAGAGAAAGGGAATGGGGGAAGAACAGGAAGCATCAGCCCGCAGTAGTTGCTTCCCCTATGTGCCTAGACCCGGAAGCCCAGGGTTGGAATCAGTGACATCAACATTCCAGGTCCTCGATTTATGCACTGCACCACCACAGGTCAGGCACTGCAATCCAGGTTTTAGAAAATTTCATGACTTCATATATAAAGTAATTAAATGGTTGTCTTTATATTATGTTTTGCAAATTTTATATTTTAAATACAATCCTTTATCAGATATATACATAATGTGGAAATATTTTCTCATAATCTCTGGTGCTTTCTTAAATATTGTGCTTAAAATACAAACATTTACATTTAATTAAATCCAATTTGTTATCTTTTTCTTTTATGGTTCATCCTTTATTGTCTTCTCTCAGAACTTTGGCTAATTTGGGTTCAGGAAGATTGTCTCACATATGCTTTTATGAGTTTTATACTTTTATGTCTTATACTTAAAAATGTGATCTATTCTTACTTAGTTTTTGTTTATGGCTAGAGTTAAGGTTCTTAATTTATTTTCAATGCAATAGGTATTCAATTATTCCAGCATCTTTTGATGAAAGACTTATCCCATTGGCTTATTCTGGGACCTTGGTGAAACAGTAATTGAGGGTAATATATTTGGATTCTCAGTTCTGATGCCTTTCTCATTGCTGCAGAGAAATGGAGCCTCACTTTACTGGCTCCATTTCATTACTGGCCTCACTTTTAGTGGCTTTTCCGTAAAGCCCAGTCCCAATGACAAATTTAGATGGTCTAGGCTGCTCTTCCTCTCTGGTGGGTGATGGCCAGCCTCACTCAGAACCCAACCCATTTCTCCAAATCTTTTTCTGGTCTTAAAATTTTTAAGAAAATTTTTGCTAGCATTTTGTGGTTGGTGTTCCTTTACAGGATGTATGACCTATTCTCTGTACAGTATCACTCTCTGCTGTTACATCCACACCCAAACTCTTGACCATTTCTAAAAATTTAAAAACACTTTTTATTTTAAAATACAAACTTTATTATAACTGCTGTGACCATAAGATTTTTCTGCTGAATCTCCCAACACAATTTAGCTCACTTCTTATTTTGATCTTGAAGCTCCAGTTTCTGAAGATACACTCGCTTTCCGCAAGAGTCACACTTTAATTTTAAAAAAATTTGGCCAGGTGGTTGTTATATCTGGACAGTGAGGAAACAAATGTTTGGCGCACAATTAAGTAGCCGAATTAAGGAGTCTTTAATTAATGCTGGTGACCATGAGTGGACTCACATCCTAAAAAACTCGTAGCCCTAAACAAACTTAAGGGTTTGCTTTTATTGGCCAAAAGAAGTTTGAGGAGGGGTGAAAACTTAGCCAAAGCAGGTGTTCACCCGCTCTGAACCGAAGTAAAACAGGCTTTTGGTTATCGTTGAAACTGTGGGGAGAGTGCTCAGCGAAGCATTTTACGGAAAGCAAAAGAATATGCTCGGTTATCTTGGCCTTTTACAGAGGTTGTTAAGGCAGCATCCTGAGGGCTTTCCAGAATCTAGACATTGGTGAACATTTATGGTCTGTACAAAACTCTTTTCATTTACTCATCTGAAAATCTTGCAAAACTAATTCTATGGTCAGGGATATGGTATTTCTATATTTTATCAGTGGTGCAGTGAATAGAGTTTTGGATTGAGAAAGAACCTGGGTTCTAAACTCTGAAGGAGCTGACTTCAGTCCAAGTTCATCTGATTTGAGCGTGGCTTCACCTGCTTTGTTTCAGGGTCGCTGACTTGAGTCCAAGGTTGCTGGCTTGAACAACAGGTCACTTGCTCTGCTGTAGCCTTCCTGGTGAAGACATATATCACAAAGGGATCAAAAAACAAGGAGCCTCAATGAAGAATTGATGCTTCTTACTTCTTTATCTTCCATTCTGTCTGTTCCTCTCTGTCTTTGTCTCTGTCACAAAAAAATTTATTTTTAAATTTATTTATTCATTTTAGACAAGGAGGATGGGAGCAAGTGACAGAAAGAAACATTGATTTTTTTTTTGTTTTAATTATAAATGCATTCAATGGTATTCTTGTATATGCCTTTACTGGGGATGAAATCTGCCATCATTGACATTTCTGGATGACACTTGAACCAGCTAAGTTGAGTTACCTGGCCAAGGCTCAACATTTCTTGCTCAATATGAAGTATTTCTGTTGGTTTTCAGATGTTAGCTTATAAATTCTGGTTTGTTTCTTGATGGCCTGTTTCTCTGTCAGTTACTGGAGGCAGTATATTGGAATCTTGTGCTATTTGTCTGGATTTGTATATTTCTTCTTGTTTTGTGGTACATTTTGTCTGTACATTTCAAAGCTATGTTGTTAGGTGCAAAGGAATGTCAGGATTTTAATAATTTCTTTTTGTTTCAAGATTTTATAGATTGATTTTTTTCCTTTTTTAAAATATGTGTTGAACTCTTCTGTTCTTTATTTTTTATTTATTTTTTATTTTTTTGTATTTTTCTGAAGTTGGAAACGGGGAGGCAGTCAGACTGACTCCCACATGCGCCCAACTGAGATCCACCCAGCACGCCCACCAGGGGGCGATGCTTTGCCCATCTGGGGCATTGCTCTGTTGCAACCAGAGCCATTCTAGCTCCTGAGGCAGAGGCCATAGAGCCATCCTCAGCGCCTGGGCCAACTTTGCTCCAATGGAGCCTTGGCTGCGGGAGAGAAGAGAGAGACAGAGAGGAAAGAGAGGGGGAGGGGTGGAGAAGCAGATGGGTGCTTCTCCTGTGTGCCCTGGCCGGGAATCGAACCCGGGACTCCTGCACGCCAGGCCGATGCTCTACCACTGAACCGACCGGCCAGGGCTAGATTGATTTTTAAAGAGAGGAAAGAGAGAGAAATGGTGATGGTGGAGATGAGAGAAAAGCATCAACTTATAGTAGTTGCTTTTCACTTGTGCCTTGACCAGGCAAGTCCTGGGTTTCAAGCCAGTAAGTTCAGCAACTTTATCCATTGCCCCCCACAGGACAGGCAGGAATTTCAGGCTTTTACAAGGTGGTGAATTGAAACTAATTCTAGTGAGCATTGTTTTTCTTTCTTGGGAGTGACTTTTAGGTGTTCTAATTTGTTTTGTGTAAGAGTATGGTTACAGCAGATTATTTTAGGTGAGTCTTTTCATGCTCTATTTCTTTTTTACTTTTTTTATATATAGAGATAGAAATGCAGTGACAGATAGGGACAGATTAACTGGGAGAGATGAGAAACATCAACTTGTAGTTTTGGCACCTTAGTTGATCATTGATTGCTTTCTCATACATGCTCTAAAAATGGGGGTGCTTCAGCCAAGCCACTGACCCCTTGATCTGGTCAGTGACCTTGGGTCAAGCCAGTGACTATAAAGTCATGTCTGTGAGCCAAAGCTGAAGTTGGTGAGCTTGTGCTTAAGCTCAATAAGCCCACTATCAAGCTGATGAGACCACGCACAGTAGGTGAGCTTGGGGTTTTGAATCTGGGTCCTCAGCATCACAGGAAATGCTGTGCTGTCTACTGCACCACCTCCTGGTCAACCAGTTGTATCTTTTTCTAACCTTTTATTTCTTTTTTTTATTTTTATTTATTTATTTTATTTATTTTTAAAATTTATTTATTTTTAATGGGGTGACATCAGTGAATCAAGATACATATATTCAAAGATAACATGTCCAAGTTATCTTGTTGTTCAATTATGTTGCATACCCATCACCCAAAGTCAGAATGTCCTCTGTCACCTTCTATCTAGTTCTCTTTGTGCCCCTCCCCCTCTCCCTTCCCTTTCCCTCTCCCCCTCCCCCCGTAACCACCACACTCTTATCAATGTCTCTTGGTCTCACTTTTGTGTCCCATCTACGTATGGAATAATGCAGTTCCTGTTTTTTTCTGATTTACTTATTTCACTCTGTATAATGTTGTGAAGATCCCACCATTTTGCTATAAATGATCCGATGTCATCATTTCTTATGGCTGAGTAGTATTCCATAGTGTATATGTGCCACATCTTCTTTATCCAGTCATCTATTGACAGGCTTTTTGGTTGTTTCCATGTCCTGGCCACTGTGAACAATGCTGCGATGAACATGGGGCTGCATGTGTCTTTACAAATCAATGTTTCTGAGTTTTTGGGGTATATACCCAGTAGAGGGATTGCTGGGTCATAAGGTAGTTCTATTTTCAGTTTTTTGAGGAACCACCATACTTTCTTCCATAATGGTTGTACTACTTTACATTCCCACCAACAGTGTATGAGGGTTCCTTTTTCTCCACAACCTCTCCAACATTTGCTATTACCTGTCTTGTTAATAATAGCTAATCTAACAGGTGTGAGGTGGTATCTCATTGCAGTTTTGATTTCCATTTCTCTAATAACTAAAGAAGATGAGCATCTTTTCATATATCTGTTGGCCATTTGTATTTCTTCCTGGGAGAAGTGTCTGTTCATATCCTCTTCCCATTTTTTTATTGGGTTGTTTGTTTGTTTGTTGTTGAGTTTCAGGAGTTCTTTGTATATTTTGGATATTAGGCCCTTATCTGAGCAGGTGTTTAAAAATATCATTTCCCAATTAGTTGGCTGTCTGTTTATCTTGTTATCAGTTTCTCTTGCTGAGCAAAAACTTCTGAGTCTGATGTAGTCCCATTCATTAATTTTTGCTTTCACTTCTCTTGCCTGTGGAGTCAAATTCATAAAATGCTCTTTAAAGCCCAGGTCCATGAGTTTAGTACCTATGTCTTCTTTTATGTACTTTATTGTTTCAGGTCTTATGTTTAGATCTTTGATCCATTCTGAGTTAATTTTAGTACAGGGGGACAAACTGTAGTCCAGCTTTATTCTTTTGCATGTGGCTTTCCAGTTTTCCCAGCACCATTTGTTGAAGAGGCTTTCTTTTCTCCATTGTGTGTTGTTGGCCCCTTTATCAAAAATTATTTGACTATATATATGTGGTTTTATTTCTGGGCTTTCTATTCTGTTCCATTGGTCTGAGTGTCTATTTTTCTGCCAATACCATGTTGTTTTGATTGTCGTGGCCCTATAATATAGTTTGAAGTCAGGTATTGTAATGCCCCCAGCTTCATTCCTTTTCTTTAGGATTGCTTTGGCTATTTGGGGCTTTTTATAGTTCCGTATAAATTGAATTATTTTTTGCTCCATTTCTTTAAAAAATGTCATTGGAATTTTGATGGGAATTGCATTAAATTTGTATATTGCTTTGGGTAATATGGCCATCTTGATTATATTTATTCTACCTAACCAAGAACAAGGCATATTCTTCCATCTCATAATATCTTTTTCGATTTCCCTTAACAATGGTTTATAGTTTTCATTGTATAAGTCCTTTACATTCTTTGTTATGTTTATTCCTAGGTATTTTATTTTTTTTGTTGCAATTGTGAAGGGGATTATTCTTTTGAGTTTATTCTCAAATGTTTCATTGTTGACATATAGAAAGGCTATTGACTTCTGTATGTTAATTTTGTATCCTGCGACCTTACTGTATTGGCTTATTGTTTCTAGTAGTCTTTTTGTGGATTCTTTGGGGTTTTCGAGGTATAGGATCATATCATCTGCAAAAAGTGATACCTTTACTTCTTCTCTTCCGATATGGATGCCTTTTATTTCTTTGTCTTGTCTGATTGCTCTGGCTAGAACCTATAGTACCACATTAAATAAGAGTGGAAAGAGTGGACAACCCTGTCTTGTTCTTGATTTAAGGGGGAAAGCCTTCAGTTTTGTGCCATTTAGTATGATGTTAGCTGATGATTTATCATATATGGCCTTTATCATGTTGAGATATTTTCCTTCTATACCCATTTTGTTGAGAGTCTTAAACATAAAATTGTGTTGTACTTTATCAAAAGCTTTTTCTGCATCTATTGATAATATCATGTGGTTCTTGTTCTTTGTTTTGTTGATATGGTGTATTATGTTAACCGTTTTACGTATGTTGAACCATCCTTGAGATTCTGGGATGAATCCCACTTGATCATGATGTATTATTTTTTTAATATGTTGTTGTATTCGATTTGCTCGTATTTTGTTTAGTATTTTAGCGTCTGTATTCATTAGAGATATTGGTCTGTAGTTTTCTTTTTTTGTGCCATCCTTGCCTGGTTTTGGTATAAGGGTTATGTTTGCCTCATAAAATGTGTTTGGAAGTATTGCTTCTTCTTCAATTTTTTGGAAGACTTTCAGTAGAATAGGAACCAAGTCTTCTTTGAAGGTTTGATAAAATTCGCTGGTATAGCCGTCTGGGCCTGGACTTTTATTTTTGGGGAGGTTTTTAATGGTTTTTTCTATTTCTTCTCTACTAATAGGTCTGTTTAGGCTTTCTGCTGCTTCTTGACTCAGTCTAGGAAGGTTGTATTGTTCTAGGAATTTATCCATTTCTTCTAGGTTGTTGAATTTAGTGGCATAAAGTTTTTCATAGTATTCTACAATAATTCTTTGTATATCTACGATGTCCGTGGTGATTTCTCCTCTTTCATTTTGGATTTTGTTTATATGGGTTCTTTCTCTTTTTTCCTTGGTAAGTCTTGCCAAGGGTTTGTCAATTTTGTTGATCTTTTCAAAGAACCAGTTCCTTGTTCTATTAATTTTTTCTATAGTTTTTCTGTTCTCTATTTCATTTATTTCTGCTCTGATTTTTATTATCTCCTTTCTTCGGCTGGTTTTGGGTTGTCTTTGTTCTTCTTTTTCTAGTTTCTTAAGGTGTGAAGTTAAGTGGTTCACTTGGGCTATCTCTTGTTTGTTCATATATGCCTGAAGTGATATGAACTTCCCTCTTATCACTGCTTTTGCAGCATCCCATAGATTCTGATATGTCGTATTGTCATTTTCATTTGTCTGTATATATCTTTTGATCTCTGCACTTATTTCTTCCTTGACCCATTCATTCTTTAAAAGTATGTTGTTTAGTTTCCACATTTTTGTGGGATTTTTTCCCTCTTTTTTGCAGTTGAATTCTAGTTTCAAGGCTTTATGATCAGAAAATATGCTTGAAACAAGCAAAAAATTTGATTTTTCTGAATTTGCTGATGTTGTTTTTGTGGCCCAACATATGGTCAATTCTTGAGAATGATCCATGTACATTGGAGAAAAATGTATACTCAGTCACTTTGGGATGAAATGTCCTGTAGATGTCTATCATATCCAGGTGCTCTAGTGTTTTGTTTAAGGCCGCTATATCTTTGTTGATTCTCTGTTTGGATGACCGATCTAGATCCGTCAGCGGTGTATTGAGGTCTCCAAGTATGATTGTATTTTTGTCAGTTTTTGTTTTAAGGTCAATAAGTAGCTGTCTTATATATTTTGGTGGTCCTTGGTTTGGTGCATATATATTAAGAATTGTTATGTCTTCTTGATTCAGTGTCCCCTTAGCCATTATGAAATGGCCATTTTTGTCTCTGAGTACTTTTGTTGTCTTGTAGTCAGCATTATCAGATATGAGTATTGCTACGCCTGCTTTTTTTTGGATGTTATTTGCTTGGAGTATTGTTTTCCAGCCTTTCACTTTGAATTTGTTTTTATCCTTGTTACTTAAGTGAGTTTCTTGTAGGCAGCATACAGTTGGATTTTCTTTTTTGATCCATTCAGCTACTCTGTGCCTTTTTATTGGTGAGTTTAATCCATTTACATTTAGTGTAATTATTGACACTTGTGAGTTCCTTATTGCCATTTTATAGTTTGCTTTCTGTTAGTTTTGTGTCTTGTTTGATCCTTCTCTTTCCTTTTTCTATCTTTTGTTTTTATTTGGTTGTGTTCCATACATCTTTCCTCTGTTGCTATCTTTTTTAAATCATGTGCTTCTGTGGTGGTTACTATTAAGTAATGAAAAGGGTTCCTACCCTGTTCATTGTAGTGCACTATTTTGTGAGTACTTTTGCACTCCATCGCCCTTTGCTACTGTTAATCTCCATCCTCTCCCCCCCTTTCTTTTTGTTGTCACAGTTTAAAGTTGGTTTTATTGTGTTCTTCTTGGAGCTTTTACTTGTGGCTTTGTTGTTGTTGTTTTTTATTCTTTGTATCTGATTGGAGAACCCCCTTTAGTATTTCCTGGAGTGGGGGTTTTCTGGTGATAAATTCCCTCATCTTTTCTGTATCTGTGAATGTTTTTATTTCTCCTTCATATTTGAAGGATAGCTTTGATGGGTATAGTATTCGTGGCTGAAAGTTTCTCTCTTTCAAGACTTTAAATATTGGGGTCCACTCTCTTCTAGCTTGTAGAGTTTCTGTTGAGAAATCTGATGATAATCTAATGGGCCTTCCTTTATATGTTGTATTCTTCTTTTCCCTGGCTGCCTTGAGAATTTTTTCTTTGCAGTTGGTTTGTGCCAATTTCATTATGATGTGCCTTGAAATAGGTTTGTTGGGGTTAAGAAAACTTGGAGTTCTGTTTGCTTCTTGAATTTGAGGTTTTAGTTCTTTCCACAGGTTTGGGAAGTTCTCATCTATTATTTGTTTGAGTATGTTCTCCATTCCATTTTCTCTCTCTTCTCCCTGTGATATACCTATTATTCTTATGTTATTCTTTTTGATGGAGTCAGATAATTCCTGTAGGGCTACCTCATTTTTTTCAATTTTTGAGTCTCTTTCTTCTTCTCTCTGTTGTGCCTCAAGTTGCTTGTCTTCTATTTCACTAATCCTCTCTTCTATCTGGCCTGTTCTATTAGCTAAGCTTGTTACCTCGTTTTTCAGCTTGTGAATTGAGTTTTTCATCTCTGTTTAATTTGTTTTTATAGTTTCAATTTCCTTGGAGATATACTCTTTGTGTTCATCAAGTTGTTTTCTGAGCTCCCTACATTGCCTTTCTGTGTTTTCTTGTATATCTCTGAGTATTTTTAGAATTTCTATTTTAAATTCTCTGTCGTTTAACTCCAAGGTTTCCAATATCTTAATTTTTTTTCTCCATAGATTTTTCCTCATCTCTCTGTGTTACTTCTCTTTCTTTTGTATCCATGATATTCGATTTTCTCTTCTTTAATGGCATCTGAAGGTGGCTTTGTTTATAGTATTAATGAGATTTAATAAGGAATAAAAAGTTAAAAAAAATAAAAATAAAAAATTGAGGTTTTTTTTTAAAAAATTAATCATTAAATAAAGAAAAATAAAATAAGATAAAAACTTGAGAAAAAAGGGAATTATTCCTTCCCCTCCTTTTTTCCTCTCCTCTCCTCTCCCCTCTTTCTTGAGAAAATCTTGTGGTGAACTGTAAATTATATTGTACTAAATAGAACAAACAATACCTGTAGTGGAGGGCCTGAATTGGGGAGAAGTAATAAAGGGGTAAAGGAAAAAGAAAAACAGAAAAAGAAAAAAAAAGAAAAATATATATATTTATATAAAAAGGGGGGGCGGTATAGACCCACAAAAAGAAAATAAGGAAAAAATTTGGGTCAAGAATAAAATGATTTGCTTTTAGGTGTTGGCTGACTAAGAGTTATGATGAGAGGAATAAGAGGGAAACAGGAAAAAGGGGTGGAAAATTAAAAAATTACTATTGTATTTAGTGGAACAAGAACTAGATAAAATGGAGAGCCAGGGATGGGAGCACTGCTAATGAGTTAAAAAGGTGAAGTAAAAAAAACCCAAAATGCCACAAACTTAAGTTTGAGTCCCAGATAAGATCATTTGTTCGTTATTGAGATTTGAATGAGAGAAGACGTAAAGGAGAAAGGAAGAGACTAATATAGAGGGAGAAAAGAGAGAGAGAGAGAGAGAGAAAAGATGGAACCACTAAAAGAAGAAAAAAGAAAAAGGAGGAGAGAGAGAGAGATTTAGGGGTTTTGGATTGCAACCCTCATAGAGGAAAAGGAGGAGGAAAGAAAAGATAATGGGAGATGTAACACTTATGGGTAGTGTAGTTCAAAGAGAGGCGAGAGTAAGACTGAGAGAGAATTAAATGACCAAATTGGAATAGGAAAAAAAAAATCAAGAATGAAGAAAAGAGACACAGACGAACAAATATAATAAAATGGGATAGGTTATAAAGTCTGCAGATTATTCTTGATTTTGAGAGGTTATCGTCTTGCTTTTTCTTTTCTGTCTCTCTTCCTGGTCAGTGACTTTGTACCCCGGGTTCTGTCCCTGTGGCACGCTCTGGTAGAAGTTTGCAGTTGATAATTCTCTATGGCGATGTCATGTATTGGGCTTCAGTCTCATTGGCAGTCGAGGCTTATTAGCGTTTATAAGCTTCAACAGTGAGTGGTTCTCTCACTGTGCGAGTGTTCCTGGAGCCTCTCTTCTAGTCTTTCCTTCCACAATTAGAAGCCTGATAATCCAGCTATGGGGTTGTTGCTGCCTTTGCCTGGATAGTAAGAGGCTCAAAGAGCTGGCCACTCCCCACTCTATTCCCACTCAGCACAGGGCTCTGGGTAAGGTTCAGTCAGTCAGAGCTGCTAACATAATCAGGCGGGGCTTCCGCCCACTCAAAGACCTCTGGCTCTGCCCCTCTGTGGGATAACACGGGTGCCCACTCCTGAGGCGTTTGGAGGAATCTCTTGCCCACTCTCCATGCGCACCGACCAGGATGTCAGACCAGCCACGTCACACTTTGAGTGAAACCTCTGCCTGCACAGAAAAGTTCCAGCGTTGGAATTGGCTCTCACTCTCTCCCTGTGGGGGCCCCCTCAGAGTGCTGGGGCGGCTTGGAGATTCCGCTCCTGGCCTGCTCACAGGCCTCTGACTCTGCTCCTCTGTGGGAAAACACGGGCGCTCACCCTTGAGGAGTTCGGAGGAATCTCTTGCCCACTCTCCGTGAGCACCGACCTGGATATCAGGCTGGCCGCCTCTCACTCCGAGAAAGTCCTCCACCCGCACGGAAAAGTTCCGGCGTTGGAATTGGCTTTCGCTCCGTCCCCGTGCGTGGCTATCCCAGGGCACTGGGGCAGCCAGAAGATTCCGCTTTCAGCCCACACACAGGTCCCTGACTCTGCCCCTCTGTGGGAAAACATGGGCGCCCACCCCTGAGGAGTTCGGAGGAATCTCCTGCCCACTCTCCCTGCGCGCTGACCAGGATATCAGGCTGGCCGCCTCTCACTCGGAGAAAGCCCTCCTCCCGCACAGAAAAGTTCCAGCGTTGGAATTGGCTCCAGCTCCCTCCCCGGGCCCGGTCCCCTCAGGGCGCTGGGGCTCCTCGGAGATTCCGCTTTTTGTCCACACAGAGGCCTCTGACTCTGCCTCTCTGTGGGTTAGCACGGGCAGCGCCCACCCCTGAATTGTTCGTAGGAATCTCTCGCCCACTATCCACGCGTGCCGACCAGGAGATGCGGAAAATGGCTTCCCCACTTGTCTTTCTTTGTCTGGGTTTGGCGCGCGTTAGCTTGAATTGCCCAGGTTTTTTCTCAGCTTGGATCTCCGTGCAACAGCCTGGTTTGGCTGTTTGTACCGCAGCCTGGATCTATTCACTCCCTATGCCTGCCTTAGTTTCTATATTCTCAGTTCTCAGTGAAAGCTGTCCTGTTTGGGTCAGAGAGGAAGGCGGAGCATTTCTTACTCCCTATTTCCCCCGGGGTTTGATCATATATCTAGCCAACCTTTCGCTCAACCATACCTTCGGGTGTGTTGCGAAGCATTTGAAGGCTCCAAGGATAGGTTTTTCTGTTTCTAGTTGAAGATCTTGTTGAGTTTATGGGGAGATTTATCGGTATCACTTCCTACCGCGCCATCACTCTGACCTAACCTTTTATTTCAAGCATTCCAGATCATATGTTACTTACTTGTCACCTATAATAGGATGTTATTTGACTTTAAATTTTATTTGAATGAGACAGTTTTGTGAAGTTTGTATTTAATGTAACTAGCAGGAATGCTTATTTTGTTTATACTTAACAATTTTTTCATCTCTTTTAAAACAGTAGTCTAAGTTATATTGGGTTTTTTTATATCTCGTTTTTTATTTTATTTTTATTATTTTTGGTCTTGTTTTAAATAATTTTGTAGATTGTACTGATTGATTTTTTTTTTAGAGAGGGAAACATAGATTAATTTGTTTAACTTATTTATGCATTCATTTGTTGCTTCTCACATGTGACCTGAGTGGTGATCAAACTTGGAAACTTTGTATATGGGGAAGACTCTCTTAACCAACTGAGCTACTGAACCAGGTCTCAGATGAGTTTTTAAAATTATATTTTCCACATCTGTAAGCATAGAAATTAATAAAGCTGTTAGTTTTTATCCTGACAATAGATTACATATAGCATGAAACTTTATTAAATCTTTGTGATAAATGGTATCTTTCCACATTTCTAAAAAAAGAGATCTTAAGGCAATTCAACTTTATTGACCATGTTCCAATTTATTGTTGTGTACTTTTGTTTTTTCTGTGTGTTTTGAACCTTAAAAGTTATAATTATTGCTTATGAGAGAGTCCTACCCTGGTGGGATGACACCTTTGATGTGACTGTCCATCTAATATGTCAAGGTTGCAGGTTTGATCCTTGCTCAGGGCACAGTTGGAGTCAACTAAATGCATAAATGGGTTGAACAATAAATCCATGGTCCTCTCTCTCCCCCATGGTATCCTTCTCTATGTTTCTCTTTTTCTGTATGATTCTCTCCCTTACTCGCTTATTCTCAAAAAAAAAAATTGATGCCATTCTACCACTGAGAAAACAGCCAGGGCTCTCGGGCCATAATTTTATATAACATTTACATACTAATTCTACAACTTACTGACATTTAGTGAGTTTATAGTTGTAACATCATCAAGATTCAGTTTTTAGAAAATTTTATGATGTCATACAAAAAGAAATTGGATGGTTGTATTATTATTGTTATGTTTTCTAAATCATTTGTATATTTTAAGTACAATTTTTTACCAGATACATAATGTAAAAATATTTTCTCACAATCTCTGGCTCTAGTCTTCACTTTCTTGAATGTTTGTGTTTCTCTATTCTTTCTTTTCTGTCTGTCCCTGTCTGTCTGTCTTTCTGTTTGTCTCTTTTGCAAAAAAAAAAAAAATTAATTTAGTTACATGGGTACATGTACTTCTTTCTAGCTATATAAGTGAAGATATGCTTAGTGGGTGCATTTTCTCTTTCAAATAAGTAATTCCTGAATGTATCTTTAGTTATCTTTCTTATTTTGTAGTTTACACTTTTTCTTATCTCAAGCATTGGCTTCCGTTCCAGTACAAAATAAAAAGCTGGGATTTTAGTGGACATTTGTATCCCTCGCGTAGCCTTGTCAATTATTCACCTGCCACAGTGTCTGCAGGTGACAGTTTCTATGAGGGTAAAATCATAAAATATGATTCATCTAGGATTACTAATTCAACTTCATAAGAATATTTATTGTATGTTTTATTTTTTTTATTTCTGGGGGGGGGGTTGGTCCTTTTTTTATTATTCATTTTTATAGAGGAGAAAGAGGAGAGAAAGGGAGGAGCTGGAAGCATCAACTCTCATATGTGCCTTGACCAGGCAAGCCCAGGGTTTTGAACCGGTGACCTCAGCATTTCCAGGTCGACGCTTTATCCACTGCGCCACCACAGGTCAGTATGTTTTATTTTTTAAAGTTTAGAGAGAGAAGGGAAGAGAGAGACAGAAACATGGATTCGTTTCTTTATGTGCCCCGACCGGGATCAAACTGGCAACCTTTGTGTACCAGAATGATGCTGGTGTGGAAAAATTTTAATGTGGGGCATTCCCTCACCCAATGAAACACATGTTGGGTGACCAGGAGTATTGTGAGTGTGGCAGTAATGAGAGAGTTGAGAAACCAAGGAAGAGGGCTGCACTGCATATGTTTTAATAGTGGACCTCAATTTATTTCAACCTAACATCCAGCCCAAAGGTCTTTGGATTCTTTTGTGACATACAGACATCATCACACCTGATGGAAACTGGATTCACCCTTGCTGCTCCTGTGTAACATCTGTACTGTCAACTTTTTGTTTTGACTAAAGTGATGAACAAGATGCATCCCCTACCATGTTGCCCTTGGATATATTCCAAACTGTAATAATTTAAGCAGTTCCTCTGTGCTTGTGACCATTCCATAAGAAGAAAAGAAGGCATTGTGAGCCTTTAAGACATTTATGTTTTATTTCACCTGACAGTTACAGCAAATGTTATGGTCACACCCATCAGAAACTTTCTAATACATTCTATGACATCATGGAACTTGCTCAAGGCCAGAACTTGGAATTCCAGAAGAGAGCCTGAGACGTGGTTACACAAGTCTTCTAGTAACAGGCAAGGAAGGACTTGGGGACAGAGCACTGGATTGGAAGTAGTTTGGTACTAGTGTTCAGCCTCTGGGTGCTGCCACTGGGGGCTTCAGAGGATCAAGATCTTGTGAGCAGGATTCTCTGTGGATCCTGAGTGAGGGCCTGTGAGTTAGGTGAAGCAGGAATGCATACAAATTGTCATTTGGGGATTTATGTGAATTCAGTCTCTGAAGATCTAGGCATCAGTGTATGTGTTTTCATTAAGCTGTACTCTGCAGAGATTAACTGAACATCTGAAGGTCAAGGTTTAAGGTTTACATGTCAATTATGTTAGGCTTGTTGATAGAAAACTGCCATATGTGTAGCATGAACCATTTGTCTAAGTTAGCAACGAATCTAAATCTAATTTCATCTAAATGTCTGAGGAGAGTCAATGTAGAAGAGTTACTGTGGTAAATTTCAGATTGAATTTGAAGACACTAGAGATTGTTTGTGTTCAAGGAATTTTCAAGTTTTTAAATTTATTTTTAGTGAGGAGAGAAACAGACAAAGAGAAGGGCAGGGGGAGCAGGAAGCATCAACTCCCATATGTGCCTTGACTGGGCAAGCCCAGGATTTCCAACGTGTAACCTCAGCTTTCCTGGTCGATGCTTTATCCACTGAGACACCATAGGTCAGGCCTTCAGATCTTAGAAGTCTGAAAGTTGTAGGATCCATAGCCCCAGAACAGTAAGAATTTTGAAGCTCAGGTTTTGGATATTAGAAACATTTTAATTTTTCAAGTTCAAGTTTCATACTAAAATATTGACTCCTAGGGCATTTGAGGTCTTGCTCCTTGTCATATGTTCTCAGTTTGGTTCAAATCAACTCTTCTAAAAAGTTGAGTCTTCTACATCTATGTGACTCTAGTTCCCCATGATCGAGTGGTGTTTCTAGAAGTAAAAAAATATTTTTTCCTTATCTTCCAGAAAACTTTCCTCTTTGACATTTCTAATTTTTTTGAAGTAAGAGGAGAGATGATAGGGAGACATCTACGTGCACCAAAACTAGCATTCACTGTTTGTTGCAATCGTGAAGGGGATTGCTTTCTTAATTTCTCTTTCAGACAGATCACACTGGGGAACAAAATTTTTGTTGCATCTATAAAAACACTTGTTCTTACCTGATTTGACTGTGCAGATCTCAAATCTGACATTAGTTTTTCTCTGTAAGCTACAGGGTTTTTTTGCAATTTAAAATTTTGTTTTTTCATCTTATTGTAAAATTTTCAACATTTAGTTTAACATAATGAAGTAGAATGTCTTCTTGGGCATCATCTTTGTGAAAATATAATAATTTATATAACGCAGTAAATACACTATTACGGTAAAAGATACGATTGCACCAGAATTTGTCTACAATTCATATTAAAACACTTATTTTAATCATAAAATTTGTGCAATACTTATTTAAATTCTATTCAGGCAAAAATTTGCGTTTGTAGCTCTTGCATTTCTGTACTTGTTGAGGACAATCTTGTTTGGTGCTCCAGCAGTAGTCTGCCATCACTAACAGCTCCAAGATTTTCAGGAAACTTATCAAGGTGACTGTTCAGGAAGTGAATCTTAATGCTCATGTTACATCCAATGTCGCAGAAAGCCAACAGCATCCTTTGAACCAGAAGTTCATAGTTTTCTGCTTTTTTGTTGCCAAGGATGTTCTTTGTAACTGCCACAAAAGACTGCCATGCTGCTTTCTCCTTTTTATTCATCTTCCTGGCAAATTCATCATGTATGAGGGTTTGAATTTGAGGTCCATTGTATACACCTACTTTTATCTCCTTGAAAGACCAGGTAGGAAAAGCAGAAATAATATGTTGAAAGCATTCACTTTCTCTAAACAAAGCCTGAACAAACTGCTTCATTAAGCCAAGTTTGATGTGAAGTGGGGGAAAAATGATCCTGTCTTGATTAACTACAGGCTCATTCACAATATTCTGCATGCCTACTTCCAGAGCTTCTTGTTTTGGCCACACCTTCTGTGTCCGTGTTTCTCCCGAGCTCGGCTGTCCCACAAACACAGAAAGCAAGGATACTTCGTGAAACCTCTCTGTGGTCCTAGCAGGAAATTTATCATTTTAAGATCCACACAAATGATCCAGTTATGCTCCTCATACTTCAGAAAGTTGAGGACAATTTTTATGTCATTATAATCTTCTTGCAGATAAGTTGAATAGCCAATGGGAACCTCTGCATAAACATTACCGTTCTGTAGGAGAACACATTTTAGACTCTGTTTAGAGCTGTCAAGAAATAGCTGCCATTCTGTTGGACTGTAAGAGGTAACACCTAGCTGCTGAGAAGACTACTGATATCATGACAGTAAACATAGTGTTTGTCTTCAGGAAAAAAGTCCACAAAAATTTATTCACGCTTCCTGAAATGGGATACTTTAGCTGACTGGTGAAGTACATTTTTTTTCTTGAAGCCTGAAGGCCAATAACTCAGCTGCTTTTTTGATAGGCCCAAATCTCTTACTAAGTCATTAAATTTGGGTTGGCTAAACTGCTGAGAGGTTAATGACTGCTTGGCATCAGAAGAAGACCCTTCAGGTTCTACAACCATTTCCTCATGCATCTTATCAAAATACAGTTGATCACCATGTTTACTTTCTTTGTCCTTAGAAAAAGTAAAACCATTTAAAACTGGAACTGGGAGTGTCTCAGAGTATGGGATAGGTCGTATTGCTGAAAGAATATTAGGATATACGATCATATCCCATTTTTTCTTGCCAATGCCCTTGGTATGGATCAGACAGAAATAACAGTCACTGCTGTGGTCCTTAGGTTCACGCTAAACCATGGGAATACCAAAAGGCATTCCTTTGTGTTTTCCTTTTGTCCACTTACAAAGCATTTCCTCACAATTATGACACACAATATGAGGAGCCCAATTCTTTTTTTTTTTTTTTATTGATTAGGAAGAGGAGCAGGGAGAGAGAGAGAGAGAGAGAGAGAGAGAAATATTGATTTGCTGTTCCACTTGGAACATACTAGTTGATTTTTTAAAAAATATTCTATTTATTGATTGATTTTTTAGAGAGAGAGAAGTGAGAGAGACAGAGAGAGAGAGAAGGGGGAGGAGCAGGAAGCATCAACTCCCATATGTGCCTTGACCAGGCAAGCCCAGGGTTTCAAACCAGCAACCTCAGTGTTCCAGGTCGACGCTTTATCCCACTGCGTCACGACAGGTCAGGCCAGGAGCCCAATTCTTGATCGCCAATGGGAACTTGAAAATAGGCAATATATGCACATGTCACAAATGACAAAATATTGCACCTTTGACGTTGGAAGTGTGTAACAGCCATATATATAACAGAAGGTGTCAGAACTATTCTTACATTTATGCCTAATCGAAGAAGCCATGATTCAATCTTAAAACAAAGTAAGAGGGTGGTTTTATCAGATAATAATTTTTTACATTTAAAAACAACTACAATTATGTAAAAGTGATGTTTGTAAAACATTAATTGCCTTGTGGTTATGTTCAATCCAAGAGTAGTTGCCCTTTAACTCTAATTTCAAAACCAACGTATTCCATTAACTGTAACAAAAAGAAATTAACATTGCATAAAAACTAGAGCATACACCAAAAACAGATTTCAGATTTGGAACCAGCGATGCAGATATATATAGAAAAAGTTCTAAAACCTCATGCAACAGAAAATGAAAATAATTTGTTCCCTAGTATCATTGTTGGTGTATAAAGATGCCTCTGATTTCTGAGTATTAATTTTATATTTTGCTACCTTGCTGAATTCATTTATCAGGTCCAGTAGTTTTTTGACTGCGACTTTAGGGTTTTCTATGTACAGTATCATATCATCAGCAAATAATGATAGTTTTTCTTCTTCTTTTCCAATTTAGATGCCTTTTATTTCTTCTTCTTGTCTGATTGCAGTGGCTAGGACTTCCAGAACTATGTTGAATAAGAGTGGTGAAAGGGGGTATCCTATCCCTGCCTTGTTCTTGATCTTAAGAGGATTACTTTTAACTTTTGCCCATTGAGTATGATGTTGGCTGTGGGTCTGTCATAGATGGCCTTTATCATGTTGAGGTATGTTCCCTGTATTCCCAGTTTTCTGAGAGTATTGATCATGAATGGATGCTGGATTTTATGGAATGCTTTTTCTGCATCTATTGATATTATCATGTGGTTTTTCTCCTTCGTTTTGTTTATGTGATGAATCACATTGATTGATTTGCAAATATTGTACCAGCCTTGCCTCCCCAGAATAAATCCCACTTGATCATGATGCATTATTTTTTTCATGTATTGTTGGATTTAGTTTGCTAATATTTTGGTGAGAATTTAAGCATCTAAATTTATGAGAGATATTGACCTATAGTTTTTTCTTTGTGTTGTCATTTCCTGGTTTTGAAATCAGAATTATGCTTGCCTCATAGAAGGAGCTTGGAAGTTTTCCCTCCTCTTAAATTTTTTGAAATAGCTTGAGGATAGGAGTTAGTTTTTCTTTAATGTTTGGTAAAATTTGCCTGTGAAGCCATCTGGCTTTTGTTTGTTGGGATTTTTTTTTGATAACTGTTTTGATCTCATTTGTTGTAATTGGTCTATTTAGGTTTTCTGATTTTTCCAGATTGATTTTTGAAAGATTATATGACTCAAGAAATTTATCCATTTCACCTAGGTTGTGTAGTTTTTTGGCATACTGTTCTTCACAGTATTTTCTTACAATCCTTTGTATTTTTGCTTTGTCCATTGTTACATCTCCATCCTCATATCTAATTTTATTTGAGTCCTCTCTCTTTTTTTCTTGGTGAATCTGGTTAAAGGTTCATCGATCTTGTTTACCTTTTCAAAGAACCAGTTCTTGGTTTCATTGACTTCTGTGGTTTTTTTAAGCCTCTATGTCATTTATTTCTGCTCTGATCTTTATTATTTCCTTCCTTCTACTTCCTCTGGGCTTTACTTGCTGTTCTTTTTCTAGTTCTTTTAGTTGCAGGGTTAAGTTTTTTATTTGAGCTTTTTCTAGCTTCTTAACATGTGCCTGTAATGCTATGAACTTCCTTCTCAGGACTGCTTGTGCTGTGTCCCACAGATTTTGAGTTGTTGTATGCTCATTTTCATTTGTTTCAAGGAAATTTTTTATTTCTTCCCTGATCTTATTGTTGACTGACTTGTTTTCTTAATAACATGCTGTTTAGTTTCCAAGTGTTTGAGTGTTTTTCAATTTTTCTATTGTAGTTGATTTCTCGTTTCATGCCATTGTGGTCAGAGAAGGTGCTTGATATGATTTAAATCTTTTTAAATTTGTTGAGACTCGTTTTATGCCCAAATATGTGGTCTATCCTAGAGAATGTACCACTTGCACTTGAAAAGTGTATATTCTGATGCCTTAGGGTGAAAGGTTCTGAAGATATCTATTAAATCCAGTTGATCTAGTGTGAACCTTAATTCTGCTGTTTCTTTGTTAATTTTCTTTCTTTAGGATCTATCCAGTGATGTTAGTGGGATATTGAAATCCTCTACTATTATAGTATTGCTGATGATCTCGCCCTTTATGTCCATCAAATTCTGCTTTATATATTTAGGTGCTCCTATATTAGGTGCATAGATATTTATAATGGTTATCTTTTCCTGCTGCATTGCTCCCTTTATCATTAGGTAGTAACCTTCTTTATCCCTTACTATAGTTTTATTTTTTAACATCTATTTTGTCAGATATAAGTATTGCTACTCCAGCATTATTTTCATTTTCATTTGCATGAAATATTTTTTCCATCCTTTTACTTTCAATCTATGTGTATTTGGTTTTGAGGTGAGTCTCTTGTAGACAGCATATATATGGGTCCTGTTATCCATTTGGCTATCCTATGTCTTTTGATTGGATAATTTAATCCATTTACATTTAAGATTATAATTGATATGTAGTTATTTATTGCCATTTTTAAAAAATCTATATTGCTCTTTTAGATTTTTTTGTCTGCTTTGTTCTGTCTACAGCAGGCCCCTTAACATTTCTTGCAGCATTGGTGATGTTGTGATGAATTCTTTGAGTTCTTTTTTATCTGGGATGCTTTTTATTTCTCCTTCAATTTTAAATGATAGCCTTGCTGGATAAAGACTTCTTGGTTGTAGGTTCTGGTTCTGCATTACTTTGAATATTTCTTGCCATTCTCTTCTGGTCTCAAGTGTGTCTGTTGAAAAGACAGATATCATCTTTATGGGGGTCCCGTTGTAGGTGACTGATTGTTTTTCTCTTACAGGTTTTAGTATTCTTTCTTTATCTCTTAGCTTTGGTATTTTGATTATGGTGTGTCTTGGTGTGGGTTTTTTTGGATTCTTTTTAAATCAGATTCTCTGCCTCTTGAACCTGTGGCTCTTTCCTGCATCAATTTAGGGAAATTTTCAGCTATACTTTCTTCAATAAGGTTCTCTATTCCTTGTTCTTTTTTTTATTTATTCATTTTAGAAAGGAGAGAGAGGGAGAGAGGAGAGAGATAGAGAGAGAAGGGGGGGAGGAGCAGGAAGCATCAACTCCCATATGTGCCTTGACCAGGCAAGCCTAGGGTCTCAAACCGGCAACCTCAGCATTTACAGGTCGACGCTTTATCCACTGCACCACCACAGGTCAGGCCACTATTCCTTGTTCTTTCTCTTCTCCTTCAGGAACCCATATTATGCAGATATTGTTTCTCTTTATGTTGTCACAGACCTCTCTTAGACTTTCCTCAGACTTTTTGATCCTCTTTTCTTTTTGCTGTTCTGCTTCTGTGGTTTCACTTATCTTGTCCTCTAAGTCGCTGATTTGATCCTCTGCTCAATTCAGCCTTCTTTTGCCTGACCTGTGGTGCGCAGTGGATAAAGCATTGACCTGGAAATGCTGAGGTCGCTGGTTCGAGGCCCTGGGCTTCCCCGGTCAAGGCACATTTGGGAGTTGATGCTTCTAGCTCCTCCCCCCTTCTCTCTCTCTGTATCTCTCTCCTTCTCTCTCTCCTCTCTAAAAATGAATAAATAAATAATAAAAAAAATGATAAAAAAAATTCAGCCTTCTTTTAATTCCTTCTAGTAGCCTTCATTTCTGATATTGTGTTTGTCATTTCTGTCCAGTTCTTCTTTATGATTTCTGTGTCCTTTTTGATGCTTACAATTCCTTTATTTAGGTGTTCATTAAGTCCTTCCATTGTAGCTTTGAGATCCTTAAGCATCCTAACAATCATTATTTTATACTCTGCATTGGTAATTTGATTACTTTCCATTTCATCCAGATCTTTTTCTGGGGATTTGTCTTGTTGATTCATATGACTTAAGCTTCTCTGTCTTTTCATTGCTTCTGTGTGTGGCTTGCAGGCTTGTTCTAGTTGTGGTCTCCTTATCTAGTAGAGCCGCTTTGAAGTCTTGATTTGTTTTCAGTTTATTCAGTGGTGGGCTTGTTTACTGATCTCAGCATGGGGCTTATTTGAAACTCTATCCAGGAACGTGGTGGGTGTGACCTCTGAGAATCTGAAGGCGGGTTCTGCCAGCTGCTCTCTGGGGGTGGGGCGTGATCTTGGCTTCAATAGGGGGAGGTGTATCTCAGATTTCCTTGGAGAACTGAGTTACTGCCCCTCCTCCCCACTTCCTGCTTTCAGCTGTGTCTTTTGTGCTGATTGGAGCTGGAGAGCTTTCTGGAGGTAGATCACCTGGAACCACTTTAGGCTTGTCCTGTATGGAGGGATCAACCCGTCCCCCAGCTATGGCTGCCTCTGCACTGGATGAGTCAGCTTCTCAGGTCATCCCAAGCATTCCTCTGCTCGTCACCATCTGTCTCATTCTTTCCACTTTTTTTTGTGGAAGACAAGCCAGTCCTCTCAGGCCTCTTTACCCCCGGGGCCCCAGGCAAGTGGCTGTGAGCAATATTTTCTGCTCTGTTCCTTTAAGGCACCCTCACTGCTTCCCACACACAGAACTTTGCTCTTCTCTTTTCTCAATGCTTTTCGTCTGTCTCCTCCAGTCCCTGGATGTCTAGGCTGGGTCTCCGGTTCTGAGACTGAGGGCTCCCGTCTCTCAGGGCCTCTCTCCATGTAATGAGAGCCTTTCTGGACTCTCAGCCTCAGCTTCCCCTGCTACTGGAAACAGGGGAGCCCCAACCATGCCCCTGCACTCCCTACCAGGATCAGTGTGGATTCTTATTTGCTCCTTGGCTTTTGAGACCTGTTCTTTTAGTCTAAAGTTGGTTTTTATGATGATTGTTCCTAAATTAATTTGTAATCCAGTTTGGTGGTGTGAGCTGGGAGTCTGTGTGTCTGTCTACTCTGCTGCCATCTTGGAATCCCCAGAATTCTTTGAAAAAAGGCAGAAGAAACAAAAAAAGGTCAGAAAAGTACTTCTGCCCATGGATCTTGTTTCCAATGCAGGGGTTTGGGACATTTTGGTAGAAACTGCACTGTTTCCCTAGAATATCACCCACAGCCTCCTTTTCAAGCCCGGGTAGCTCCTAAGGCTCTGGACCACTGCCCATGTTGTAGGAGAGGGAAACATTGGGCAAATTAGTGTAAATCTGAATATAAAGCCAAAGGACAGGTCATTCACAGAGGCCATGGTGGCGGTAGCAGTAGCAGTTGGGTTGGGCCCCAACAGCGGGTGGCTGCAGCCAAGGGGTAGGTGATTTGTCAGCCTCCCCCACCCCTGTCAACTAAGTTTGCTGCTCAGCTAGAGTTAAGATAAAGGGATCTCAGTGTGGTCGGTTTGGGCTGCCAGTTGCAGCAGCTATTAGAATTAGAGAATGAATAGAAGACTTAAGTATTAGGAAAGTTGCAGCTTATTTTGTTTTTGTCTGACTTTCTTTAATGTTTTAGCTACACTATCATTTTGTTTTTCTCCTATTCTTTGTCTGGAAATTGGGGTGGGAGATGCCTGTTTGGATGTAGCTAAAGAAAATTTCATGTGGACTCTTCAAGATTTTTCTCAAGAAAATTTTGTTTAGTCTCATCCTTCTTCTGTCCCTCTCAAAAAACGCCCTGACTATAAAATCAAGCAGATATCTTTCTAATATGGTTGTACTCTGAAATCCCAGGTTTCTTTCTGATTTGTCTGATTCATCTGATTGTTGTTTGTGTTTAGTCTTTGTTTAATGTTGTCTAAAATGGGATTTTTTAAGGCCTGAATTAAGTTCTTGAATGCAAAAATTGGAAATGCCGGCTCTAATATTAAAAAAAATAAAAGTCTTATATAACTTGTACAAAGCATCATTTAAATTTAAGTACAATAAAATGTGGATCCTAAAGACTTGCTCATTTGACCAAACTGCTGCAAACTGCAAGCTGCTCCAAGCTTCAAACTGCTGCAAACCTTGAATCTCGGTGGATTTGATTAACAAAAGTGTAAAATTTTTTTTGTAATGGGAAGATAATGAAATTCCTACTGGATTTTTCCAGCCTAAATGTACCCTCTAGATTGCCTGTTAATTAATGGGGTAGAAATGTTTTGAAAAGTATGGGGATATTACTTGGAAAAGCATTTACTATATTTTGTTAAAATTAACATAAAGACAGGTATTTCCTTACAATCCTCAGGGTCAAGGTATTATAAAGTGTAACCAGCAAATGTTTAAAAGTCAATTGTAAGAAATATAAAAGGGAGAGTCATATCCTGGAACTCCTGCATATCTACTTTATCATGGTTTTTAATTTAAAAATGTATCTGAATGATGTACAGGGCCATTCAGCAACCAAGAGACTCTGGAATCCTACAAGGGACGCCAAACCTCTTTCTCCTGAAAATTCCTATCCTCCTTGATTTGATCCAGCTAATAACGCTGTCCTGTCTTTTTCCAGCCAGCTCCAGATGTATGAAAAAAGTTTATATAGGTGGAGGAGGGCCCTCAAACTCCTCAGCGAGATCTTCTGAGCATGGCTTTTATGGTCTATAATGACCGAGAGGATCAGGAAAAGGCAGACAGAGCCCCAAAGAGATCAGGCAAAATATCAGCTCTTGGCATACACCCATAAAGGCTCCAATGCTCCTCAGGGGCCTCATAAGGCTCCATCAGCGTCCTGCTTCAAGAATGGAAAAGAAAGTCATTGGGCTAAAGCCTACCTGGTTTCTCAGCCTCTGCCAGGACCATGCCCTTGCTGTGGGATAAAAGGACATTGGAAGGTAGGCTGCCCCTTCACTCCTCTAAGGGAGGGTTCAATCTTTTCCAGCCTTACTCTAGCCACCTCTGACCTAACCTTGCCCAGCCTGCTGGGACTTGCCACTGAAGACTAAAGGTGTCCAGAGCCATTGGCTCCATCTCATATCACCGTGGACAGGCCTAGGGTAATTTTCCAAGTAGCAGGTAAGCGATCTCATTTCTTATAGACACGAGGGCCACTTACTCTGCCCTGCCTGAATATTTGGGTTCTGCTCATCCCACAAAGATCTCTGTTGTGGGTGTCGATGGTATTATTTTCCTCCCCGTTTGCCATGGATCCACTGCCTTGTTTTATACATAGTGTCTCCTCCTGCCTCAATGCCCCATGCCTATTTTGGGCTGAGTCCTTCTCCTAATTTAGAGCCTCTGTCTCTCTCCTTTTTGCCCACTTCTGTTACAAATTTACCTCTGCCTCCCGGCATAGTGTATCCCAAGGTTCTCCTCACCACCACATGGCTGGAAAGTTCCAGGGAAAGGCCCATTGGGTTTATCTCTCCGTGTTAAAAGAAAATGGAAGCCACATCTTCATACGTGCTCCAGATGGTCCTTCCAGTCTACCTGAATTATTGCAAGCTAGAAGCAGTGGTCACTGGGACTTGGCTTCTAGAATGTGGAATGTGACCACAGTTCCAGTGCATTGCAGACTTTTCCTGAATGTGTGTGACTCCTGCTCTTTGGGACAGTTCTCAGACTGAAGTGGGGTTGGGTTGCATTTACAAATAATGTGGAGCAGTGATGGTGTCAACATGGACTTAGTGAAATTACATTAACTTGTTAAGGACATACAAAACTGCAAAGATTTTATTTTAGATCCAGCTGCATTAGCTAAGACTTTGCTTCATAATCTAATAGGCTTTAATCACTTGATTGTATTAAGACATTTGTTGTGTTATCTTTTAGTATCAGCTATTTTAATTTTGTTGTTTATTTTATATTTTTCCAGTCTTCTTTCAAATCGGAACATGGGAAATCAGATGAGTATAAATCACAGCACACGAAGTGAAGTTTAAAAAATATAAAAGGGGAATATGTCGGGGAATGAAAAATCAACAGGACTTTGCAGTTAGATTTTGAGAAGAGAAGTGCTGGGGACTGGCTTCTGCCCAAGCTCCCACCTTGCTTGCAAATGGCTAAGCAGGGGTCTCAAACTCGCGGCCCGCGAGTTTGAGACCCCTGGGCTAAACCCTTCCCCACACCTCCATGTTATCTGTGATGCTCATCCTGCCCCTCCACATTCTCCGGAAAAGACTGGAAGCAAATTTCCTCTTTATGTAAAGTTAGGATGTTAAGTATTGGTGAGGGTTTTTTGCACTTGGTGGAATTCTTGGGTTGCCTTGGAAACTAATCAGAAAAGTAATTGATTTGCTAATGGCCCATTTTGCACTATAAATAAAGGAAAATGCAGTTTCTGGGGGTGACCATGTTTTTCTGCTAGGGTGGTGTTTCTAACAGCAGTATTTGCAGAGCCGTGCTGAACCCATCTTTTAATTTTTTAAGTCTATTTTCTTTAATTCTGCACCGTTCTCGCTTGGGACCTGAATATACTTGTCGTGCAAGTCAGTGACAGTTCACCTGGAAACTTCTGTCTGGGACTGATGCTCAAATAAAGTGAGCTGTTTTTAGCTCCTGAGATAGATATACGTAGACCAACCAAAGTACCTCAATGCTAGGGCTGATGTTAGAATGAATTGAGCCACAGGCTGCAGAAGAGAAATTGGGAGAGCAGTGGGAGAGGACAGGGGAGAGAAGAAAATAGTCAATTCTCTTGTAGCCCTGACCAAAAATCAAACTTGGGATGTCCCTACACCTGGTCGATGCTCTACCGAGCTGACCATTCAGGGCCCTCTTTAATATTTTTGTTCAGGTTTTTGGACATATGTAAACACAAACATTACTCTAAATTCTACTCATTAGTGAGACCACTTGATTTTTTTTTTTTTACAGATACAGAGAGAGAGTCAGAGCGAGGGATAGATAGGGACAGACAGACAGGAACGGACAGAGATGAGAAGCATCAATCATTAGTTTTTCATTGCGACATCTTAGTTGTTCACTGATTGCTTTCTTTTATGTGCCTTGACTGTGGGACTACAGCAGACCAAGTAACGCCTTGTTCAAGCTAGCAACCTTGGGTCCAAGCTGGTGAGCTTTTGCTCAAGCCAGATGAGCCCGTGCTCAAGCTGGCAACCTCGGGGTCTCAAACCTGGGTCCTCTGCATCCCAGTCTGATGCTCTATCCACTGTGCCACCGCCTGGTCAGGCTAAAATAATTTTTTTGCCTCTCCTGTGGTGGCACAGTGGATAAAGTGACAACCTGGAAAGTGAGGTCACTGGTTCAAAACCCTAGGCTTACCCAGTGAAGGCACATGTTTGTTGATACTTCCTGATCATCCTACCTTCTCTCTCTCTCTGCCCTTTCTATAAATGAACAAAATCTTTTAAAAAAACAATGTTTTAGACAAAGTTTTATAAAACTGAAATCAAGAGTATAAATATGCATTCAAGAATCTGCCATTCCTTGTCGGTTGCCTCAGTGGTAGAGTGTCAGCCTGGTGTGTGGATGCCCCAGGTTCGATTCCCTTCAGGGCACACATCAGAAAAGCCTATCTGCTTCTCTCCCCATTCTCCTCTCACTTGCTTCTCTCTGTCTTACTCACCATTTTGCAGCCATGGCTCCATTGGATTGAGATGGCCTTGGGCACTGAGGATGGCTCTATGGCATCAACCTAAGGTGCTAAGAAAAGCTTGGTTGGTAAACAAGAGAGCAACGCCCCAAATGGGAAGGGCATCCCCCTCGTAGTGGCTTTCTGGGTATTTTCTGGTCAGGGTACATGCAGGAGTCTGTCTCTGTCTACTCTCTTCTCAGTAAATAAAACAAAAAAAAAATGAATCTACCTTCTAAAATGATGTAGTCTTTGCATTGTCTCTGTCAAATAAGAATTCTTTTTTCTCTCCTATCACCAGCATTTATATTATATATATAATATTTCAGGAATTCTATGAGCTCTGTACTTTTATCAATCTCTTTACTGTGCTAAATTGTAATTTTCTGGTGACAAACGATGTTGACCACCTTTGATATACTCACCATCTGATTATTTTTGAAAGTGTCTGTTCAAGATCTTTTCATGTTTTTTAAATTGTGGACTTTTAGGAATTCTATGATGTGAATATCAGTCTCCCCCTAACCCTTTTCACAGAGACAGAGAGTCAGGAGGGACAGACAAGAACACACAGGAAAGGAGAAGCATCAATTCTTCTTTGCGGCATCTTAGTCGTTCATTGATTACTTTCTCATATGTGCCTTGACCGGGGGGCTACAGCAGAGCAAGTGACCCCTTCCTTAAGCCAGAGCTAGCTTGGCCTCAAGCCTATGACCTTCATCTTCAAGCCAGTGTCTTTAGGCTTAAGCCAGTGACCATGGAGTCATGTCTATGATCTTACGCTCAAGCCAGTGACCCCACGCTCAAGCCTGGTGAGCCCGCACTCAAGCCAGCGACCTGAGGACTTGAATCTGAGTTCTCTGCATCCCAGTCTAATTCTAGGTCCACTGCCCCGCTGCCTGGTTTGGCTGGATACCACTCTTTCATCAGCTAAAACTTGTGAGGAATGTGTTGAGATTCCTTTTACATACTAGTATTTACTTATCCATGCATGCCAAAGGTCCTCTAAGTGTTCTGGCATCATTTGTTGGAAAGAATATTCCTTCACAGTCAAAGCCTTTGTTCCTTTCTCAACAGTTGAGTGTATTTGATTTGTGCAAGTCTTTTTGTGGGATCTCTATCTTGTTCCATTTATCTGTACATTTATGCTTTCACAAATATTGCCAATACAGATACTACATATAAGTTTTAAAATCTTTTGATGTGAGTCATTAGGCTGGTTGTTTTTGGTAAGAATTTGTTCTTGATATATTAAGTGTAGAAACCCGGCAAATGTTATATTTACCGGGAGATCAACAGTAAGATATTTTATATTTTCTACTCCTAGTTAGTGGTGTGTTAAGAGACTTCAATTCTGAGGGGTCTGTTCTAGTGCATTTTCTCACTATTTAATGAGAAAACCTTAGCACAACCCATAAGATGAATTAAGATACAAAATACCTCATCTCTACTTTAAATTGATTACAGAGAAATGGTCACAGAACAGAGAAAATTGAGAAAACATGATGTCTTAAAGAAATATTGTATTGTGGGTTGAGTACTGCAACTTGGAAAAAAAAAACAGTGGAAAATTTTGTGAAATTGGGAGATTTCTCAATTTGACAAATGTACCATGGTTACATAAAATGTTCACATGATAGGAACTTGAATAAAGTCATATACGAATTCTTTATACTAGTATTAGTGATTTTCATATAAGTATGAAAATTTACCATAATAAAGTTTATTAAGAATAGGTTTAATATATACAGTGTGTCCGTAATGTCATGGTACACTTTTGACCGGTCACAGGAAAGCAACAGAAGATGATAGAAATGTGAAATCTGCACCAAATAAAAGGAAAACTCTCCTAGTTTCATACCTATTCAGTGCAGTTCGATGTGGGCTCACGCACTGATTCTTTAGGGCTCCTTAGGTAGCTATCCCGTATAGCCTCTACAGACTCGTCACTGACTGATAGCCTACCAGAACAGGGTTTCTCCACCAAACTGCCAGTTCCCTTCAACTGCTTATCCCACCGAGTAATGTTATTCCTATGTGGTGGCGCTTCGTTATAAAGGCGCCGATATTCACATTGCACTTTGGTCATGGATTCGAATTTAGCAAGCCACACAACACACTGAACTTTCCTCTGTACCGTCCACATCTCGACTGGCATGGCCATGGGCTGCTCCGCTGTATACATGGTGTTACGTCATCATCTGCGCATGCGCACATGCTGCCACATCATCCTACAGAAACTGGGAGGGTTTTCCTTTTATTTGGTGCAGATTTTACATTTCTATCATCTTTTGTTGCTTTCCTGTGACTGGTCAAAAGTGCACCATGACTTTACAGACACACTGTACAGGAATAAAATCTCATTAAATTGTAAAATAAAAGCCTAGCAGGTCGTGGCTCAGTAGATTGAGCTGGGGACCCAGGTTAAAATCCCAAGGTCTCTGGCTCGAGAGCGGACTCTTCTGGCTTGTGCGCACACTCACAAGCATGAGTGCAGGGTGGCCAGCTCAAGCATGGGATCATAGACATGACCCCAGTCACTAACTTGTGCCCAAGGTCGCTGGCATGTACAAGGTTTCCCTAGCTCCACTGAAGGCTCCCCCACCCATCAAGGTCCATATGAGAAAGCAATCAATGAACAACATAAACCACCCAAGTCTGTCCCTTTCTCTGTCTCTTTTGCCAATGAAAAAAAAAAGCTGGAAAGAAACAATTGTGATCTAATTTTATTTTACATTCTCATAAACAAATTTCCATATTATTACACATATTTATGTATATCAACATGTAATTAATAGTAAGTGGGTATACAAAAAGTATGGGTGAACTAGTAGCATGATAACTCAAGTTACCAAAAAGGTATCACAAAAAAACGGAATGGCCATGGTCAGTTGGTTAGAGCATAGTTCTGAATTGCAAATGTTGCCGATTTCAATCCCAGGTCAGGGCATATACAGGAACAGATTTGTGTTCCTGTCATTCTCTCTCCTACCTCTCTTCTCTTTCTAAAATACAGTAATAAAATAAACAATATAGATAATAGGTATGCATTTATGAGGGTACACATGATGGCTCTATCTGTAGCATGCTGCCTTTTTCTACCCCCTTCTTATACCTCTCAAGGTTTATGCCTCTGTCCTAAGCTCCAAGGTCCCATGTTTTGCCTCTGTAACTTGTTACTGAAGGTTATTTATTCAACAGCTCACTTCTTCAACCTCTGTTTTTCCCTAAATAAACATCTTACAAAGAAAAGCGGGGTATAATTGAAAAGCATATTGATGTTTCTATCTTTCTAATATTAAAAAAAAACCTTAAAAACCCAAAATATTTTTTATGATTCAGTTTATAATATAATCCCCTCATTATCCAAATTCTTTATTTAAAAAATTTTTGTTCACTGATTACAGACAAACAGAAAGTAGGGACAAGGAGAAATATCAATTCTTGTCTGACTTATTTATGCATTTACTGCTTGATTCTCCACCAGAAATCAAACTCATAACCTTGATGTATCAGGATGACACTCGAACATTCTGAGCTACCCAGCCCAGGCTCATTATCCAAATTCTTACATTCTTCCATGGTTTGTTGAAACCTTTCTTCTCTTAAGGGTCTTCATTTATTTTTATACCACTAGAGATACAATTATGCCGACATCTTTTGTTCAAAAGGTGCTGCAACTCTGAGTTGATGCTTCTCATCTCTCTCCCTTTTTATCCTGCTGTCCCTATCCTTATATCTTGCTTACTAAAAAAAAAAAAAAAAAAGGTATATACGTATCAAATTTTAGTGCCCCAGACATAATGATTAGTTTTAATTCTAGGTAGTTTATACTTTTGCAATGGTACTTGGAGTCATTTAAAAAATAAACCATACCCTACAAGTTTTTTTTAATTATAGTTCATTTTTACAGCTTTATGGCCAAAATTTATAGGTAACATTTATTATACATAGTAATTCTGCAAGTTACTAACATTTAGTAAGTTTACTGTTGTGACATTATGAAAATCCAGTTTCTAGAAAATTTCATGACCTCATACATAAAGTAATTAGATGGTTATTATTTTTGTTATGTTTTATAAGTCTTTTCTATATTTTAAATACAATCCTTTACCAGATACATGCGGAAATGTTTTCTCCCAAACTCTGGCTCTAGTCTTCAGTTTCGTAAATGTTGTGCTTGAAAATTCACGTTTTGCCTGACCAGGTTGTGTCTCCGTACATAGAGTGTGGGCCTGGGACGCTGAGGCCCCAGATTTGAAACCCTGAGGTTGCAGGTTTGAGTGCAGGCTCAACAGATTGATGGTGTGGTCATTGGCTTGAGCATGGGATCACAGACATGACCACATCATCACTGGTGTGAGCCCAAGCTCCCTGGGTAACGAAAGGGGTCACTGCCTCAGCTGGAGTCCCCTGGTCAAGGGACATATTAGAAAGCAATCAAGGAACAACTAAGGTGCTGCAACTATGAGCTGATGCTTCTCATCTCTCTCGCTTTCTGTCTGTTTGTCCCTGTCTGTCCCTTTTTATTGCTCACTAAAAAAAAAAGTACAAACGTATTAAATTTTAATTTAGTAAAATTTGTTATATTTTTTTATGATTCATCCTTTACTGTCTTCACTCAGAACTCTGGGTAAGTCGTGTTCAAAAAACTTTCTCCCATTTACTTTGTTAAGTTTTTTTCTTTCACCTCTTATACTTAGATCTGTGATCTATTTTGATCTAATTTTTGTTTAGGGCTGGAGTTAAGGGTCTTAACTCATATTTATGTCACTAGAGATACAAATATACCACCATCTTTTGTTGAAAAGATGTACCACTCTGGCTTATCATAGGACCTTATTCAAAACAAAATAGACATAATATAAATATTTTTGGAATCTCAGTTCTGATTGTGTCCTTCTCACTGATCTCAGACAGTTAATGGCCTCACTTTTAGTAGCCTTTCTCAAAGGACCAGATGCAGCGACAACTTTAAATCCTCCCAGCTGCTCTTTCTCCCGGGTTGGTGATGGCCAGCCTCACACTGTACCCATTTCTCCAAATCTTTTTCTTTTCTGTAAAACCACCTACTGGCTCTGGCCTGGTTGGTAGTAAGGTAGAGCATCGGCCGGCGTGTGGACGTTCTGGGATCGAATGTTAGCCAGGGCACACAGGAGAAATGTCAACATGCCACTCCACCCTTCCCCCTCTCCTTTCACTCTGTCTCTCTCTTCCCCTCCCGCAGCCCAGGCTCCATTGAATCATGTGGGCCGGGGCGCTGAGGATGGCTCCATGGCCTCCGCCTCAAGCACTAGAATGGCTCCAGTTGCAACAGAGCAATGGCTCAGATGGGCGGAGCATCACCACCTAGTGGGCTTGACAGGTGGATCCAGGTCGGGCACATGCAGGAGTCTGTCTCTCTGCCTCCCTGATTTTCACTTTATGGAAAAAACACCAACAAAAAGCCCACTTACTGCATTAATATCTCCGCTGGTAGTTTCCCGTTGTTCTGCCTTTACAAGATGTATGTTTCTCTACAATATTTTATTGTGGACTGTTATACGAACACCTGAGCTACTGACCATTTAAATTATTTAATAAAAAAATTTTTTAATACCAACTTTAAAACCTTCTATGGCCATATGGCATTTTTTCCAAGACCACTGAGTGCTTTCAGCTTCCGAGCTATTTTCCCTCTGAAAACTTCGTCTCTGAAAATACACTCACTTACCTCAAGAGTCAAATACCAGGAAACGAGATATCTGAGAATCTTCCCATTTTCAGCCACCCAGGTTTCAATGTGGCTGCTTTCCTTCTGTGCCGCGTCAGGTCTCCCAACATGGCGGCCTCCAACGCGGCTCCGCGGAGCGAGCGGGCGGGAACACACTGGCTCCAAGCGCAGTGAGAGAATCGCTGGCGTTTCCTCGAATCCTTCAGATCCTCGTCGGCCGCCGTAGGCTGACGAACAATCTCGGTGACGTTGCCAGAACCCTAGTCTGGTTGTGGAAGTGTAAAGTTTAGACTTTCCTCGTGGGCTACAGAAAACCAGGTCAATGCGCTCTTGTCCTTTTAAATTTTCAGAAACATTTTGTCCGGTGGCAGGTTTGTGTCTCACATCACAGAGTGCCTGACATCACAGGGTGGAAGTGGTGCAGTGTGGACCCTGGAACTATGGCGGTGGGAGGAGCCGTGTGGAAGAAGCTCCCAGGTATTTTGGAGGAAGCAGGTGACTGCCTGTGGTTTGGGTACTTTGGGGCAAATAAGCTTTACAAATGTTTTTTAAGTCTGCTTGCTTATATTTTGCATTGGCCTAGGCAGCGCCTGTATGTACTCTGTGGAAAGCTGCGGTGTTTTCTTTCAGTAAGCAGATTGTAAATTGCAGATTCCGTTTCTGCTTGGGACGAGCCATTGTATTGCTACTGTTTGCTGGAGAAGCCTCCCCCCCCCCCCCCCCCCATCCACCGTGGGTGTCATGTTTATGATCCCATGCTCAAGGCAGTGGCCTCAAGGTTTGAAACCTGGGTTCTCAGCAACCCAGGCTGATGCCCTATTCACTGCGTGACCGCGTGTCCAGGCATATATTTTTTTAAGATTTTATTTATTTTAGAGATAGGGGAGAGAGAGAGAGGGAGGAAAGACAGGAGGAAGGAGCGGGAAGCATCAGCTTGTAGTTGCTCCTTATCTGTGTTTTGACTGGGCAAGGCTGGGGCTTCAAACCAGCACTGTGAGCACTCCAGGTTGATGCCCTATCCACAGCGCCACCACAGGTCAGGCCTGATGAGGTTTATAAGAAATTTATTGATGCATCTGCGAATAGATGGGCTGAGTACAGAATAGCGTCAGCCTCGAGAGCCTGGGGATTTAAACTTTTATAGGTGTAATGAGCATGGCTAGCGAGATTAAATTTGGTGGAGACTTTTGGGGCAGGGTCGGGGAAGGGGATCATTTAATGAAAAAATTGCCCCAGCGGGGATATAGGTGTGGGTGGTGAGGGGAGGTGGAAAATCAGTCAGTTTTGCTCTGGTGGAGAGGTAAGGAACCGCCCAGGTGCCAGATCTCTTGAACCAGGCTAGTAGAGGATTTCTGCTTAGCGGTCCTAGACCCCAACCTAACAGGTACAGAGGTACTTTTTGAAGGTAAAAAAAGAAAGTTGTTCTAGAAGCTAGTTATTTCTGAATTGTTAGGAAGATTTCTGTAAGGTGCAGAAGTTTTGTGCAGGGGGAAGAAACAAAAAGAAAAAAGGACTGAGGAAGTAAACAGGTTAAAAAAAAAAGGGACTGCTCTAAGACCTCAGATAAGCAGGAAGCAGAAAATATTGAGATGAGCGTCTCCGTACACCTCAAGAGAAAAAAGAGGCTGGAATGTTAAGACACATCTCACCTTCTATTGCTAAAAGCTTGTACATTCTTGCAGGACAAAATCTGCTTCCTCCTATTATTCTTTAGTAAATCACGCTGCTGTTGGTTTTCAGATAGTCACTGACCAAGGACATAGACCAGGATGTGCTCATCTGAGCACACTAGATGCACCAACCCCCATGTCAGCAGATGCCCAGGGCAGCAGCCCCTAGTGCCTGTAGTTAACACTCCCTCCAGCCCCTCTCAGTTGAAGCTACACTATCCACTGCGCCATCACCTGGTCAGGCTTAAAAAGCCATTCTTACCTTTTTCTCTGCAGAGCCTGCGGTGCCATCACAGTCTCTGTCTGTGCAGGGGTCTGCTCATCAGCATTGTATTTAGTTCCTGTGGCTTATTTGTCTATTGTACTATAATTGTACTGTTATAATTAAAGTAACTTTAAGTCTCCTACCTAACTGATAGAGCATATCTTTCTTTTCTGTTATTAAAGCTGCGTATAGCTGTTAGTTTAGGATTTTGAATGGAATTTCATTCGGTGTATATATACATTTGGGAAACAAAACATTTTAAAATGCATGGACTTCTGAGAGTGTTGTTCACAATGAACTTTTCCATGTACTATTTAAATTGTTGGAATTTATTTCAACTTTTTTAAAAATAAAAAGAGTCTAATATTTAAAAAAAATTGACTGACCAGGCAGTGGTACAGTGGATAGAGCATTGGACTGGGACGTGGAGGACCCATGGTCAAAACCCCGAGGTCACCAGCTTGAGCCTGAGGTTGCTGGCTTGAACAAGGAGTGACTCGGTCTGCTGTAGCCCCCGCGGTAAAGACAGATATGACAAAGAAATCACAGACCAGCTAAGGAGCCTCAGTGAAAAGTGGATGCTTTTCATCTATCTCTCTCTGTCGTTCGGTCCCTGTCTGTCCCTCTCTCTCTGTCTCTAACATGAATTTTTATTGATTGATTGAGTTTAGAGAAAGAGAATGGGAGCAAGAGAGAGCAAGAAATATTGATTGTTCAAATTATTAATGAATTCATCAGTACATTTTTGTATGTTCCCTGACTGGGGATGAGATCTTCATCATTGACATTTCTTGATGACACCAACCAGCTAACTTGAGTTACCCGGCCATGAGTCAACATTTTTTGTTCATTATAAAATATTTCTGTGGGTCTTCAAAATGGTAGTTTATAAATTCTGTACTGTTTCTTGATGGCCTGTATATCTGTCAGTTACTGGCTGAAGTATGTCTCAATGTTGTATGATTAGTCTGAGTGTGTTTATTTCTTCTTTTTTTGTGGTCCAGTTTCACAATACATTTCAAGGCTATGTTGTTAGGTGCATAGGAATGGCAGGATTTTAATATTTCTTTTTCTTTCGAGATTTTTTGGATTGATTTTAAAGAGAGGAGAGAGAGAGAGAGAGAGAGAGAAAGGGTGGAGGTGGTAAAGAGACGGAAGCATGAATTCATAGTAGTTGCTTCTCACTTGTGCCTTGACCTGGCAAGCCCATGGTTTCAAGCCAATAACTTCTGCATTCTGGGTTAACACCTGATCCATTGCACCCAAAGGGTCAGGCAGGAAAGGAATTTCAGGCTTTTACACGGTGGTCAATGGAAACTACTACTACTCAGCGTTGTTTTTCTTTCTCAGTAGTAACTTTAGGGTATTCTGGTTCTTTTTCTGTAAGAGTATGGTTACAGCAGTTTATTTGTGGTGAGACTTTCATGGTGTATCTCTTTCTTTCTTTTCTTTTTTTCCTTTTTTTTTTTTTTTTTTTTTTTTTTAGAGAGAGACCAACTAGAAGGCAGAGAGATGAGAAACATCAACTTGTATTTTCTGCACCTTAATTGTTCATTGATTGCTATCTCAAACATGCTTTAAACACAAGGGTTCCGCAGCGGAACCAGTGTCTCCTTGATTAGGCTGGTGAACTTGGGCTTCAAGCCAGGGACTATAATAAGGTCATGTCTGCGAGCCCATGCTCAAGCTGGTGAGCCCATGCTTTTGCTCATTGAGCACATTATCAAGCCCGATGAGCCCACATGCAAGGCAACAACGTTGGGGTTTTGAACCTGGGTCCTCAGCATTACAGGCAACACTCTGTCCACTGCGTCACCACCTGGTCAGCCATGATGTATCTTTTTCTAACCTTTTATTTTAAGCTTTCCATATCATTATGTTACTTACATGTCACCTATAATAGGATGTTATTTGATTTTAAATTTTATTTGAATTTGACAGTTTTGTAAAGTTTGTATTTAATGTAACTAACAGGAATGCTTATTTTGTTTATACTTAATATAATTTTTCATCTCTTTTAAAACAGTAATCTAAGTGCATTGTAGTGGCTTATATTCTTTTTTCTGTATCTCTTTGTTGTTGTTGTTGTTGTTTTGTCTTCTTTTAAATAATTTTCTAAATTGCACTGATTGATTTTTTTAGAGAGAGAGCAGGAAACGTAATTTGTTGATTCACTTATTTATGCATTCATTGGTTGCTCCTCACATGTGCCCTGACCGGTGATTGAACCTGCAACTTGAGCATATGGGGAAGAAACTCTTAACCAACTGAGCTACTGAACCAGGGCTCGGGTGAGTTTTTAAAGTTATATATTCCACATTTGTATGCCTAAAAATTAAGACAGCTGTTAGTTTTCATCCTGACAGTAGAGATTATGCATAGTGTGGAACTTTATAAATCCTTGTGATAAACAGTGTCTTTACACTCTTCTATGACAATACAGGGATCTCAAGGCACTTCAGCTTCATTTGCCACGTTCCAATTTATTTACCTTATTGTGAACTTTTGTTTTTTATGTGTGTTTCAAACCTTAAATGCTATAATATTTACTTATGAGACAGTGCTAACCTGGTGTAGTGACACTTTTGATGGGAGTGTCCATCTAATATGTCAAGGTTGCATGTTTGATCCTTGCTCAGGGCACAGTTGGAGTCAAGTAATGAGTGTGTATATGGGTTCAACAACAAATCCATGGTCCTTTTTCTCTTCCCCATGCTCTCTCTCTCTCTCTCTCTCATTCTCAAATCAATAAATTAATGCCGGCCCTGGCCGGTTGGCTCAGCGGTGGAGCGTCGGCCTGGCGTGCAGGGGACCTGGGTTCGATTCCCGGCCAGGGCACATAGGAGAAGCGTCCATTTGCTTCTCCACCCCCACCCCCTCCTTCCTCTCTGTCTCTCTCTTCCCCTCCCGCAGCCAAGGCTCCATTGGAGCAAAGATGGCCCAGGCACTGGGGATGGCTCCTTGGCCTCTGCCCCAGGCGCTAGAGTGGCTCTGGTCGCGGCAGAGCGATCCCCCGGAGGGGCAGAGCATCGCCCCCTGGTGGGCAGAGCGTAGCCCCTGGTGGGCGTGCCGGGTGGATCTCGGTCGGGCGCATGCTGGGAGTCTGTCTGACTGTCTCTCCCCGTTTCCAGCTTCAGAAAAATACAAATTAATTAATTAATTAATTAATGCCGGACCAATGCTCTACCAGTGTTCAAACCAGGCATGGCTTTAGGGCCGTAATTTGTATTTACATAGTAATTCTAAACTTGCCGATATTTAGTAAGTTTACAATTGTGACATCGTCAAAATTCAGTTTTTAAAAAATTTTATGACCTCATACATAATGGAATTGGATAGTGGTATTATTGTTATGTTTTGCAAATCATTTGTGTAATTTAAGTACAATTCTTTATTAGATACTTAAAGTGAAAATATTTTCTCACAATTTCTGTTTTTAGTCTTCACTTTCTTAAATGTTGGTGCATCTCTATACCTTCCTTTCTGTCTGTCCCTGTCTGTCTGTCTTTCTGATTGTCTCCCTTTCTTTCACTAGGAAAAAAAAAAAAAGGGAAATGAATTTAGTTACATGGGTGGATGTACTTCTTTCTCTCCATAAAAGTGAAAATGTGCTTACTGAACGCATATTCTCTGTTAAATAAGTAATTCCTGAATATAACTTTAGTTATCTTTCTTACTTTGCAGCTTGCACTTTTTCTTATCTCAAGCAGTGACTGCACTCTCCAATACACAATAGGAAAGTGGGTTTGTCGTGGACATCTGTGTCCTTCCTGATGCCTCCTCATATTACTCACCTGCCAGTGTCTGCAGTTACCAGTTTTTAGAAGGTAGAATCATAAAATATGATTCATCTAAAATTACTAATTAAATGCCATAAAATATTTATATATTCTTTTTAATTTTTAAATGTTTAGAGAGAAAAAGACAGAAACATGGACTCATTTTTGTATGTACCCTGTGTGGGATCGAACTGGCAACCTTTGTGTACCAGAAGATGATCTAACCAACTGAGCTCTCCTGACCAGTATTCTTTATGACAAATAAGTGTATTTAATGTGGTTTATTTCTGCCATTAATTCTTTTTTTGTGTGAAACATAGAGAGGACAGATAGAAGACAGGAAGAGAGAGAGATGAGAAGCATCAGTTCTTTGTTTTGGCATCTTAGTTGTTCATTGATTGCTTTCTAATATGTGCCTTCACTGCAGGGCTACATCAGAACGAGTGACCCCTTGCTCAATCGTGCAGCCTTGGGCGAAAGCCAGCAACCTTGGACTTCAATCCAGTGACCTTTGCGGACATGTTAGGACTCATGAGGTCATATCTATGAACCCTCATGCAACTCAGTGACCCCTTGCTGAAGTCACTGACCGTGGGGTTTCAAACTTGGCATCTCTGTGTTCTAGTCTGACACTATCCACTGAGACATGGCCTGGTCTGGTGTCCTTAGTTCTTTATATATATATATACATTGTTTGCCCAAGATTTCTGTCTCTCCATCTCGCTATTAGTTATATATATATTTTGGTGTTTTCAAGAGAAAAGTTTTTGGTATAGTTCAGTTCTTTCATTGAGTTGATAATTTTATATATAGGTCAGTATTGAAGCTGTATTTACACATATTGTATACGTATATATGTCCTGATAACATACCATATATCTAAAACAACATATATGTATTTTGTATGTGTGATTATGGTATGTATAAAATATAATATGATATATTGTTCTATCAGAACAGCAAGAAACAGATGTTGTGCCACACAATTAAGTAGCCAAATTAAGGAGTCTTTATTTTGAAGCCATTAACCACACAGAGACCTAAGTCAGTCAAATTATGCAACCCAGAACACAGTTTGAAGTCAGCTTTTAAGACAAAATTGTACACTGATTGAGGAATAGGGAGTAGGGGAAGCCTAGCAGTAAAACAAAGCAGTGGAACAAGCTCATTTACAATGCTTATCTATGGGTTTATTTAGAAACAAATGTGAACACCTGCATTCTTTGTTTGCTTTTATGTGCTCTGACCAGGAATGAAAAACACAACCCTGGCTTCTCTGCACAGTGCTCTAACACACTTAGTTATCTGGGTAGGTTTTGATGCGTTGTTTTTTTTTCCATTGATTCGAGCAAGAGAGAGAAAAGCATCTTGTTGTTCCACTTAGTTGTTTCATTTCAGTTGTGCACTCATTCATTGCCTGTCCTCCCCATATAGCAAGGTTGTGGGTTTGATCCTCGCTCAGGGCACATACTGGAGTCAAATAATGAATGCATAAATGGGTGTAACATCAGATCTGTGGTTCTTTCTCTTCAATCTCCCTCTCTGTCTCTCTCTCTCTTTCACAAATGTATCAATAAATAATTAGGCTCAGACCTGTGGTGGTACAGTGTATCAAGCATTCACCTGGAATGCTGAGGTCGCTGGTTCAAAACCCTGGGCTTGCCAGTCAAGGCACGTATGGGAGTTGATGCTTCCTGCTTCTCCCCCTTCTCACTCTCTTTCACTCTCTCTCACTCTCTCTTTTCTAAAACAAATAAGTAAATAAATAAATAAAATACTTTTTTTAAAAATTGGGCTCTTGCAGATTAGCTAAATCGACTAAGAGTTTTGTTATGAAATGACAGAATTGCAGATTCAATCCTCTGCCAGGGTACACACAGGAAGCAAACAATGAGTTCATGACTGAATAAAAAACATGTGAATTCTTCTCTTCCCCTGCTTTTTTTCCCCTTTCTCTCTCTGTCGCTAAAGAAAAAAGCCCTGGCCAGAGAACTTGGTTGGTTGGAGCTTCATCCTGGAGCGCAAAGGTTGCTGGTTTGATTCCCCAGTCAGGGCACATCCAGGAGAAGCTCTGTGTTCTTGTCTCTGCCTTCCTGGCTCTCTCAAAAATAATAATAATAAAAGAAAAACACTGATGATGTGTCTAGTGCATTGTTTTCTCCCTGAAATGGGTGCAGTCACGGGGTGTGCAGAATCGTTTGAGGAGGGATCCGAGCACATGTGGTTTAAGGAAAACAGTGCCCAGATCCCTTCCTTCCATGTGGTCAGCTTTGTATGAGTGATTTTCCTGAGACTCCCCGGCCCCTGAGGATGGTGCAGGGCTGGCTGTCATAGCCCGGGGCTCCTTTGACAGTCACCCACTTAAACTCCACAGGATAACGGGGTCCTCCACCACAGTTGGAAGCTGAGGCTTTATTGGCCAGAAGGATAGACTTCGGGGACACCATGTAAAGGGACAGTAGTGATACTGTGGTCACTGTGTGAGGGTGAGTGCATCTGGGCCCAGAGGAAATGTACCAGTCACTGAATTTTCTCCTAATCCACAGGTCCTGACTCCCCGGAGCAATAGAATCACGAGGAGCGGGAAGACGTTGTAGAATTGGGTGTCAGCATCTCTTGCAACACACCCAACTGAAGACAGGTTTCTGAGCTGAAATTTAGAGCAGACCCACAACACGCCAACACACACCCTCTCTATTTCCAGCTTTTTTCCAGCAATAGAAGAAAATGATTCTGGCTCAGGTGACTTTATGTTTTTTTGTTTGTTTTTTTGAGAGAGAGAAGGAGGGAGCAATATAGACAGGAAGGGAGAGAGATGAGCAGCATCCACTTGTAGTTGAGACAGTTTAGTTGTTCATTGATTAGCTCTCATAATTACTTTTCCCATGAAGTAGGGCTTAAACCAAGTCGGTTACCTTCTGCTCAAGCCAGCAGCCATGGGGTCATTTCGATGATCTTACTCACCGGCTGGCCACCCCACACCAGAGCTGGCGAGCAAGGGTGCTGAAACCAGAGACCTGAGAGTTTCAAATCTGGATCCTCAGGTCTCTGGTTGATGTTCTATCCATTCCGTCAGTACCTGGGTAGGCATTTGTGTTTATTTTAATTTTTTTCTTTATTATCAATTTGAAGAGGACTATGAAAAACTACCTCAGTTAATCTGAGAAATACTGAACTATATCAGTACAATTTCTCTCTCACATTGCACAGTCTTGTGATCTGATGAACGCATAGATGACTGCACAATTGCAGACTACACAGTAAGGCAAAAGTAGCTTTGCAGTTGTTATGTGTAAAACAGAGTTTATTCTTTTATCATTGTTTATGATTGTATTTTTTGTACACACAAATGTAAAAACCTACTTTTTTCCCAACTTGTATTTTACTAGGTATGTGATTATTCAGTTTTATAATAAAATAGTTTTTTTGCTCTATACATTTATCAGATAAAGTAAAATGGGAGAAAAACTAACATTTCTTTTGCATCATCAAAAGCACATCACACCACTAAACAGCACGCTGCTGTTACAGGGATGCCTGACATTTCAGGATGTGGCCGTGAACTTCACCCAGGAAGAGTGGCGGCTCCTGGACCCCGATCAGAAGGACTTGTTCCAGGACGTGATGTTGGAGATCTACAGCCACCTGGTGTCAGTGGGTGAGGACAGCTCCCCTGTGTCACTGAGAAGGTGCCCTGTCAGTGGTGTTTTTCCCCTCAGTTGCTTAACTCAACTGAATAACTATTGTTCTCTGAAAAGAAGAACTTAAGATCCTCCCATTACCTCAGACAAGAAGGTATAACATTCTGCCTCCTGAGACAAAAGGCTTTGTGTTAACAGATGTGAAGCATGTTCGTTTCTTAAAACGTACTGTTCTTTCTGTTGACTGATCCCAGCCCAGTTCAGTAAGTTTAGGTCTTGTGTCATTTTTCCCTCTGAGCAGGGTACCAATCCAGCAAACCAGCTGTACTTTCCAAGTTGGAGCGAGGGGAAGAACCGTGGACAGTAGGGGATGAACCCCAACATCTGCTCTGTCCAGGTGAGTGGGTGACAACTAGCCAGTAAGTCGGGGGGCTGAATGGCAGGAAGTCATACTCTAGTCAGAGAACACATCAGACCTGTAACATTGGATGAAGAAACCAAACCACCCCTTTACGTATGAGAACCCTTTTTATTTCTAGAAATTTAGAGGGAAACATACCCCTTTTTTCTCATTGAGTAATGACACCTATTGGTTTCATCTACATCACAGTTTTGTTTGTGTGCTTTTATTCTAGCATTCTCAGATTTTACTCTCTGTCTTGGCCACAGAGTCTCAGCCTGTGTTACCCCCTCCGTTTCTGAGAAATTCCATTTTCTGGGCTTCTTTGGAAAGATAGAATTATCAATTCATCAGTTTTCTTACCACTCAGCCTTTGTGCCCTGTTTGGAAATAGTGATTTTCTACCATAAAATCCATCCACACGATGGATGCTGTGATGCCACGAGAGTCTGGTTTTCATTGTGCATTTATGTCGTTCTTCGCCTCCCTTCTCTCCAGCTTTTTTCATACTCAGTTCTCATCACTGTTAAATGTTTCCTCAATTCTCATTGCTGAACCTATATTGGTATTTCAAATGGACTCCCAGACTGACATCTCCCCCAGTGTTGTCTATTGTGCGCTTCCTTCCTGTGCATCATACCCATTGCCATGACAGCCAACCTCCAACTTCCCATTCTGTGTGAGAGCAAGAATCACATTCTTTCCATCCTTTCTAAAATTTAGAATTCTGCACTAGACATTTTAAATTACATCTGTCCTAGCATCACCTATGATGTTCGCTACTTTCTGAGCTCTTTTTGTTTTGTTTTACTCATTTATTTTTTTCTATGTAGCTCTCTTCTTAAAGGCCTGTATTGCTTCATTTAATGAACAAGAATAGATCTTGTTACCATGCAGCACGAGTTCCAGCTCAAACTAGTTCCCAATTTACAAGTGCTTCATGTGCCATCCTTCCCAGTTTTCCTAAATCAGATTTTCTTCTTTGGTTGATGTTATCGCTGCCTTTGTTTTCCTGAAGATTCTGATTTTACATCATATACTTAATGGTTTTATTTAGATTTAATTCACATACCAATTAGTTTAGCTACTTAAATAAATAGCTAATATGTTTTTAGTTTATTCGTTTAGTTGTACAACCATCAGTGTAACAGTCAATTTTGGGGCGTTTTATGTGTATACATTTTCATGGTGCTTTTTATATCCATAGCTTTGTAGCAGCTTTCAGAATTGTAAAGAGTGAATTCTCTGAGTCTGTTCTTCTCTTTCAAGATTATTTTGAGGTCCTGGCTGGTTGGTTCAGTGGTAGAGCATCGGCCCAGCATGTGGAAGTCCCAGGTTCCATTCCCGATCAGGGGGCACAGGACAAGCACCTATCTCCTTCTCCACCCTTCCCCCTCTCTGTTCTATTTCTCCTCCCGTCCCACAGCCAAGGCTCTATTGGAGCATGTGGGCACAGGTGCTGAGGATGGTTCCATGGCCACTGCATCAGGTGCTAGAATGGCTTCAGTTGCAATGGAGCAATGCCCCAGATGGGCAGAGCATTGCCCCCTGTGGGCTTGCCGAGTGGATCTTGGTTGTGCACATGTAAAAGTGCTTCTCTGCCTCCCCTGTTCTCACTTCAGAAAAGTAAAAAAGAAAAGAAATAGAGATCATTTTGACATTTGGATTTTCCAATTTCTATTTGAATTTTAATATCAGCCTGTCAATTTCTGCAAAACTAACCAGCTAGTGTTTCAACAGTGATTACATTGACTCTATCTCATTGGTTAGTAATTTTGTCTACTACATACTCTTCATACTAATCTAGGATTATTGGGTGTTCTTTTGTTTAATTAGTCTTTGATTTCTTCCAAGAACATTTTCTAATATTTAGAATAAAACATTTCAGCCTTTATTTATTTATCAATATTTGTGTGTGTGTGTGTGTGTGTGTGTGTGTGTGTGTGTGACAGAGAGAGAGACACAGAGAGGGACAGATAAGAACAGACACACAGGAAGGGAGAGAGATAAGAAGTATCAGTTCTTTGTTGCAGCTCCCTAGTTATTCATTGATTACTTTCTTATATGTACTTTCTCACTGGGGGGCTGCAGCAGAGTGACTGACTCCTTGCTAAAGCCAGTGACCTTGGCCTCAAGCCAGTGACCTTGGGCTTCAAGACAGTGACCATGTGTTCAGACTAGCAACCCTGGTGTCATGAGGTTGCTCAAGCCAGCGACCTCACGCTCAACTGGTGATCCTGTGCTGAAGCCGGCAACATCGGGCTTTAGAACCTAGGTCCTCTGCATCCCAGTCTGAGGCTCTATTTTCTGCCCCACAGCCTTCTCAGGCCAGCTTTTCTTAAATTAAACCTATGTGTGATTTTCTTCTTTATTATGCAGAAAATGGTATTGTTTTCTTGATTGCATTTATTATTTTTTGTTAGAACATTACAATAATATTGCCTTCCCATCAAATTTTGATGACACAAGATGCCAGATAGTCTTGTTTCCTGTCATATGAAGTGGCAGCTGCTCCTGCATTGACCTTCATGATATGCTATCATCTTGATGAGAAAGTTTGTCCTCTTCTGAAAGACTCTTTAATGTGTTCCATAACTCTGATTTCCGCCAGCATGCTGTGATTGCTTTATGTCTTTAAAACTTGCATTTTGCCTGACCAGGCAGTTGCGCAGTGGATAGAGTATCGGACTGGTACTCAGAAGACCCAGGTTTGAGACCTCGAGGTTGCCAGCTTGAGCGTGGGCTCATCTGGTTTAAGCAAAGCTCACCAGCTTGGAACCCAGGTGGGTTCTGATGGCTTGTGCAAGGGGTCACTCCATCTGCTGTATCCCCACGGTCAAGGCACATATGCGAAAGCAATCAATGAACAACTAAGGTGCCACAACAAAGAATTGATGTTTTTCATCTCTCTTCCTTCCTGTCTGTACCCATTTATCCTTTTCTTTGACTCTCTCTGTCTCTGTCAGAAAAAAACAAAACAAAACAACTTGTGTTTTGAGCCTGGCCTGTGGTGTCCCACTGGAGAAAGCACCCACCGGGAACACTAAGGTTGCCGGCTGGAAAACTGTGGGGTTGACTGGTCAAGGCACATGTGTAATTTGAAGCTTCCTGCTCCTCCCCTTTCTCTGTCTCCCCTTCTTCTCTCTAAACCGCATAAAGTCTAAAAATAAAATATCAACTTCGTTCAAAGCCTGACCTGTGGTGCTTCAGTGGATAGGGCAGTGATGGAGAATGCAGAGGTTGCCAATTGGAAGCCCTGGGCTTGCAGGGTCAAGGGACATGCGGCAAGCAATGAACAACTGAAATGAAGCAACTATTAGTTGATACTTTTTGCCCCACACTAGCTCTCTTCTCTCTATGTACTATCAATAAAAAAATCTTTTTATTTTATTTTTAATTTAATGAGAGGAGGGGAAGCAGAGACAGATTCCCCCATGTGCCCCTAACGAGGATCCACCAGGGAAGCCCACCAGGGGGCAAAGCTCTGCTTACCTGAAGCCCTTCCTCTGTTACAATCAGAGCCATTTTTTAGTCCCCAAGGTGAAGGCCATGGAGCCATTGTCAGCGCCCCGGGCCAACTTGTTCTAATCAAGCCAGGGCTGCAGGATGGGATTAAAAGAAAGATTGAAGTGACAGGGGCAGGTAGATGGCTGGAGAAGAAGATGAGCACTTCTCCTGTGTTCCCTGACCGGGAATAAAACTGGAGACATCCACACTCCAGGCTGATGCTGTGACATTGAGTTACCAGCCAGTGCTATATTATTATTATTATTATTGTTATTATTATGATTAATCTTTTCCCATATTAGCAGTTGTAAACATAATTTTTTCCCACCCGTATTCTCTGATAATCTCCACTGTTTAGGTTTCCATTGTGTCTTTTACTATCTTTACAGGCTGATTGCCTTTACTTCTTTGCTTCAGGTTTCTTCCACTGGGTAGTTACTAAACTGAGTGTCTTAAAAATTAATTCAGTTCTGATACTATCTACTTAGAACTAGTGTCAGAACCTACATGTTAAGAGTTCATTTCCACAAGACTTCCTTCATTTGTGATGTCGATTTGTGTGTCCAGATTATAACCTGTGCTTCTGACCAGTTGGATAAGTTGGAGGTTCTCATGAGCTCTTCCTTGAATTCAATTAATTTCCTAGAGCTGGTTACAAAAGCAGAGGAATACTAATGATTATTCATTTATTTTAAAGAAGACAGATGAATAAGTACATAAGAGAAGGTCTGAAGTATTCCTGAATACAGGCCTTTCTCTGTTCATGGAACTGAGATGAACCATGCACCAGGCACAGGGATATGTTAACTTATCCAAAAGCTGATCAGATATGAAAAATGATTTTTATAGAGTTTATAGCTCTAGGCCATCTCTTCTGTCCTAGAGGACAGTTGTTGGGGCTGAAGTTAAACCTTCCACACTTTGGTCCTTCTGGTAACGAGCTGCATCCTGAGGCCATGTAGAAACTTGTGCTTAGGTTCCTCAGTAGCATACAGTCAGCCTTTTTTGAAATGTTCTTTTATGCAGAATAAAAAATACTCTTATCACTTCTGAAATTATGAAGGTTTTACAAACTCAGTGTCAGAAACAAAATTTACCTTGTCTTCACTAAACCCAATACAAAGACCAGTGTCCCAACATTCCGTGTCCTGCAGTCTCATTTGTTCTTGTCAGACTAGCATACTCTGTATTCTGGTTGCATCCAGGTTTGTTCTATATTCAGCCTTGGAATACACATGGCTGCTAGTTGTTGGTCTGCTTCTGTGATTTTTTAAGATCCCATTGCTGGTTGTAGAATTTGTGAATGAATGAGGTGGCCACATTTTTCAAGCAAGAGAATAACCACATGAAGGCATTTCTTTTCCCTAGTACTATCCCGAGGATATGTTAAAATCCTGTAATAAGTCACTTCAGTAGCATAATCTCTGCAGTTATCAAAAGGAATTGTTTTGGCCCTGGTTGCTGACTCAAAGGTTCGAGTATCGGCCCAGCATATGCATACCCCAGATTTGATTCCTGGTCAGAGCACCCTGGAGATGCCATGAACCAGCGCAGCTAGTAATTTCAGTGTTGAGGGAGAACAGTGCAATGCTTTAGTATATAGCATAGACAATTAAAGCCTTTAAGCCAATATACAAATAGGGAAATCTCTGATACAAAGCCACTCCTCATCTGAGGCATAAATTGGATTCCTCATAAAAGTGCCCACCCTGCATCATGCAACAGTCAAGGGTGTGGGGAAAACCTTAGTGTTGAAAAAATCTTGGTATTAAAAGATCTTAGTGTTAAGAGATCTTAGTATTAAAAGAGAGGGAAAGGCTCAGTCCCAAACCAAGCCTTAGGCTACAACGACCCCACCAGCCCACAGCCCGTCTCCCGCAGGAGAAGTAACCATCTGCTTTTCTTCCCCATCCTCTAGTCATTCTCTCCTCTCTTTCCCTTTCACAGGCAGTGGCTGGCTTTGTTCCACCATGGCACCAGGAGTTCAGGATGCCCTGGTCTGTCAGTGTACACTTCCCTCAGGTACTATGAATAGCTCATTACTTTAGCATTGGATTCACATGGAGTTGCCAGGTGGATCCAAGTCAGAGCACATGCCAAAATATGCCTCATCATTTCCCTATGTCTCTCACCTTAAAAGAAATAATGGAAAACAATAAGAATGAAAGAACGTTTTTAAACAAAATATGCTTTTATTATGTAGAAAACTTCAAGAGGTTTACAGGCTCTGTGTCTAGAATCTGGATGACTCTAAGTATATATCTTTTTTTTACAACCTGTGGGGTATCACTAAAGAGTAACTTTACAGAAAGTTATAACAAATTTTAATTTCAAACTAAGATTATGAAAGATTATAGGATGATCTACTGTTCTCCTCTTTCCTAGAAATGAAGAAAGTTAATGTGCCTTTGCAAAGTCCCTTCCAAAGTCCAGCCACTGAGAAGAGTGGAGAAGAATGCTATGAACATGATATGTTTGCAAATATTGTTAATCAAAAGGAAAGCCAGTCCCTATTGAGGCAACACTGCGATATGTTGGAGATATGTGGAAAACCTTTAAAATCAAAATTAAGTTTTGAAAACCAAACCACAAGTTTTAATTTAAAGAACTCTGTTCCCTTGAATGGAGATGGGACATCCATTACACGTCATATCCATGAACAGTTCTACACTGAAATTAGGTTGCATTCCAATACCAAGTCCATTGAAAATAAGTCGCAGGTCACTCAGCGACAGACAACTGACAATGGAGAGGAAGCCCACACATGCACTAAATGTGGGATAACTTTTGTCAAGATGGCTCAGCTCATTGATCATCACAGAATTCATAGTAGAGAGAAACCTTATGGATGCAGTCTATATCAGAAAGCCTCCAGAAAATGCAGTGAAAAAATTCATACAGGACTGAATCAGAGTGAATACAATATATATAATAAAACCTTCAATAAATCACAGTTGAATATACATAAGAAAACTAGTGTGGAAAAGAAACCATACACGTGTAGTGAATGTGGGAAATGTTACATTTATAGGTATCAGCTCAGCAATCATCAGCGAACTCATACAGGAGAGAAGCCATATGTATGCAGGGAGTGTGGGAAAGGCTTTCCAGGAAAGAAGAATCTCATTATACATCAAAGGACTCATACAGGAGAGAAGCCTTATGTATGCAGTGAATGTGGGAAAGGCTTTTCAGGGAAGAGTAGTCTGATTAGACATCAAGTGATTCATACAGGAGCGAAGCCATATGTATGCAGTGAATGTGGCAAAGGCTTTTCAATGAAAACTCCACTGATTATACATCAAAGGACTCATACGGGAGAGAAGCCTTATGTATGCAGCGAATGCGGGAAAGGCTTTTCAGTGAAAACTCAACTGATTATACATCAAAGAACTCATACGGGAGAGAAGCCATATGTATGCAGTGAGTGTGGGAAAGGCTTTTCAGTGAAAACTCAACTGATTATACATCAAAGGACTCATACAGGAGAGAAGCCGTATATATGCAGTGAGTGTGGGAAAGGCTTTATAGAGAAGCGCCCATTGATTGTACATCAAAGAAATCATACGGGAGAGAATCCATATGTATGCAGTGAGTGTGGGAAAGGCTTTATAGAGAAGCGCCTACTGATTGTACATCAAAGGACTCATACGGGAGAGAAGCCGTATGTATGCAGTGAGTGTGGGAAAGGCTTTATAGTAAAGAGCCCACTGATTCAACATCAAAGGACTCATACAGGAGAGAAGCCGTATGTATGCAGTGAATGTGGGAAAGCCTTTTCAGAGAAGAGTAGTCTGATTAGACATCAAATGATTCATACAGGAGAGAAGCCGTTTGTATGCAGTGAATGTAGGAAAGGCTTTTCAGTGAAAACTCACCTGATTAGACATCAAAGGACTCACACAGGAGAGAAGCCGTATGTATGCAATAAATGTGGGAAAGGCTTTTCAGAGAAGAGTAATCTGATTAAACATCAAATGATTCATACAGGAGAGAAGCCATATGTATGCAGTGAATGTGGAAAAGGCTTTTCAAGGAAGCGGCCACTGATTGCACATCAAAGCATTCATACGGGAGAAAAGCCTTATGTATGTATACAGTGAATGTGGGAAAGGCTTTGCATTGAAGCATCGACTGTACATCAAAGGACTCATATAGAAGAGAAATCCTCTTTATGTTTAGTATGTGGGAATGTTTTTCACAGGAAGAGTGATCTAACTGTACAGAAGCATGCTCATTCCTTAGTGAAACCATGAATATGCAATGAATGTGGGAAAGTCTGCCCCATGAAAAGTAATATCAATGTATATATGAAACCTCATAGAAAATATGCAAATGCAGTGATTATTGTAAAACTCCCTTTTTAAAAGAATTTTTAAAATTTAAGTAAAAGGTAAGATTGGTGCAGGAGCAGAGCTAGAGGCATCAACTTCCACAAGTTGCTTCCCATATATGCCTTGATCAGGCAGGCCCAGGATTTCAAATGAGGGACCTCAACATTCCAGGTTTATAGCCTACAGGGGTCCCCAAACTTTTTACACAAGGGGCCAGTTCACTGTCCCTCAGACTGTGAGAGGGCTGCCACATACAGTGCTCCTTTCACTGACCACCAATGAAAGAGGTGCTCCTTCCAGAAGTGTGGCGGGGGTGGATAACTGGCCTCGGGGCCTCGTGCAGCCCGCAGGCCATAGTTTGGGGATGCCTGGTGCACCAACACAAGTCAGGTATTTTGGTGAAGGCTTTAAGAAGATATGCATGATGGCGTGATCAGGTGGAGGTGCTTTGAATAGAGTTTCACCTGGGATGCTGAGGATTTAGGTTTGAAATTCCTAGGTTACCAGCTTGATTGTAGGCACACCAGCTTAAGCAGAAGTTTACTGGCTTGAGTGTGGGATCATACACTTAACCTCGTGGTTGCTGGCTTGAAGTCCAAGGCCGGCTTCAGCATTAGGTCATGAATATGACCTCATGGTCACTGGTTTAAACCCAAGTTTGCTGCCATGAGGAAGGGGCCCCTAGCTCAGCTGGAACCCTCTAGTTATGTATGAGAAAGCAATTTATAAACGTGTCAGAACAATGAGTTGATGCTTCTCATTTCTCTCCCTTTTAGTCTGTCTAGATGTATGTCTGTGTTTCTATTTCAAAAAAACCAACCATATGGCTCATGAAACATCAGTGATTTGCCAGAAAAGACTTCATTTGCATATACTGAATATGGAAATTAAATTCTCATTGAGTAAAGGTTGTCTCATTATCTATTGGAGAATTCACACAGGAGAGTAATCCTACAAATGTCATGAATGTGGGAAACTACCAGTGCAAAGTCAAGACTCAGTGTTCATCGAGAAACATAAAAGAGAGGCTCTGTGGGTGCAGCAATTGTGGGAAAGCTGTTTTCACTTATTTATTTTTGTTACACATAAGAATTCACAGGACATTGCTTTGTAGATGCCTGTTGCCAGTTGTATGTCCTCCATATAATTCTATGCAATGAAGAATAACAATACAAAAAGAATAAAAAAAGGAATAACTTAGAGCAACAAACATGGTTCTGTCCTGATCATTTAGATCATATATTAAAACAATTTACTAAACATTCTCATGCAATCAGGCTTGATAATATTTTAGGAAATTGTATCTGTAAAATGTGTATACTGAGAGAGATTCTATGAATGTGGCACACTAGGAAACCATGCAGTGGAATGTAGACTCATATGAGATCATCAGAAATTATGAGTGGACGTTTGTAATTGTGGAAATGAAGGGTCAGAAAGTAAGACCTCAAGAAATGTCAGTTTACACTAGTGAAATACTTCCATGTGGGACTGAATATGGTGAGGTTTAGCACTACCTCATGTTCCTCATCACGACATGAAATACATGCAGAAATAAAGACCGAATTTGGTGGTTTTAGCAAAACCTCAGATAACTTGGAGTAGAAAAGAATTCTTGAATGAAAAAGCATTCTGCCACAAACCTAAACAGACAGTCCACCTTTCAAGCACTTTGGGACAGAACACCTTCAGCCATATATATTTTCAAAAAACCTTTATGTGTTTATTTGAGGCAAACTGATTATATATGCTGCGAAGCACGATCCCAAATGCTCCAGAATCCACCTTGTTTCTGTTTGCTTTGTAATTGAAATTATAAGATAATGGAGTTGCTCTCAACGTGAGTTAAACCTAATGTGTACAACAGTGTTCTGTGCCTTTTTCAATATGTTTTGCTTTTTCTTAAAGTTTGTGTTATTTTAGAATTCTTGAAGTACTTCAGAGTTAATATGTTCATTTCAGTAATAACATATTTTGATGTGTTGACCTTTATAAGTGGCATTGAGTGTTGTATGAAATCAATAATTTTAGCCTGACTTCTGGCTCACTGGGTCAAGGATGGACCAGGAATGCTGAGGTTGTCTGTTTGAATCCCCGGATTACCTTGTTAAGGCACATACAAGAAGCAGCAAATATGACTTGATGCTTTATTTTGTTTCTTTGTTTTTTATTTTTGTGAAGTGGGAAGCAGGGAGGCAGAAAGACAGACTTTCACATTCACCTGACTGGAATCCCCCCAGCATGCCCACCTAGGGTGGTGATCCTCTGCCCATCTAGGGAGATACTCCATTTTAACTGATGCCATTGTAGCACCTGAGGCAAGGCCATGGAGCCATCCTTAGCACCTGGGCCAACGTTGCTTCAAAGGTGCCTTGGCTGAGGGTGGGGAAGAGAGAGATGGAAAGTAGAGGGGAAAGGGTGAAGAAGCAGATTTGTGCTTCTGCAGTGTTCCCTGACCGGGAATTGAACAGGGATTTCCAGTCGCCGGGCTGACGCTCTACAACTAAGCTAAATGGGCAGGGTGAGTTGATGCTTTTTAATCCTTCCTCCTACACCATATTCTGTGTTTCTTTCTAAAATCAATAAAACCTTTTAGAAGTACTTCTAAGTAACTTTTAATTTGTTATTTATTTTTACTTTTTAAAGCGAGAGAAGGGGAAATAGACTTCCACATGCACCCCCACTGGGATTCAACCAGAAAACCCTTTCTGCGGTCAATGTTTCAATCAACCAAGCTATCCTCACCATGTGAGACTGACGCTCGAACCGATCACGACACTGCCAGTGAGAAAGGAAGAGAGTGGATGACCTGGTGACCCAGTGGATAAAGTGTCTATCTGGAATGTTGACGTCCCTGGCTCAAAACCTGGGGCTTACCCAGTCAAGGCACATATGGGAGTTGATGCTTCCTGCTCTTCCCTGTTCTCTCTTTCTTTTCCAAAAATGTATAAATTAAACCTTGTTTTTTAAGACATTGAAGAGAGAGAGAAGGAGTAGAGGAAGGGGAAGAGAAGCAGATAGTTGTTTCTCATGTATGTTTTTTTTATTATTATTTATTTATTTTAAAGAGGGAAGAGAGGAACAGGATGCATCAACTTCCATATATTCCTTGACTGAACAAGCCCAGTTTTCAAACAGGTGAACACAGTATTCCAAGGCCTATGCTTTTTCCATTGCGCCACCACAGTTCAGCCTCGCATGTATGTTTTGACCAGGGATTAAACCTGGCACTCCCAACATAAGACAACACTATCTATTTAGCAAACCAACTAGAACACAAAACTTTTATTATTTTATTTTAGAAGAAAAAGCATGCAATAGAAACATCCATCTGTTCCTGTGTGTGCCCTGAGTGGGGACAGAATGAGAAAACTTCACCTTCCAGGCATCACTCTAATTTACTAAGCTACCTGAGCAGGGCCCATTATAAATTTCAAGTTAAGTTTAGAATCCCAAAATTTGAAAGTTTTAAGAGATGTCCCAAATGCTTTTCAGGCAGGTATTCTACTAAATAAAATCTTAATTACACCCATCATTATCAAATGAAGAAAGTAAAGTTGTTCCAGTACTATTAACTATGATACATTTGTATGTCCAATTTTAACAAGCATTTATTTCTGTTCGGTTGTTCAATGGTTTTAAGAAATTTGAGCACAACCTGACCAGGTGGTGGCGCACTGAATGGAGCATCAGATTGGGACACAGAGGGCCCAGGTCCAAAAGCCTGAGGTCACTGGCCTGAATGTGGGCTAATCCGGCTGGACAGTGGATTCACCAGCTAGGGCATGGGGTTGCTACCTTGAGCATGGGAACATAGACATGACTCCATCATCACTGGCTTGAAACCTATGGTCCCTGGCTTGCGCCCAAGATTGCTGGTTTGAGCAAGAGGTCACTTACACTGCTGTAGCCCCTGGTCAAGGCACATATGAAAAAAAATCTATGCACAATTAAGGTCTTGCCAGAAAGAATTGATGCTTCTCATCTCTCTACCTTCCTGTCTATCTCTGTTTGTCTCCTTATCTCTCTCTGTCAAAAAAAAAAAAAAAAAGATAAAAGAAATTTGAGTACATATGTAGGTTCTTGTAGAGACACTGATTAGGAACATAGAATAGGAACATATTTCACTGCCCTGTGGCAAAAGCCACAGTGATGTCACTTTTGGGAAGAGCTGAAATCAGTAGGTGCTGAACACAGCACACAGTAGGAATAGAATTACCAGTTCGGACTACTTAGTAGACTGGGTAAATACCTTAAGTGAGCTACTTTTCTTGCCCTTTTGTCTGATTAGAAAATTCCTCTTCCTGACTTCATTCCCATCTGTTCCCTGAGTTTCTCATTTTAGTCCCTGCTTCTATTTTGTGTGTATCAGTAAGTACCCATAACGAGTAGGAGTCAAGGTCGTTCATGTGAATCCTGAATCTGGGATGGTGAGGCGGTGTCCCCAGGGCCCTCGGTGCACTCCGTCTGCTCTCAGAGTAGTTCTTGTCTCTGCGACAGGTTCTTGTAACCAAAACCACAGTAGAAATTTCTATTGGTGTTTTTATTCTTTTGAATCACACACTTAACTCATGGTCTTTCTGTTCATGGTCAAATCCTTTTTTTTTTTTTAACCCTAATGCTTGGCAGCACAGCTCTATTTTTATCTATAATTTTTTAATTTACAGAATATTAGAAAAATTTAGTCCTTTACTATGTATCCTTTTCAGATTATCAAGTTGACCTAGTGAAATACTCAAAAAACATTCAGAGTTCTCTCTGTTCCTAGTTTCTACCACAGAGCCCCTGACACCCTTATCAATGCCTAAGTGACACCAGAACCAGGAGTATCTATTGTTATATTGAGGTGACTGATTTGACATTTCAGCCCCACCGCCACATCCAGAGAGCGGCAAGAGTCTGAAAAGAGAGTAAGTAAATCGTGCCTACCTGAAGCCTCCAGAAAACATTCTTACATGAGGGGCTTCAGAGAGTTTCTAGGTGGGTGAGCACATCCAAGTGTGGGAGGCTGAGGCACCTTAACTCCATGGGGACAGAAATATCTGTGCTTAGGACCCTCCCGGACCTTGAGCTATGTATTGCTTCATGTGACTGTCCACCTATAACCTTTATAATACCCTTTAGGAAAGTGAAACATTATTGTTTTTTGTTTTGTTTTGTGATGTGAGCCGCTCTGGGGAATGAAGTGAAGCTGAGATGGGTTGAGGGAACCTCCATTTGTTTGGCTTCTGAAGTGAGTTTAGAGCAGTGTGTGGCCTTGAGCCTTAGTCTGTGGGATTTTACAGTACTGGGTAATAAGTGAACTAAGTTTTCAGGCACCCAGTGGTGTGAAGAATTTCTGGTGTGGGGCATCCCCCCAGTCCAATAAAACACATGCTGGGTGACCAGGACTATTGTGAGAGCGGCAGTAGTGAGAGAGTAAAGATGAAAGGAGGAGGACTGCACTGTAGGTGTTTTGAAAGTGGACCTCAGTTGAATTTAACCTCATACTCAGCCCAAAGGTCTCTGGGTTCTTTTGAGACACATGGTCATCAGACCATATGCAAAATGTTCCTTTGCTGTTCCTCCGTGATAAGGATATTGTCACAAATTTTTATTTTAAAGTGATGGATGAAATGCATCTCCTGATAAGTTGGCCTTGGACAGGTTGTGTTCTGTAGAAATTTCAGTAGTGCCTCTGTGCTTGTGACCATCTCTCGGGAATCCTGGAAGGCATCGGGGAGCCCCTGGAACATTTCTGTTAACTTTCACCTGAGAGAGTGATAGCAGTTGTTATGTTCACACCCATCAGAAACTTTAATACATTCTACAATGTCATGGAAGTTGTTCAAGGCCAGAAATAGAAATTTTAGAAGTGAGCCCCAGACCTGGCTACACATTCCTTCTAACTGCAGCCTCAAAGAAATTTTGGGGACAGAGCTCCGGATTGGAAGTGGTTTGTACTAGCTTCAGCCTCTGGGTGCTGCCAATGGAGGCTTCAGAGGCTCGAGGTCTGTGAGCCAGATTCTGTGTGGATCCTGAATGAAGGACCTATGAGTTTGGTGAAGCAGGAATGCATGTGAATTGTCATTTGGGGATTTATGTGAGTTTATTCTCTGAAGAGACTTGGCATTAGTGTGAGTCCCTTGATTAAACTTGACTCTGAAGAGTTTGAGAACTGAATGCCTGAAGGTCAAGGCCTAAAGTCATTATGTCAGTTCTCTAGGCTCTTTGAGTGAAAAGTGGAATGTGTGCAGCATGAACCCTGCTTGTCTAGGTTAGCAATTTAATTTAAATCTAATTTAATCTAAATCACTGAGGAGTGTCAGCACAAAATAATTTCCTGGTGAACTTCAGACTGAACTTGAGATCACCAGGGAGTGCAGAGTTTGTGTGGGTTAGGAAATTTAGGAGTCTGGGAATTTTGAGAACCATAGCCCCAGGCTAGCAGGAGTTTTGATATTCAGGTTTTGGATGTTGGAAACATTTCATTATCCCAAATTCAAGTGGCTTAAGTTTCCTAGTCAACATTTGTCTCCGAGAGCAGTGGTCCCCAACCTGTTTTGGGCCACGGACCGGTTTAATGTCAGAAAATATTTTCACGGACCGGCCTTTAGGATGGGACGAATAAATGTATCACGTGACCGAGACAAGTGTCAGGAGTGAGTCTTAGACGGATGTAACAGAGGGAATCTGGTCATTTTTAAAAAATAAAACATCGTTCAGACTTAAATATAAATAAAATGGAAATAATGTAAGTTATTTATTCTTTCTCTGTGGACCGGTACCAAGTGGCCTATGGACTGGTACCGGTTTGCAGCCCGGGTGTTGGGGACCACTGTCTTAGAGGATTTGATGTCTTGCTCCTTGTCATGTTTTCTCACTTTTGCTCAAATCAAGGGTTCAAAAAAAATTCAGTTTTTTAGATACACGTGATACAATGTCATCATCCGAGTAGTTCACCATGATCAAAGGCTGTGTCCATAAGTAAGGAAGGGTTTCTTTGTTAGTGTTATATGTCAGGGGTTTCTTTTTTATATTTTTGTTCAGGTTGTTGGACAAAGTAACCAGAACCATTTTCCTAAATTCTACTCATTAGTGAGACCATTTTATTTGAAGAGTTTTTTAGACAGATTTCCTAAAAAGTAGAAATCATGTGTGAGATCATGCATTGAAGAGTCTGCCTACTTTCCAACATGCTCATCCTTTTTGCCTTTTCTCTGTCAGGTAAGAGTTCCTGTTCCTCCACAATGTCAGCAGCATTTCATATTCTCTTGGGACTTTTTTGTTTGTTTTAGAAATTCTAATAGCTGAGTATTTTTATCAATCTCAGCACTGTACTTTATTGTAATTTTCTAATAACAAATGATATAGATCTCCATTTCACATGCTTGTTTGCCATCTCCTTATCCGAGGAAGAGTGTCTCTTCAAGATCTTGTCATCGTTTTTTTTTCCTAATAAATTTAAATTTATATTTAGAAAATTAACTGTAATGCAGTGACATTGATCAATTAGAGTACATAGATTTCAGGTACATATTTCTATAGTATTTAAACTGTTGATTTTGTTGCATACCCATCACCCACAGTCATATCATTTTATGTCACCTTATATTTGTCCATTTTTATATCCATCCTCTCACATTCTCCCAATGTTTTCTAAATAATCGACCCTTAGGAATTCTATGTTCTAGATCAGAGTTCGGGTACCTTTTTGGCTGAGAGAGCCACGAATGCCACATATTTTAAAATGTAATGTTGTGAGAGCCATACAACGACCCATGTATGTTAAGCATTATCCAATAAAAATTTGTTGTTGTCCAAGAGGACATCTGTGGTTGGCTGTAGCCACCCACAACCATAAACATGAGTGGTAGGAAATTAATGGATTGTAATATATGAGAATGTTTTATATTTTTAACTTTATTATATTTTTTATTAAAGATTTGTCTGCAAGCCAGATGCAGCCATCAAAAGAGCCACATCTGGCTTGCGAGCCATAGGTTCCCGACCCCTGTTCAAGATACTAGTCTTTTCTCTCTTTAGATTTAATTTATTTATTTTAGAGAGGAGAGAGAGAGAGAGGAGGAAGAATGAGCAGGAAGCATCAACCCCCATGTGTGCCTTGACCAGGCAAGCCTAGGGCTTCGAATCAGTGACCTCAGTATTCTAGGTAGATGTTTTATCCACTGCGCCACCACAGGTCAGCTGTATACTAGTCTGTTATCAATTAAAAATTTTTGATGAATCTGTTTAGATTCCATTTATTTCTTTATTTACTCATGCATACCAATGGTCTTAAAAGTGTACCAGCATCGTTTGAAAAGCATATCCTTTGAAAATTGATGCCTTTGCTCCTTTCTCCAACCGTTGAGTTTATATAATTTGTGCAGTTTTTTGTGTGTTTTTTTTTGTGGAATCTCTGTTCTGTTCCATTTATCTGCAAGTTTATGCTTTCACAAGTACTATGAATTCTGATACTACATATAAGTATTGAAATCTTTTAATGTGGGCTCTGTACACTGGTTGTTTTTGGTCAAAATTGTTCTTGCTGTTTTCAGGGTAAAAACCTGGTAAATATTACCTTTATGAAGAGATAAGCTGTAAGACTTTTTGATATTTTCTACCCCCAATTAATTGTGTAATATAGACTTCAATTCTGAGGTGTCTCTACTAAAATGTGCCGGGGTCCAGCCCCGGGGGGAAGGATCCAGGGGTCCCACAGGAAGAGACGGCGTCGGCACGAATCGAGTGAGAGAGCCAAATTCTTTTCTTTCTCTTTATTCTCCAGTTACCATTTACTGCCAGGCATCTCTGCCAAATGCTGGTCTAGCTTTCTTTTTATGCACACACACTAAGTTACAATCACATGGTATTCAGAATACATTGATCAATCATTGTTTTTGTATCACTATTCTTACATCTATAAATCAGGTGGTAAGTCATTCAAAGTACAGTTATACAATCACTTGAACAGCAATAACAATGTTGGTACAGACTTCTAAAAAGTCAGTACTGAATAACAACTCTACCTTACCTATGATGCTATTGTCTAATCAAATTTTATTTATTACTATATTCATACACTAGTTAAGTTCTAACTTTACTTTTCTCAGAGTGTTCCACCACCTGCAGGTCAGGTATGCAAGAAGAATGGAAAGTTTCTTTAAGGCTAAGGAGGAAAAGTGATGAATTAAGTGAAGGCTGAAAGGTGCTCTGTGTATAGTTACTGTTTCCTACCTATTCATAAGTCACAATCTATTCTTTCTAACATGATTAATAAAAAGAAGTTCTCCTACCAATTTAACCCTTTATGAGGGATATCATAGCCAGCCTCTTATGTCTATGAGCCCAGTTCAAGGGGCTTACAGGCTTTTCTGTGGAACTCACACCCTCTGTCTCATTTCCAAAGAAATTACTATGAATCTACAGGGAAAGCACGGTACTATTATCCCTGTGCCATAAATGATAGCACACACCCAGAAAAGGGGGGATATAAGGCCAGATTAATTCAAAAAGGTCAAAAGGGGGAAGTATCGTTGTGCCTCTCCTCCGCGGTGACTTTGTCAACCCGCAGCTGTTAGTCTTCACTGCGGTGACTTTATTAACCAGCAGCCATTGGTCTTCTTCTGCTGTGACTTTGTCAACCAGCAGTTGTGGATCTTCTTCTGCTGTGACCTTGTTAGCCAGCACTAGTGGATCGGCTCCCGACATCTCCCCCTTTTTTATTATTTAAATAAAGCTTTTGTATTTTCACCGCTGTTTCCCTGAGACCGTTATTTAAAAGTCGGAAGATGACTGGAAGGACAAGAAGAGCGATGATTACCACAGCTACTATAATGCCTATATCAGTAGCCAAAGAGGTCAGGCCATGCATAGAAAACATACTTTTAATGTTTTCAACAAATTGATCAGCTACTTCTGAGGCAGAGACTAAAGAGCCTGAATGTCCTAAGTTTTGTATCTGCTGATGTAATTCCCTCAAATCTAAACTAACATCACTATTATTCCATACACCTAACAAATGATTCTGTATATTATTCCATGCTATGATAGACTGATTGTATTCTAAAGGAGTCACACATATCCACTTGAATCCTGCATGGCATCTAAGAGTCATCCTAGCCTTCATAGCTAACAGCTCATTACTTATGTGAATAAAAGCCTCCTCTAAAGCATTCACTTTCATTTCTAACTTTCTATCTATAGTCTCCTGTACTGCTAAGGCAAGAGATATATTACGAGATAAACTATCTACATGATTTGCAGTGTGAATTGATTGAGCTAAAGCAGTGGTGGAAGCAGCTACAGATCCTATAATAGCAATAAGAGCAGTAATTTCTAAAATTAATTCTGCAATAAATCGCTTTCCTCGATAGCGAGCAAGCGCTTCAGAAGCAGCCTGTAGTGCATGCAACCCTGGGTCATCATACCAAGGCCGAGACAAACTAACAGGTAACATCACATAAGGTGGCTGCTGCAAAATAAACATGACTTGAGCTTTGGTGTCATAAGATAGACAGTTTGTTAAAACACAGCGAGAGCAGGAAATGCTAAACATAGAATTATAATTGCTAACAGAAAGATTACTGTTCCTTGTAGCAATCAAAAGTACATAAGGAGCCTGTACACAAGCCTGAACAAAAATATTCTGAGCAGGATAAGGGTGAGGCCTAACCATATATGCAGGTGCAGCAGCTGCAATTAGCTGCCAAAGCTTTGTTTGATACCTGGTGGTTGATTCATCCTGATAAGTCAGCTGTGCAGGTATCCATCCAGTAGACTGCCATCGTGTGATGATTTTATTTAAAGGATCATATTTACTTGACCAATTGTAAACATCTTTCATTTCCTGCACTAATTTTCTATAATCATATTCAAAATAAGGACTAGACCAATCTTGTACAGTGAAATTAATAGCACATGCAGTATAATTCATATAATTAGAATATGCACACTCTTGCCATGGGGGAAAACCAAATCTATTCTCTACAGACCACCAATAAGGCTCTTGAGTTGCCCTTTTTGGAGGATAAAGTTTACATGGGTGAAATCCCTTAGGAGGCAAAGTAACAGGATTATACTCATGGGTGTCAGGGCTTCTAGGCATTAAAATTGTGAGAGACCATAAGTCTCTTGTAATGTGTCCAGGTCTATTACTTTTAGGAGAGTCAGTTAAAATAGTCTTAAGTGTAGTAGGAAAACACCCAGAAATCTTGCGAGTATTGTTAAACATAAAACATATGGGTACATTATCTGTTTTTCCATGAAATGAGAAATTTGAATCAGTTTTATGCATAATAAAAGAACTAGATGATCCTCCCAAAAACTTAGTATGATTATTAAACACAGGTATATCATCTCCTCCCCAAGTAACAGGCTTAACCAATGGTGGATTTGGAATATAAGCCCAATAAGATTTGTTTTGTCCAGTAGCTTCAACATTAAGTACCTGAATTGAAAGTACAGCTAGCATAGCAATAAACATATTAACAGGGTTACGATGTATATTTTGTTGACGACAAATTAAATCAGCCCTTTCAGACAATGCCTTCAACTGGCCCCAGGTTGGTGGGTTAACAGTTCGAGTAGAGCGAGCCATCCGGTAATAGGGAGGTCGTCTAGCTTCCCGCAGTGACAATCGCTGTATCCCTTGAGTAACAGGATCATACGGAGAGTTCCTTGATGACCTTCGCCGGGAAGTCACCGGTGACGCGGGTGGCACAGGAGGCTCCTCCGGGCTGGGTGGTGTATAAGGAGGAGGATGGAGATAAGAAGGGGGCAGCGGTAGCTGCGGAGACCTCCGGCAAGACATGGCGAATCAGCCGGTCTGGGATCCAAAGAGGCGAGTCAGCGTCCTGTGGAAATACACAAGCATACCCTCTCCCCTGAGTTAGAATTACATCTGGTCCCTTCCATTGACCTGTCAATAAATCCTTCCATTTTGCCATTGGTTTAGGCTTATCCAGATCCGGATTCCAGTGTCTCAGCATGCGAGTGTGGCCTTGACAGTCTGAATTAAGATTATTAATAACAAACAAAGCATGATTTAAGAGCTGATGTGGGGAACTATATTTTAACTCACCTTCCTGTAGTTTTTGAATCTGTATTTTCAGGGTCTGATGAGTCCTTTCTACTATACCTTGTCCCTGTGGATTGTAAGGGATGCCAGTAATATGTGAAATGTTAAAAGTGTTACAAAACCTTTTAAAGGCAGCTGATGTATATGCTGGAGCATTATCAGTTTTAATAGCCTTTGGCATTCCTAGAATAGCAAAGCAGTGAAAAAGATGTTGTACTACATCCTTAAAGGCCTCTCCAGTTCGTGCAGTACAAGCAACAACATTTGAAAAGGTATCAACACAAACATGCACATAGCAAAGTTTGCCAAAAGATGGAATATGACAAACATCCATCTGCCAAAGGTCATTGGGCCGGAGTCCTCGTGGGTTAACTCCAAAACTACGATTAGAAAAGTGAGTAGGGCAAGTGTTACAGCTACGCACGATAGCTCGAGCAGCCTCACGAGATAGTTGAAACTGCCATCGGAGTGCAGATGCATTCTGGTGATGTAAAGCATGTGAAAGTTTAGCTTCTTCCACTGCTGTAAACACTGCTTTCTGCTGTGTAAGAAAATCAGCAAGACGATTTCCTTCGTGTAGTGGTCCTGGAATAGAAGTGTGAGAGCGAATGTGGCCAATAAAGAAAGGGAGAGTTCTGGAATGAATCTGCTTTTGTAGGCTACTTAAAAGTGAAAAAATAGTGGTTAGATGATGTGGCAAGGAAGCAGTTTCAATGTGAGGAAACATTTTAACTATATACTGTGAATCAGTGAACAAATTAAAGGGAACATGCTCCAATTTTTGAAATGCTGTTATAACAGCAATAATTTCTGTTTTTTGTGCTGATTTCTCCTGAGTTTCAGTGATAATATGCTCATCCCCTGTAATTGTTACAGCTTTACCATTAGATGAGCCATCAGTAAAAACTAGTACAGCTGGTGGCGGCAGTGGATTTCTAGAAGTCTTAGTGGGAAAAATTACTGATTGTCTTTTTAGAAATTGCAGCAGTGGGTGAGTAGGAAGATGAAATAAAACCTGCCCTGTAAAATTACTAAAAGCAATTTGCCATTCTGAATTTAGCTGTAATAATGCTTGAAACTGATCCTTATTATAAGGAACAATGACTTCCGTCATTTCTTTACCAAACAACTCTCTGCTGCGGTTTCTTCCTTTAATTATAAGAGTAGCCACCAAATCAGTATAGGGCATAATAACTTTCTTGTGAGAGACAGGTAAGTGAAGCCACTCTAGAGGGCCATTCTGCCACAAACATCCGGTAGGAGTGTGTTCAGTGGCTAAAATCACAAGCTGCCATGGTTTTTCTATAACAACTCTGACTAAATGTTGATTATTAATTACTTCTTCTATTTTTCTAAGAGCTTTTGCCGCTTCCTCTGTGAGCTCTCGAGGAGAAGTTGGATCAGCATCTCCTCTCAAAATATCAAACAATGGCTTAAGCTCTGCTGTAGTTAATTTCAAATAGGGTCTGATCCAATTAATGTCTCCTAATAATTTTTGATAGTCATTTAGAGTTTTTAAATGATCTTTTCTTAATTGTAACGTTTGAGGACTGACAATGTCTGTAGACAGAATACGCCCCAAGTAATTAAAAGGTGGCTGTACTTGAATTTTTTCAGGGGCAATTTTTAATCCAAAGTTCTGTAAAGACTGAGTTGTTTCTTGTAAAATATTATGCAATTTTTCCCGATCAGGCAGAGCAAGCAAAATATCATCCATATAGTGAATTAAATAAAGATCAGGATATTTTATTCTTATTGGATCTAAAGCTTGATTCACAAATTTTTGACAAAGTGTGGGACTGTTTTTCATTCCCTGGGGCAAAACCTTCCACTGATATCTCTCATAAGATTGTTTAAAATTTTCTGATGGCAAACTAAATGCAAACCTTTGACAATCTTGTGTAGCTAATGGTATAGTAAAAAAGCAGTCCTGTAAATCTATAACAATTACACTGTAGCCATGAGGCACCGCAACTGGTGAGGGGAGCCCAGGTTGTAATGACCCCATATCTTCCATTGTGGCATTTATAGCCCTAAGGTCCTGTAGCAACCTCCATTTTCCTGATTTCTTTTTAATAACAAAAATAGGAGTATTCCATGGACTGTTAGAAACTTCTATATGTCCTTCCTGTAATTGCTGCATAACTAATTCTCTGGCTGCCTTAATTTTTTCTGAATTCAGGGGCCACTGCTCTACCCATACTGGGTTGTTAGATTTCCAGATAATAGGGTCGGCAGCAAACAACTCAGTGGCCCCAACTATAAATTTGTATATCCTATGCCATGTCTTCCTTGATTTTCTATTACCGGAATTGGATATATTTGGCCCTGCTGTTTCTTTCCTAGCCCTCTATTAGGATCAAAACCCATCTGTAACATTTGTGCAGTTACTTTTGAATCCGGGCTGTACATGAAAACACCCATTTGCTCTAAAATGTCTCTCCCCCAGAGAGATAATGGTATACTTGAAATTACATAGGGGCAGAAAGTTCCTTGGTTATTGTCTTCATCCTGCCAGGTTAATATTTGAGAACTTTTAACAACATTTGAAGCCTGGCCAAGTCCAACTAATGAGGTTTACAGTTGACTGAGTCGGCCAGGCTCGAAGCCAATCTTTGCCAGCAATGCATGAGACGTCTGCCCCAATATCTAAAAGCCCCTCAATTTCTTTTCCAGAAATCTTTAATTTCTTTAATGGCCGAATTTTCTTAATTTCTTGTATCCAAAACACAAAATCACTGGAGCCAAAGGCACCTTCTCCCCGTTTTTGTTCAGATATAGGCTTTCCAACAGGGCAGTAAGGCAATAGTAAAAGCTGAGCAATTCTTTGACCAGGATAAATCTCAAGCGTTTTAATTGGGGGAGCAATCATTACTTTTATCTCCCCTTCATAGTCCGAATCAATTATTCCTGGCATTACGTATATTCCTTTTAAAGATGTTGAACTTCTGCCAATTAATAATCCAACCATTCCTTTAGGAAGGGGACCTTTAACTCCTGTTGGTAATGCAACCGCAGGACTGTCAGGGGTTAATATTGCTGAGGCGGTGGAACAGAGGTCCAGTCCTGCACTGCCTGGGGTTGCCCTGGTGAGGTCTGAGACGGACCGGAGTTGACAAATGGATTCAGGCTGGCCCCAATTGTTATTGGGGCCTGAGGCTGGCCCCCTTGCCAGTTTCCCTGATTATTACTTGGATTGCTTGCTAGATTTTGATTTTGTGGGGGCTGCCATTCTATCCCTAACTTTGGTTCTAATGGCTGTCCGTTTTTGTGAAATTTAGAACGACACTGCTTTGCCCAATGGTATCCTTTTTGACAGCGTGGACACAAAGTCTTAGGCAATGGGACATTATTATTAGCATTATTAATTATGGGAGCTGTCCCTTGTACTCCTGGGCCTGCTTGCCCACTCTTGTTAGGGCATTGTCGGCTAAAGTGGCCCGTTTGGTTACAAGTGAAGCAAGTAAGATTTCCCTTAGAGGAAGCTTCATTGTTAGAAGGCATTTTTCCTTGATACATAGTCTTAATAAATTGAGGATATGTTTCTCCTTTTAAAGCTGCAGCAATAGTTACTCCCTGAATAAAAGCAGGATTTACATCCTGACAGGCTTTGATGAAATCCCCTATCGTTCCTTCTCTCCTCACTGACCGCAACATGGCCTGGCAAGTGGAATTAGCATTTTCATAAGCCAACTGTTTAATTATAATATCTCCTGCTGTCTCATTTGAAATAACTCTTCTAACCGCTTGAATCAACCGAGCAACAAACTCCTCATAAGGTTCATCACTTTTCTGTTTTACTCCTACCACAGTAACATCTCCACCAGACGAAGCCGGTAACTTTCTCCAAGCAGACATAGCACAACCACTCACTTGCATTAAAGCCGGTTTAGAGAGTTTTAACTGTTCACTAACATCAGCAAATTCTCCTTCTCCCGTAATCATTTCTCTAATCACAGGATTATGAGACCTCCGATTCCTAACCGCCTGTTGCTTAGCTTGCTCCTCATATTCAGCTCTCCAAAGGAGATAATTTCCTCCAGATAAACAAGCTTTAGCCACCTGTTCCCAATCATAAGGAGTCATCCAATTATGAGAAACTGTTTCCATCAAAGACATAGTATAAGGAGAGGTGGGTCCATATTGACTGCAAGCCATTTTCAACTCTTTCAATAATTTATAAGAAAGCGGCTCCCATGTAGGAGTCTCTTCATCATCAAATTCACCAGCCACAGCCACAGGAAAACACAATGCCAAATCAGTTTCCCCTTGGTCGCAAGAAGCTTGAATTGCCTTCTGCAACCCTGTTAACCCTGATGATTTTTTCTTTTCATTAACATCTAATGATTGTATTGGTAGAGGCAAAGACATTCTAATATCCTTATTTTTATCCTTTTTGTCAGTCTTGGGGGGATATAATATGGGCAAGACTGTTTTTGAATTCCAATCCTCATTATCCCTATTATATTTAGCTGCCTCATCTTCTAATTCAGCCTCATCAGATGGAGATAAATGATCTTCACTATCATCCTGATGTTTACTTAATTTTAAAGAGGCCATTCCATAATCTGTACTATCTTGAGACTGCCTTCTATTTCTAATTAATGGAGTCTCTTCTTTTGGAGGAGCAGTTGCCTTAGAAAATTTATGCATCTCATGTTCTGGATCTAAGGCATCTTTAATCAAGCTCCATAAAGCAAATGTATCAACTGGGACCCTTTCAGGTCCATGTAGCTCATAGTAAAGTTTTAGATTTTCTCCAACCTTAGCCCATGTCTCAAGACTAAGCGTTCCCTCATCTGGAAACCATGGAGAACATTCTTGTACGAAATGCAGAAAACGAGCTACTTGTTGAGGGGAAACACTAACTCCCTTTAGGGAAAGTGTATACTTAATGACTTCTATAAAGAGTCTTCTTTCTTTAGACTCAGTATGGCCCATGACTTCTCAAAATCTTAAGTTCTGAAATCCTCCACCTATCCTCACCCCGTCTTCCTTACAGGGGGGTCTGCAGCACCCTGAGTGGAGTCCTAGCCGTCCTGAGACAACGAGGGGGGCTTACCTGTGGGTCCCTGTTTCGGGCGCCAAATGCCGGGGTCCAGCCCCGGGGGGAAGGATCCAGGGGTCCCACAGGAAGAGACGGCGTCGGCACGAATTGAGTGAGAGAGCCGAATTCTTTTCTTTCTCTTTATTCTCCAGTTAGCATTTACTGCCAGGCATCTCTGCCAAATGCTGGTCTAGCTTTCTTTTTATGCACACACACTAAGTTACAATCACATGGTATTCAGAATACATTGATCAATCATTGTTTTTGTATCACTATTCTTACATCTATAAATCAGGTGGTAAGTCATTCAAAGTACAGTTATACAATCACTTGAACAGCAATAACATTGTTGGTACAGACTTCTAAAAAGTCAGTACTGAATAACAACTCTACCTTACCTATGATGCTATTGTCTAATCAAATTTTATTTATTACTATATTCATACACTAGTTAAGTTCTAACTTTACTTTTCTCAGAGTGTTCCACCACCTGCAGGTCAGGTATGCAAGAAGAATGGAAAGTTTCTTTACTCTACTACATGAAAAGGCTAAGGAGGAAAAGTGATGAATTAAGTGAAGGCTGAAAGGTGCTCTGTGTATAGTTACTGTTTCCTACCTATTCATAAGTCACAATCTATTCTTTCTAACATGATTAATAAAAAGAAGTTCTCCTACCAACTTAACCCTTTACGAGGGATATCATAGCCAGCCTCTTATGTCTATGAGCCCAGTTCAAGGGGCTTACAGGCTTTTCTGTGGAACTCACACCCTCTGTCTCATTTCCAAAGAAATTACTATGAATCTACAGGGAAAGCACGGTACTATTATCCCTGTGCCATAAATGATAGCACACACCCAGAAAAGGGGGGATATAAGGCCAGATTAATTCAAAAAGGTCAAAAGGGGGAAGTATCGTTGTGCCTCTCCTCCGCGGTGACTTTGTCAACCCGTAGCTGTTAGTCTTCACTGCGGTGACTTTATTAACCAGCAGCCATTGGTCTTCTTCTGCTGTGACTTTGTCAACCAGCAGTTGTGGATCTTCTTCTGCTGTGACCTTGTTAGCCAGCACTAGTGGATCGGCTCCCGACAAAAATGCATGACCACTCTTTAATGAGGCAAATTTAGTACAACTCTAAAGACGGATTAATATACAAAATACCTCATCAGTACTCCTGAAATTAATTGAGGACATCATTGAGAAAAATGTGACAGAGAAATGGTCACAGAATAGAGAAAAATCACAAGAAAATGGTATTTAAATATAATATTGTGGTTTAAATCGTGCGACAGAAAATGGATGGTAGTGTAAACACTTATGAAATCAGAGTAGAACCTGTGATTTGGTTGCATATTATATCAATGCTAATTTCTCAATTTGACAAATGTACAATGCTGATATAAAATGTTCACGTCATGGGAAGCTGAATGAAGTATATATGAATTTTTTTTAGTATTCCTTAGTGACTTTTATATAAATATAAAATTTTCCCAAGAGAAATATTATTATGACTAGGTTTAACCTATGTGAATTATATCTCAATAAAATTGAAAAAAAAAACTGTTATGATCTAATTTTATTTTACCTTGTTATAAACATTTTTATATTTCAAAATGTTTATGGATAACTATATGTAATTAGTACTAAATGGGAATAATAAAATTATGGGTGAACTGGTAGAAAGTTAACTAGAGTCACATAAAGGTATGCATTAACAGAAGGTGTGCATTAAAGTGGAGGACACTTGGCGGCTCCCTCAGCAGCGTGCTGGTGCCTTTCCCCACCCCTTCTTGTTCCTCTCAGGTGTCTGTGGCCCCTTCTTTTGCCTCTGTAACTTGTTTCCTGAAGCCTTTCCTTTGATGTCTCACTTCTACCTCTGTTTTTCTCTAAATAAATTTTTTCTTGGCCCTGAATTGTTTGCTCTGTCACTTAAGAGCATTGTCCTAAAACAGAAAGGTTGCAGGTTTAATCCCCAGTCAGGGCAGAGAGGGATAGCACCCAGAAGATGCACAACTGAGTGTAACAATAGATCCTTCCCTTCTGCCTCCCCTTCTCTCTCTTCCTCTGTCTTTTAAAAATCAATAAAAATTACATCGTGACTAGATATCTTGGTTGGTTGGAGCCTCCTCTCAGAGCGGAGGTTGCCAGTGTGATTCCCCAGTCCAGCCACGTGCAGAAGCAGCTAGGTGTTCTTGTCTTTTTCCTTCTGTCTTTCTAAAAAAAAATAAATTTTTTTTCATTTGAAAACATGGAGTAAACTTGAAAAACACATCCCTGTTTCTACCTTCCTTCCTAAAATCTATAAAATGGGTATAAAATTTTGCATAAAAATATGCAAAATTTAATTATGGTTCAGTTTATATATGATCCCCTTATACTCACAGTTCTGTTTTATAAACTCTTTTTAAATTTATTTGGAGAATCAATGGAGACAGAAAAAGGAAATATCAATTTCTGTCTTATTTATGCATTGATTAGTTGGTTCTCATCAGGGAATCAAACTCACAACCTTGATCTATCAGGATGTCTCTCAAACCATCTGAGCTACCCCGCCAGAGCTCATTATCCAAATTCTTATTATCTTCTTCCATGATTTGTTGGTTCCTTTCTTGTATGTCCTGGCAAGTTCTATTTCCAGACTACAATCTAACCAACCATGCTATCCAGCCAGGCATGGGCTGACATTTAGTAAGTTTAGGTGTAATGTCATCACAATCCAGATTTTATTTTTATTATTATTTTGTAAGACAGAAATATTTTATTTACTGATTTATTAGAAAAGAGAGAAAGGTAATGGGGAAAGAACAGGAAGCATCAGCTCATATTAATTGCTTCCCCTTTGTGCCTAGACCAGAAAGCCCAGGGTTCAAACCAGTGACATCAGCATTCCAGGTCCATGATTTATCCAATGCACCACCACAGGTCAGGCACTGCAATCCAGGTTTTAGAGAATTTCATGACTTCATATATAAAGTAATTAAATGGTTGTCTTTTTTTTGTTGTTATGTTTTACAAATTTTATATTTTATATGCAATCCTTTATCAGATATATACATAATGTGGAAATATTTTCTCCCAATCTCTGGTGCTTTTTTAAATGTTGTGCTTAAAGTACAATCCTTTACATTTAATTAAATCCAATTTGTTATCTTTTTCTTTTATGATTCATCCTTTGTCTTCTCTCAGAACTTTGTCTAACTTGGGTTCAGGAAGATTGTCTCTCATATACTTTTATGAGTTTCATACTTTTATGTCTCGTACTTTAAAACTGTGATGTATTCTGATTTAATTTTTGTTAATGGCTAGAGTTAAGGTTCTTAATTTATTTCCATGCCACTAGGTATACAATTATCTCAGCATCTTTTGATGAAAGACTTATCTCATTGGCTTATCCTGGGAGCTTGGTGAAATGGTAATTAGGATTACCATTTCAAATTTTGGATTATCAATTCTGGTGGTGCTTTTCTGATTGCTGTAGAGAAATGGAGTCTCACTTTACTGGTCTCACTTTTATTCACCTTTCCCCGAGGCCCAGTTTCAACTATTGTAAAGTACCCAATCCATAATTCCGTGGGTTTTTATAGAGCCACCAAGTCCAAATGAGTTTTCTGAAGTTTTATTAAAGGAGGAAATTTATTAAATATGCCGGCTGCATATAGCTTACACGGGGCAGTCCTAAATCGTGTGCCTATAATACTCTAGGAGCTGGTTATATACCCTTAATTATACATGGACAGGGAAAAAGGCTGACATCATGGCATAAGCTTATAACCTTTGTTTTTACCTACACAGGTTTGGGAAAAGGATGAAGGGGGGGGGGGAGATGGGACACAACTCATTAGCAAGTTTATAACATTCATCTACAGGGTTCACAAAAAGACATTTCTACATATTAAAACTTACAAGGTGGCACAATGGTAAAAATGTCACTTTACATATTAAGAGACATTCCTATGTTTTCTAGTGTTTAGTTGCTATTTCTTTGTCTAGAGATACATACATTAACTACATGTTTTCAGGAGGGGAGAGGTAGTTTCTATGACAAATGCCTGTAAATGGTCCATTAATATAAGTAAAGGTTTATTTTAATTTTTCTCTCCCTACACCTGGCTAGCTATTCACTCACTTACTTATAGGTGTGGGGGAAGGTCAGAGAATCCAAATCTCCTTCCCCTTTGCATTTACAACACAATACCATTGGCCATCTTGGTTTTATGCTAATCACACAAGTCCAAAGATCATTTACAAAATTTCTCTGTATGCCTAGCCCAAATTAATATAATAAAATGTTCTTTAAGCTTCCTAAAATATTAATATTAATTTTGTAGCTTTTGGTACCTTACAACAATCCCCACTGGTTCTATTTCCTAAGTCAAATACTTGACTTAATTTACTGAAGAGTATATTGCTGTTGTCTAGGAATATTAACTTATAACATGTAACAGATATTTAACAGACAACATTAATAGCAATACAGTTCATTAAAGAAACAAATATTACTAATTGATTTTCTATAAATTGTACAAACCTTTTTCAATTTACATAAAACTAATTGGCTTTTATAACAATTTACTTTTAGTCAGAACTCTTAATTTAAAAACTTTTAACCTTTAGTGACAATTAAGTTCACTTTCTTTTTACCCTAGTTTTCCCTTTCCCAAAACTGATTAAAAAGAGTCCTTAGTCAGTTTGTTCATACATTTGCCATATGTAGACCAACCAGCTTCTGTTTTATGGTTGGAGTAGGGCACACCATTATTCTACCTTAGGAGCAGTGGGAGTTGTCAGGATCTTAGTGTGGGGACCTGTCCATGTGAGAGTCAGTCCCTGGGAGATGTACTTGATCTCCTGGTAATGCTGGAAGCACCTCTTGGACAGTCTTTGAACAGTTTGCTGAGTAATCTGTAAATCCTGCAAGTACTTAAGGAAGGGACAGTTATGTTTCTTTTACTATTTGATTCATGTAATTTATTTTCCCTGAACCTTTGGATACCTGTGGGTACAATGTAACTTCAAATTAGTTTCTAATCAGTATTGGGTTCCTTTCCTACTAGCTTTGAGACTGTGGACACAAATGCAGATCCAGTACTAGAATGGGCAACCTAAACCTGGAAAGAATCATATATAGCAATTTCCTAACAATTGTCAATTATTTTATAAAGTCTATTTCTAAATATTCCTAAATGTTTACCTGAGTAAATTTCTTTCTTCCCTGTTTTAAAATCTTTTCAAATTGGTTTCAAATAAACCTTTGGCAATAAGGGTCCCAAAACCCCACTGGTTCTGGGTGGCATCTATTCATTTGAATTAGTATGTTCCGACTTTGAGACAGACTGAAAGAATGTACAGTTAACAATAAAATTCAATAGCTAATGTTAACAAATACTATAACAAGCGTCTCAATACAATAAAGTGACTAAAACCTACTAGATTATTAAACAAAAATAAAGTTCTAACTAATATAACAGGATCTAAAATAAAATTCTTACAATCACAAATGTTCTTAACATGTTAATGTAATTTCACTAAGTCTATGTTGACACTATTGCTGCTTTATATTATTTACAAATTTAATTCAATCTTACTTTAGTTTGCAAAATGTTCTAAAGAGCAGAGGTCACATATATTCAGGAAAAGTCTATAAGGTACTGAAGTTGTAGTTATATGCCACACTCTGTAGCTAGAGACTAAGTCTTAATGATCATTGCTTTTTTTTTTTTACAGTGACAAGAGAGAGAGTCAGAGAGAGGGATATATAGGTACAGACAGGAACAGAGAGAGATAAGAATCATCAATCATTAGTTTTTTGTTGCAGCACCTTAGTTGTTCATTGATTGCTTTCTCATATGTGCCTTGACCACAGGCCTTCAGCAGACTGAGTAATCCCTTACTTGAGCCAGCGACCTTGGGTCCAAGCTGGTGAGCTTTTGCTCAAACCAGATGAGCCTGAGCTAAAGCTGGTGACCTCAAGGTCTCGAACCTGGGTCCTCTGCATCCCAGTCTGATGCTCTATCCACTGTGCCACCACCTGGTCAGGATGATCATTGCTTTTAATTAGAATTAAAATTAGGTCCCAGACTACAATAGGCATGGGGCATTGAGACAAGAGGAATAAAGGAGACACTATACATTAAATAAAGCAACAAAAATCAGACTGTCATTACCCACAGTAGAGATCTTTCAGGGATAAATAAAACTCAAATATTTAGACAAGGCATAAGAAATGGCCCTCGTGTTTACAAGAAATGAGATCAGTTTACCTGTTACTTGGAAGAAATTCCCTAGGCTCATAAATGGTGTTATTGGGCACCTTTAATCTTTTAGTGGCAAGTCCCAGTAGGTTGGGCAAGATCAGGTCACAGAAAGCAGGAAAGGCCTGGAAGAGACTGAACCCTCCCTCCTCAGAGCAAGGGGGCAGCTTACCTTCTCATGTCCCTTTTTCTACAGCAAAGGTGTGTCCCCTAGTGAGGCCAAGAAGCCTAGCAGGCCTCAGCTCAATGACCTTTCTTTCCATTTTTGAAGCAGCGCCCTGATGGAATCTTATGAAGCCCCTTTGGTCACTGGAGCCTTTAAGGGTATATGCCAAGAACTGGTATTTTCCTTATCTCTTTTGAGCTCTATTTGCCTTTTCTGTTTCTATCTTGGTCATTATAGACCTTAAAAGCCATGCTCAGAAGATCTCTCTGAGGGGCTTGAGAGCCCTTTTCTATCTATACTCTTGGAAAAAGACAAAAACAGCATTATTAGCTGATTAAATCAAGAAAAACAGGTTTTTGGTGCCTCCTTTAGAATTCCAGAGTCTCTTTGCTGCTGAATAACTCAGTACATTAGTATTCAAAAGAAATTTTAACAAAAGCATGATAAAATAGATTTGCAGGAGTTCCAGAATAGGACTCCTTTCCTTATATTACCTAGCATTGAACAATATTATTGCAAAATGACAATAAACTAAACATTAAATTAAAAAGACATTATTAATAAGTCCTAATATTTAAACTAAGATTCTAACATCACAGGGCTATAAGACAGCAAATAAAATAATTAACAAAAGGCCTTTGAAACAACACATACATTTTAACATGGAAAATACTTTTTTTACACAATAGTGTGGGGGGGGCACAATAAGTCACCACTCCTAATCCAGTGGTTGAAAAATCTATTAGTTAATAGAGCCAAATTACTAACAGTGCAGTAACTGAATTTTTTTTAAGAACCAAATTTTAAATTTGAACTATATATGTAAGCACCTTCCCTATTGAGGCAGCACCAACACTTGGCACTCCCGTTGGAGAGCTATACCTAAGAGGGCAACAAGCCACTATCTCCAACCCACCCCATGGAGGGCTTATTTCTAATAATTTTATTCCCTATAATCCTATTACTTATGATTCTATTACTCCTTCTGAAGCTGCAATTTAACTCATGAAACTGCCAATTAACTAGCAAGGTCCACACCTATGGTTTGTTAATTTCTAAATTCTTTTTCTCTCCTTTAAGATTTTTGTAAAGCAAAGTTCTAATTTTTTTTAAAGACCTTATTTATTCAATTCTTTTTTCAGAGAGGAGAGAAAGAGAGAGGGAGGGAGAGGGGGGGAAGGGGGAGGAGCAGGAAGCATCAACTCCCATGTGTGCCTTGACTGGGCGAGCCCAGGGTTTCGAACCAGCAACCTCAGTGTCCCAGGTCGATGCTTTAACCCACTGCGCCACGACAGATCCGGCAAAGTTCTAATTTTTAATACTATTCCTACCCTGTATTCTCCAAATGGGCAAAATCTCTTTAGGTCAGTAGGCAGATATTTGAAACTAGTTTCTATTCTATATTTTTAGTTACCTCATCCTTTTTTTTTTTTTATCACTCTTTCCCTCTGCTCTGCACACAGCAAGCTGAACACTAGCCTATCCAGGCGTCTGATGGCAGCGGGGCTTGGGGCTTGTCTTTTAGTACTTGGTTTGCTGTTGACTGTTTGCCTTCTGCTGGGGTGCAGCACAACTGCAGAGATTGGAGAGTGAAGGGGAAGGAAGGGGGCATGTGTACGTCCACCTCTCCCTGGCCACAACCCCACCCCCTCACTCTGCACACTGTGTGGTCCCACTCGAGGTTTTTTTCTTTTTTCTTTTTTTTAATTTAAATTGCTTGCTTGCCAGCTCTTTCTGTATTGAGCAAGCTTTTAGCCAGTTACTATATTCCGGACTGCTTTTACTATCTGAAGTTTAAAAGTTCCAGCTGATGTTACCTATTACAAAACAGATTTGTTCCAGGAGAATCTAAGAATTAGTGCACTAACATGAAAGAAAAGACAGACAATTAACTAGCACCCAGAATAAGAGGGTATTTAACTATAGAGGTATTAATTATTACACAAGACAAGGGGAAGAAGACAACAGAAAAGAATAATTTCCTCAGGGGAGAAATTTAACAGGATGCCCCGAAGCTAATTGGAGAACAAAAAGAATAATAGTTTGCCACTTAAGATTGCTTTTTAGTCAGAAGCTTCCAGCTTTAACACAAAAGACCTAAGGCACGCTTTAAAACAGACACATTTAGACATTAAAGACTTACACACACACACACACACACACACACACACACACACACACACACACACGAGCAAGCTTTCATAGCCAAGGGAAGGGCTTCCCTTTGTGGCCTCTCAGGTGTGTGCAGGCCGCATCCCTGCAAGGACTTTAGACTTAAGTGCAGGAATTTTTTTTTAGACAAAAGGAAGGAAAACAAAGGAGAATAAGGTCTCGATAAATACAAAGGTGTCTCAACCCAGGTTATTCTTTAAGAGCATAACACAACTAGCTGCTCTGGAAGTTCGGAGTCTCTACTCAGTCCCCTTTAATTATCTTTCCATAGTACAACTAAATGCATCCCAGAGAATCCTAATGAAGGCCAACGGACTTCCTACCGATGTCTAGGTCTTTGGAGAGTCCACAATGGGACTAGTTTTAACTCAGTAATGCCAGAAAGCTGGCTTTACCTACATACCTCTGAAGTTTCAAACCAGTGATGCAGATGATCTGTTTTACCTACACACCTCTGGAGTTACAACTCAGTAAAAGCAACAGATTTGCTTTACCTACAAAATTCCAGAGCTACAACTCAGCAAAACAAAAGATCTACCTCACCTACAATTTTCTGGAGTTTCAGCTCAGCAAAGCAGCTTTGAATGCCCTACCTACATCACCGGAGTTCCACATCTCTAAAGTCACAACTCAGCAAAGCCCCCCCAAATTACCTACATTCTAGTCCCAAACAAATTTGACCAGTACCAGTCTCAGACAGAGCAAGTGTTTAGAGAAAAGCCAGAATATTCAGTAAAGCAAAAAGAGTTGCTTTACCTACCTCCTTGAGTTCTCTGCTGAATAGTCCAAATTGTCAAATTTGGGAACTGGGGATGTCTAACAGAGAACTGTCTGGACCCACAGGAAGACTGGGATCCCTGAAAACATGTTAGGTGGCACACCTCTCCTCAAGATTCAAGCGGCACCAGGCAGTCTCCTGGACAGATCAGCCAATTTGGGATGCCTCTACCCAGTGATGTGACACACCGTAGGCCCTGCATGTATGCCAAATGTTGTAAAGTACCCAATCCACAATTCCACAGGTTTTCGTAGAGACACCAAGTCCAAATGAGTTTTTTTTTGAAATGAACAAATATTAAAACTTTATTTAGATAGATTCATATTTTATTGTTACAGTGACATATTTATGGTTGAATATAAATTAAAGGTCTGCTTGTACACCAAAGCCTGGTCCTTTGGGTGGTTCAGTCAAAGAGGTGAGACCCCAGCAGGCTCACAAGAGAAGTGTCCACTCCTTGGCCCAGGTTTTGGAATTTTGCCAGCTTTGAGCTCATCAATAATTTCTTCAATGTCCTGAGGTGTCAGATCCTCATAGTAGTTGTCATTTATTTGAACTATTGGTGCATTCACACAGGCCCCTAAACATTTCACTTCTATAAGAGTGAAAAGTTTGTTAGGTGTAGTCTTCCCAACCTTTATTCCTAGCTTTTTCTGAATGGCCTCCAATATGCTGTCTGAGTTTCGAAGCATACAAGGTGTAGTAGTGCAGACCTGAATCTGATACTTTCCAACTGGCTTTCGATTATACATTGTATAAAATGTTGCTACTTCATAAACTCTCATTGGAGGCACCTGTAAAACTTCTGCAACCTTGTTCATAGCAGAGATGGGTAGCCATCCATTCTGTCTTTGGGCTAAATCCAGGACTGGAAGCACAGCTGCTGCTTTATGCCCTTCTGGATAGTTTTTCACAATCACCTCTATCCTCTTATAGTTTTCTGGTGTGAAATCAAATGGAGTATCTGGGTTATTCTCAGGAGTATCTCTGTAAGGTCGGTGGATAGAGCATGGTCACGTAGGGACTCAGACCCGCCCACTTTGGCTAGGACCGCCCACAATCAAGCCCGCCAAAGGAAGCTTCCCAGGAACCATTTGGAAAGAAGCGATCGTCTGCCAGCCAGTGAAATTTCACCACGTCATAGTAGCTCCACTTCCCTAGAGGGACCCTTTAAATATCTGCCACGCGGTTTAATCTTTGCAACTTCCCTAGCCTCCATGTTTCTTTCCTCTGGGCCAGAGAACCTTGCTGGGTGGGGTGTGCGCTCTGTACTCAATAAAGCCGTTTACTTATTCCACACTTTGCGGCTCCGAGCCCTCTTCCTTCCTTCTCGGTGGGGAAAAATACCTTACATTTTTGGTGCCGAAACCCAGGAGGAGTTAGAAGTCCGCAAGGACCACTCCTTTCTCCTCCCCTCCGAGAAAGAACCAGGAAAAAGAACCAGGATCTCTGATCTCCAACCCACTTCGGTGCACGGTGCGGTAAGTCCCCTGCCTCCAGCTTTCCTCTCAGTTCTTTCCTCCGAGACTCCCTGTCTGAAACCGTAGCTACGTCAGGGAAGTCTTTTCCATCCGTCCGTCCATCCATCCGAGTGCGTGTGCTTGTGGAGACCTCCCCAAGTACATCCACTTTCATCCGTGGCTGGACCTTGAGTTTTTAGGACGCTAATACTCAAGTCTGACCACTCCGAGAACTGAGTGTGGCTGTTGGGGCACAGGAATTTCCCTCCCTAAGGAAGAAGAAACTGTTCTTCTTCTCCGCTGTGGCCAGGCCACAGAACCCACTCGATTAGCCTCCTGAAGGGACTTTCGGTGTTAACACCCTCACCAATTTAACTATCGCCAAAAAAGCTGGGAACTGATTGGAGATCTCTTTCATACACGGCTCCTAATTATTTGTGCAACTGTCCTTAATCTTTGTGCTGACTGTTCCACCGCATGGGCATTTTTCTGGCCAGAGAAACCTTACCTAAAACCTCTATTTCTAATCTTTCCTTCTCCGCGGACTCCAAACTCTCTCCCCTCCCTTCGCAAAAACCTGTTTCTTATTCGCCATCTACTAACTACCTTCTCTTTCTCCTCCCCTGCTGGCCAGGGGCCTCTCCCTTCCACTGTGCTCTCTAGTCTCGCCTCCGTCAGGCCTTTCTCAGCCTGGCATTGGCTCTTACACCAGTTTTCAGGACGTCCAACCCCAATTTTCTTACAGGAAGTTCCTGCCCTGTCCTGCCTTTGGCTCCAGCGTTTTTCCTGTGGAATCTGGGTGCCGGGCTCCACATGAGCCCCCTTCCACTTATTCCCAATCCCCCAAACCCCTATCCGGAACCTATGAACACGGCATTTAAAGTTTTTAACGGTCTCAACTAGTAGAAACAGGCCTGTTCGCCAGGCCCCCATGCAGCAGAAGGTAACGCTCCAAACCCCGACTCTTGTGGCAACGCTGTGACCAGCAGAGCCACCAGCAGCTTGCTTTAAGTGTGGCAAGCAGGACCACTGGTCCCAGCAGGGCCCCTTCTGGCAGCTGCCCACTGAGCCCTGCCCTGACTGCAAGCAGCCCAGTCACTGGCGGAGTGAGTGCCTCTTTGGGCAACAGGTTTTTTCCACAGCACCTCTACGTGGAGGACAAGCTGCCCAAATGGAAGGGCAATCCAGCCAGGTGGGTGCATCACTCGAACTCCTAGGACATGGCCTGGACTCAGAGAACCCAGGGTTCTGCAACAAGTGGGTAAGTCAGTCCACCTCATTTCTTGTGGACATGGGGGCTGCCTTCTCTGTTTTTGCCTTTATACTCTGGACCTCTAGTTCCCTCACAGGTTTCGGTTATGGGAATGGATGGGACCCCTTCCTTTCTCCTTTTTACACCACTCCTGACATGCAGTTTTGCCTCAAGCTTTCTTCCTCATAGGACCACTGGCAGTTGGAACCACTGGACTCCATCCATCTCCAGCTCACCAAAAGGCTGGACCCTGCAAAATCCCCTATTACTCCTCTCTTTTTTTTTAAATCCTTACAGGACCGCATCTGCAAAGTTTCTCCAATCACGGCCACACAGATGTTCCTCTTGACACCCCTCAAAGCCATCACCTTCTGATCTCCCTCTCCCCACGACGCCCCTATTCAGCAGGAAGTAGCAGATGAATAAACGGCGCCCCTTTTTCTATTTAACACAAAAGGTCAGAATGTAAGGTCGGTGGATAGAGGCATGGTCACGTAGGGACTCAGACCCACCCACTTTGGCTAGGACCGCCCACAATCAAGCCCGCCAAAGGAAGCTTCCCAGGAACCATTTGGAAAGAAGCGATCGTCTGCCAGCCAGTGAAATTTCACCACGTCATAGTAGCTCCACTTCCCTAGAGGGACCCTTTAAATATCTGCCACGCGGTTTAATCTTTGCAACTTCCCTAGCCTCCATGTTTCTTTCCTCGGGGCCAGGGAACCTTGCCGGGCGGGGTGTGCGCTCTGTACTCAATAAAGCCGTTTACTTATTCCACATTTTGTGGCTCCGAGCCCTCTTCCTTCCTTCTTGGTGGGGAAAAATACCTTACAATCTCTGTGCACAAATAAGGCACCTCCAGTTCCATTCTGCACAGCTGTCTTATGCAAATTTCTTATGTTTTTCCCACTGGACGGTGAAACCAGCCACCCGAGCTCAGAGCACCACGGAGGAGAACATGGCGGGCCAAACTGTTAGTCTTTCATGATGGCACCAGGCTAGGATCCCTAGCAAGCCCCGGACGCACAGTGTGCGTGCTCCCAAGCTAGGCCAGCACCACCGGGAGGGCAACCAGTTCCCTACGCAGAGGCTGCCATGGCGCGCAAGGGCTCCCAAATGAGTTTTTGAAGAGTTTTATTAAAGGAGGAAATTTATTAAATATGCCGGCCACATATAGCTTACACGGGGCAGTCCTAAATCATATGCCTATAATATTCTAAAAGCTGGTTATATACCCTTATGTAAAGCCAGTATCCAAGGCCAGGGCCACTATCTCAGCAGCCGCCTGGCCCATGCAGGTTCGCATTGGATTCGGACAGTCGGCAAAGAAACAACGGAGCCAAAAGCTGATGGGCCATAGTCTTTAATCCTAGCTTGCATTCGGCGGGCAAGTAAAAATACACACTGGGCTCCAAAACCCATTCACATTCAGTGCTCACAAAGCTACTGACTTATCCGAGTTTTCTAGAATCAAAGGTTTCTAGCTCACCAGCCTTATTCTCCTCAGTTCCCCATCTCCTTCCTTATCCCAGATACAAACTGCACAAACTGGCATCTCACTCAGCACTCCGCCATCTTGGCTGCTTTTCCTGGCCTCCTCCACGTGGCCTCCTCCCGCTGCTGGCTCTACTCTCTCCTCTGCTGAAAATCTCAGGAACCAAGAGCCCAAACTCCCATTTTGCCCCCACTTTATACTGTAGCTTCACAACCTCTAATCCAATATACAAAGTAGGGAAGTCTCTAATACAAAGTCACTTTCTGAGGCATGATAGGATTGTACTGCCCTACATCAAAAAGGGTGGGAAAGGCTTAATCCCAAAACCAAGCCCCAGGCTACAAGGATTCTCAACACACATTAATATCACCTGGGTGATGGCCTCACGTGGGCAACGTCATCTTTAACAAAGTGAGCATAATATATTTTATCCGCCCAACACCTTAATTAAACATGGGCAGGGAAAAAGCCTGACATCACGACATAAGCTTATAATCTTTGTTTTCACCTACACAGGTTTGGGAAAAGGATGAAGAGGAGGGAATGGGACACAATTCATTAGCAAGTTTATAACATTCATCTACAGGGTTCACAAAAAGACATTTCTACATATTAAAACTTACAAGGTGACACAATGGTAAAAATGTCACTTTACATATTAAAAGACATTCCTATATTTTTTAATGTTCAGTTGCTATTTCTTTGTCTAGAGATACATACATTAACTACATGATTTCAGGAGGGGAGGGGTAGTTCCCATGGGGACGAATGCCTGTAAATGGCCCATTAATATAAGTAAAGGTTTATTTTAATTTTTCTCTCTCTACACCTGGCTAGCTATTCACTCGCTTTCTTATAGGTGTGGGGGAAGGTCAGAGACTCCAAATCTCCTTCCCCTTTGCATTTACAACACAATACCATTGGCCATCTTGGTTTTATGCTAATCACACAAGTCCAAAGATTATTTACAAAATTTCTCTGTATGCCTAGCCCAAATTAATATAATAAAATGTTCTTTAAGCTTCCTAAAATATTAATATTAATTTTGTAGCTTTTGGTACCTTACAACTTTAGATCATCTAGGCTGCTCTTCCTCTCTGGTTGGTGATGGCCAGCCCCAATCAGAACCCATTTCTCCAAATCTTTTTCTGGTCTTAAAAATTTTAAGAAAATTTTTGCTAGCTGTTGGGCATATAAAATATATTATGCTCAATTTGTTAAAGTTGGTGCTGCCCAGATGGAAGCCCATTGCCCAGGTGATGATATTAATGTGTGTTGGGGGTGGGCTGTGGGAAGGCAGGATCCTTGTAGCCTGGGGCTTAGTTTTAGGACTAAGCTTATCCCACTCTTTTTGATGTGGGGTGGTGCAATCCCATCATGCCTCAGATAAGTGATTTTGTATTAGAGACTTCCCTATTTTGTATACTGGATTAAAGGTTTTGATTTCTGCACTATAAAGTGGGGCAGACCGGGAGCTTGCGCTCTCAGTTCCTGAGATTAGCATTAGAGAGGAGAGCAGAGAAAGGCCAGATGGAGGAGGCTAAGAGAAGCAGCCAAGATGGCGGAGTGCTGAGGGAGAAGCCAGTTTGTGCAGTTTGTGCAGGGAGAAGGAAGGAGATGGGGAACAGAGGTGAATAAGTCTGGTGAGCTAGAAACCTTTGATTCTAGGAAACTCGGATAAGTCAGTAGCTTTGTGAGCACTGAATGAGCAGGTTTTGGAGCCCAGTGTGTGTTTTTACTTGCTTGCCAGGTGCAAGTTAGAATTAAAGATTATGGCCCACCAGCTTTTGGCTCCGTTATTTCATTACCATCTGTCCAAATCCAACGTGAACCTGCATGGGCTAGGTGGCTGTGATGAGTGGCTGTGGATACTGGCCTTACATTAGCATTTTGTGGTTGATGTTCCTTTACCTGAAGTATGACCTCTTCTCTTTACAGTATCACTCTCTGCTGTTCCGTCCACACCCAAACTCTTGACCATTTCTAAAAATTAAAGACTTCCTATTTAAAAATACAAACTTTATAAAAATTGCGGTGATGATAAGGTATTTCTGCTGAACCTCCTAACACATTTAGCTCACTTCTTTTGATCTGGAAACTCCACTTTCTGAAAATACACTCGCTTTCCGCAAGAGTCATAGTGCCAAGAAATCAGACAATTTGAGGGCGTTTCCACCTTCCAGCCACCCTAGGCTCCAGGTTCCAATGTTGTTGCTTTCCTTATATAGGACTTCAGGTTTCCCAACAGGGTGGCCCCAATGCGGCACTGCGGTGCGAGAGTTCAGTGATGTATCACCTTCAAGGGCAATGCGAGAATCGCCTGTGTTTTTTCTAGCGCTTCAGAACCTTGTGGGCCGCCTGTAGCCAGACGTTCTATCTGGATAATGCTTCCCGGCATCAAATCACTTCGCAGAAGTATAAAGATTAGATTTCTCATGGGCTACAGAAAACCAAGTCAGTGTGCTCTTCTCTTTCAAGTTTTCTAAAATGTTTTGTGTAAGGTTGGCGGATAATGGGGAAAGGTCAGGCCCAAAGCTAGGACCACCCACAACCAAGCGTGACAAAACAAACTTCCCAGGAGCCCTTTGAAAAAAGAGACACCTCCGTCAGCCAGTGAGATTTAACTGCATCATATTAGCTCGACCACTCTAGGGACCCTTTAAATATCCCTCACGTGGTTTAATCCTTGCAACTAGCCTAGCCTCTGTCCCCGGGGCAAGGGAACCTCATCAGGCAGGAAGCGCTCTGTACTCAATCAAGCCTTTTATTATTCCACACTTCGTGGCTCTGGCCCCTTCCTTTTTTCTCAGCAGAGAAAAATACCTTACATTTTGTATTGTGGGAGGTTTGTTTCTGACATCTCAGAGTAGCTGAGAAAACAGAGCAGAAGTGGTGCAGTGTGGACCCTGGAATTATGGCGGTGAAAGCAGTCGTGTGGAAGGAGGTACAAGGTATTTTGGAGGAAGCAGGTGACTGCCTGTGGTTTGGGTCCTGTTGGGCAAATAAGCTCTAAACAATGTTTTTTTAAGTTTGCTTGCTTATATTTTGCATTGGCCTGGGTAGTAGTCTGTGTTAGGATGCACTGTTTGCCCTCAGGCGGCAGATTGTAAATTGCGGATTGCCTTCCTGTCGGAGGGGCCGCTGTATGGCTGATGTTTGCTGGAGAAGGGTTTTTTCTCCCCTAGCAAACCTGGGTTCATGTTTATGATCCCATGTTCAAGGCAGTGACCTCAAGGTTTGAACTTGGGTTCTCAGCATCCCGGGCTGATGCTCTATCCAGTGCGTGGCTGCCTGGTCAGGCATTTTTTTCAATATTTTATTTATGTATTTTAGAGATGGGGAGAGAGAGAGGAAAAGCAGCGGGAAGCATCAACTTGTCGTTGCTCATTATATTGCCTTGACTGGGCAAGTCTGGGGCTTCAAACCAGCACCCTGAGCATTCCAGGTTGATGCCCTATCCACAGCGTCACCACAGGTCAGGAATGATGTATTGTATAAGAAATATAATGCTGCATCTGCAAACAGATGGACTGAGTCCAAAATGGCATCAACCTTGTGTGCCTGAAGATTTAACCTTTATAGGGTTAGTGAGCTAGCCTTGCCAAGATTAATTTTGGTTGGGAATTTTGGGGTGGGGGAAGGGGATTACTTAATGAGGAAATTACCCCAGTGGGGGTGTGGGTGGGAGTGGTGAGGGGAGATGGAAGATCAGTCAGTTTCTCTCATGTGGAGAGTTAAGGAACTGTCATGGCCCCAAATCACTTGAACATGGTTAGTAAAGGATTTTTGGTAAGGGGCCCTAGACTCCAACCTAACTGGTATAGAAGTAGTGGTATAGAAGAAAAAGAAAAAAATTAAGTTGTTCTAGAAGTTCAGTTATTTCTGAATTGTTAGAAAGATTTGTTTAAGGTGCAGAAATTTTGTGCAAGGGGAAGAAATGAAAGGAGAAAGGACTGAGGAAGTAAAGAGAGGTAAAAAAAAAAAGGGGGGGGCTGCCCTAAGACCTGAAACAAGCAGGAAGCAGTTAGAGAAGATTGACATGAGCATCACTGTACATACACCCCAAGAGAAAAAAATAGGCTGCAATGTTAAGACATATCTGACCTTCTACTGCTAAAATTCTGTCCATTTCTGAGGGACAAAATATGCTTCCGCCTCTTATTTTTCAATAACTCATGCTGAGGTATTTTTTTAAAAAGTCACTGACCAAGGCCATAGACCAGGATGTGCTAATCTGAGCACACTAGATGCACCAACCCCCTTGTCAGTGAAGGCCCGGGGCTGCAGCCCCTAGTGCCTGGAGATATTACTCCCTCCAGCCCCTTGGTGTTGAAGCTGCTCTACCCACTCGCAGTTGCTGGTCAGGCTTAAAAAGCCATTCTTACCCTCTTCTCTGCAAAGGTTCCTGTACCATCAAGTCTCTATCTTTGTATGAGTCTGCTCATCAGCATTTTATTTTGTTCCTGTGGCTTGTCGATTATACTAATATTGTACTCCTATAATTAAAGTAACTTTAAACTTCTTAACTGATAAAGCATATCTTTCCATTTTTTAAATTTAAACTGTATACAGCTATCAGATTTAGATATTAATTGGGATTACATTGGTTGTATATATACATTTGGGAGACAAGATATTTTAAAATATGCGGACTTCTTAGACTCATGTTCACAGTCAACCTTTCCATGTATTTGTCTGTTAAAATTTCTGCCAACTGTTTTAAAAATAAATATAGTTTTTAAATTTTAAAAAATTTGACCAGGTGGTTGTTATATCTAGACAGTGAGGAAACAAACATTTTGCCACACAATTAAGTAGCCAAATTAAGGAATCTTTAATCAATTGCAGCAACCATGAGTGAATTCACATCCTAAAGAACTCATAGCCCCTATCATACTTAAGGGTTTGCTTCTATAGGCCTAAAGCAGAGAGGGGTGGGGTGAGCGCCTAGCCAAAGCAGTTTTACAAAAGCGAAACAGGCTTTTGGTTATCCTTGGAACTGTCTAGGGAGAGAGTGCTCAGCAAAACATGTTACAAAAAGCAAAAGAATGTGTTTGGTTATCTTGGCCTTTTACAGAGATTGTTAAGGCCGTTTCCTGAAGGCTTTCTGGAATCTAGACATTAGTGAACATTTATGGTCTGTACAGAACTCTTCATTTACTCAACTGCAAATCTTGCAAAACTCATTCTATGGTCAGGGATATGGTATTTCTACATTTCAGCAATGATGCAGTGAATAGAGTTTTGGATTGAGACACAAAGAACTTAGGTTCTAAACCCTGAAGGAGCTGACTTCAGTGCAAGTTCATCTGATTTGAGCGTGGCTTCACCAGCTTTGGTGCAGGGTGGCTGACTTGAGCCCAAGGTTGCTGGCTTGAACAACGGGTCACTTGCTCTGCTGTAGCCTTCCTGGTGAAGACATATATGACAAAGGAATCAAAAAACAAGTAAGGAGCCTCAATGAAGAATTGATGCTTCTTACCTCTTTATCTTCCTCTCTATCACTCTCTCTATCTCTGTCACAAAAAATTTTTTTTAATTTATTTTTTGATTTTAGAAAAAGAAGATGAAAGCAAGAGACAGATGAAAATATGATTTTTTGTTCCAATTATTAATGCATTCATTGGCAGATTGTTGTATGTGCCTTTACTGGGGATGAAATCTGCATCATTGACATTTCTGGACGACACTTGAACCAGCTAAGTTGAGTTACCCGGCCAAGGCTCAACATTTCTTGCTCAATATAAAATATTTTCATTGGTCTTCAAAATGCTAGGTTATAAATTCTGTTTTGTTTCTTGATGGCCTGTTTCTATGTCAGTTACTGGGGGTGGTATGTTGGAATTTTGTGCTATTTGTCTGGATTTGTTCATTTCTTCCTGTTTTGTGGTCCATTTGTCTATACATTTTAATGCTTTGTTGTTAGGTGCATAGGAATGTTAGAGTTTTAATAATTTCTTTTTGTTTTAGGATTTTATAGATTGATTTTAAAAAAAGAAAAGAGAGAGAAATGCTGGTGGTGGAGAAGAGAGGAAAGCATCAACTTATAGTGGTTGTTTTTCACTTGTGCCTTGACCAGGCAAGTTCAAGGTTTCAAACCAGTAACTTCAGCATTCTGGGTCAACATTTGATCCATTGCACCCCACGAGCCAGGCAGGAATTCCAGGCTTTTACAAGGTAGTGAATTGAAACTAATTCTAGTTAGCATGCTTCTTCTTTCTTGGGAGTGACTTTTAGTTGTTCTCATTTATTTTGTGTAAGAGTATGGTTACAGCAGATTATTTTAGGTGAATCTTTTCACGCTCTTTTTCTTTCTTACTTTTTTTTTTTTTAGAGAGACAGAGAGAAATGCAGGGACAGATAGGGACAGATCAACTAGAATGGAGGGAGATGAGAAACATCAGCTTGTAGTTTTCGGCACCTTAGTTGTTCATTGATTGCTTTCTCAAACATGCTTTAAAGATGGGGGTTCTTCAGCCAAGCCACTGACCCAGTGATTGGGTTGGTAACCTGGGTCAAGCCAGTTTCCGTAAAATCATGTCTGTGAGCCAAAGCTGAAACTGGTCAGTTCCTGCTTAAGCTCAATGAGCCCATTATTAAGGCTGATGAGCCCACGCACATTTAGGCGACCTTGCAGGTTTGAACCTGGGTCCTCAGCATCACAGGAAATGCTCTGTCCACTGCGCCACCTCCTGGTCAGCCAGTTCTATTTTTTTCTAACTTTTTATTCCAAGCATTCCAGATGGTTATGTTACTTAGATGTCACCTATAATAGGATGTTATTTGATTTTAAATTTTATTTGAATGTGACAGTTTTGTGGAGTTTGTATTTAATGTAACTAACAGAAATGTTTATTTTGTTTATACTAAATATAATTTTTCATGTGTTTTTTTAAACAGTAATCTAAGTTCATTGTAGTTGCTTACATTGTTTTTTTTTTCTGTATCTCGTTTCTTATTTTACATTTATTTTTTGGTCTTGTTTAAAATAATTTTGTAGATTGTACTGATTGATTATTTTAGAGAGGGAGACAGGGAAACATAGATTAATTTGTTTTGCTTATTTATGCATTCATTGGTTGCTTCTCACATGTGCCCTGAGCAGTGATCAAACTTGGAAACTTTGTATATGGGGAAGACTCTCTTCACCAACTGAGCTACTGAACCAGGTCTCAGATGAGTTGTGTTTTTTTATGTTTTTAAATTTATTCATTTTAGATAGGGGGTGGAGAGAGAGAAAGAGAGAGGGAGGAGGGAAAGGGGGAGAAGCAAGAAGCATCAACTCCCATATGTGCCTTGACCAGACAAGTGCAGGGTTTCTAACCAGTGACTTCAGCGTTCCAGGTCAACGCTTCTATCCGCTGTGCCACCACAGGTCAGGCTTGAATAAGTTTTTAGAATTATATTTTCCACATCTGTAAGCATAGAAATTTAAGACAGCTGTTAGTTTTCATCCTGACAGTAGAGGTTATGTATAGTGTGAAACTTTATTAAATCTTTGTGAGGGATGGTATCTTTATACTTTTCTATGATAATATAGGGATCTAAAGGCACTTCAACTTCATTGACCACGTTCCAATTTTTAAAAATTTTTGTGGGCTTTTGTTTTCTATATATGTTTCAAACCTTAGATGTTATAATTATTGCTTATGGGATGGGGTGACACTTTTGATTGGAGTGTCCATCTAATATGTCAAGGTTGCTGGTTTGATCCTTGCTCAGGGCACAATTGGAGTCAACTAATGAGTGTGTAAATAGGTTGAAGAACAAATACATGGTCCTCTTTCTCTTCTCCATGCTCTCTCTCTCTCTCTTTCTTTCTCACTCTTTCTCCCTCATTCTCAAATTAATAAATTGATGCTGGACCAATTCTTTACAAATGAACAAATGAACCAGGGATTTAGGGCCATAATTTCTATATAATATTTACATAGTCATTCTACAACTTACTGACATTTAGTAAGTTTTCACTTGTGACATCATCAAGATTCAGTTTTTTAAAAAAATTATGACCTCATAGATAAAGGAATTAGATAATGGTATTATTATTGTTATGTTTTGCAAATCATTTGTACAATTTAAGTACAGTTCTTCATTACATATATAATGTGAAAATATTTTCTTACAATCTCTGTCTTTAGTCTTCACTTTCTTAAAAGTTGGCGCATCTCTATTCCTTCCTTTCTGCCTGTCCCTGACTTTCTGTTTGTCTCCCTTTCTTTCACTAAAATAAAAAAAGGAAATGAATTTAGTTACATGGGTGGATGTACTTCTTTCTCACTATATAAGTGAAAATGTGCTTACTGAATACATTTTCTCTTTTAAATAAGTAATTCCGGAATATAAGTTTAGTTATCTTTCTTACTTTTTAGTTTACACTTTTTCTTATCTCAAGCAGTGACTGCACTCTCCAGTACACAATAGGAAGGTGGGTTTGTCGTGGACATCTGTGTCCTTCCTGTTGCCTCCTCATATTATTCACCTGCCACAGTGTCTGCAGTTACCAGTTTCTAGGAGGGTAGAATCATAAAATATGATTCATCTAGGATTACTAATTTAATTTCATAACAATGTTTATTATATTCTTTTTTTATTTTTTAAAGTTTAGAAAGAGAAGGGGGAGAGAGAGACAGAAACATGGATCCATTTCTGTATGTACTGTGCCCATCATCAAACAAGGAACTTTTATGTACCAGAAGATGGTCTAACCCCGTGGTCCCCAACCCCTGGGCCGCATATTGGTACCGGTCCATGGGTCATTTGGTACCGGTCCACAGAGAAAGAATAAATAACTTACATTATTTCCGTTTTATTTATATTTAAGTCTGAATGATGTTTTATTTTTTAAAAATGACCAGATTCCCTCTGTTACATGCATGTAAGACTCACTCTTGACGCTTGTCTCATAAGTTTGACAATTATATTTAAAAATACCACAGTTTTTATGCTGGTTGCATAATTTTATTTTGTGCATTTATCCGTTCCACCCTAAAGGCCGGTCCGTGAAATTATTTTCTGACATTAAACCGGTCCGTGGCCCAAAAAAGTTTGGGGATCACTGGTCTAACCAACTGAGTGATCCTGACCACTGCTATAGTATAGTTTAGGACTAAAAAATTTTGTTTAATGTGGTTTATTTCTGTCATTAATTCCTTTTTAGTATGTGACAGAGACAGAGAGAAAGACAGATAGAAATTATTATTTTAATTTACTGATTTTTAGTGAGAGATGAAGGGAGAAAGAGAGACAGGCAGGGACATTGGTCTGTTCCTACATGTGTCCCCACCCAAGATTGAACCAGCAACCTCTGAACTTCAGCAGGATACTCTAAACAACCAAGACAGCTGGCTAGGGCACTTCAGGTGATTCTAATTTGCATCCATCTTTGAACAGCAAGGCTTGGGGGCCTGAGATCTGGGGTGAGAATGAAGGGACTCTGCTGTGCGTGGGTTTGGTCTGGAATTAGGCCTGTGACCTGCAGGGCAGCATCTAATTAGTGGGTGTCTCCACTGCTGAGGTGTGTGTGACCAAGTGGGCAGCATGATCTGAGGACGGGTGTCAAAAACCACTTTTTTGTCTTTGAGAACAGTTTCTATCCCAGAATCCCTCCTGTGTCCATGGGTAGCAGTCACCATCTTTGCCATACAGAGAGGTCATTCCTGTGTGTGGCTGTGGCACAGGAAGGGGGTATGATGGTAAATAGCGTATCTTCTACTTTCCAGACTGACTTCCAGAAACCCTTGTTGCCTGAGGAAGAAGCCTGGAAGAAGAAGGAAGGAGGCTTCAGCAATGGCTCTTTCTCAGATAAAATCATATTCTCCATTCATTGTTACATCTGTCTGTTTATTTGTTTTTTCTTATTTTATTTTTTGATTTTAGAGAAAGGAGAGAGACAGAAAGGGGGTGGATGAGTGGAAAGCATCAACTTGTGTTAGTTGCTCCATGTGTGCCCTCACTGGGAATGCCTGGGGTTTCGAACCAGCAACCTCAGTGTTTCCAGTCAGTGCCTATCCACTGCCCCACCAGAGGTCAAGCTTGTGTCTGTTCTTTTTGAAATGCCCTTTGACTTGCTGTTCTCTGACTCTGAATTGTGCTGCCTGATGTTTTTTTACACTCAGCCTGGGCCGTCACTTGGTCCCACTCAACTCTGCTTCAGTGCCATCTCAGTGTGACCTAATGACAAGGGACTTGTAAAAAGCCTCCCCTGGGCGTCATCCTGGGTAAGGCTTCAACCCTTGGATTGGAGCTAGGATGCGAGCATTGTAGTGTGGTTGAGGAAGGGAGATTGTCCAGGAACCATGTTGGATATACTATCACTGTCAATTAAGTGAAAAGAAAAAGCACATAGAGGTCATGGACTGATGTGGACAAATACCTGATCAGTTCTGGAAAAGGGGCCAATTAGGGAAAAATTTTCTGCTTTTGTAATACATTTGAAGCTACATGAGTGAATTACTGAGTTAAAAATCAAAATGGAACTGAGCAGATAGTTCACAGACAGACAAACATTTCTGGTAGAGGGTGTTTCGTTACATCATCCATTTGTGTAATCAACTCACTGTCTGACAATTCAAGATTTTTTAGGTTGGTTTTACCACTTCCAGTTCTCAAAAAGTTGCATTTAATGGGACACAGCATAAGCAGTACTGAGAGGGAAGTTCATAGCATTATAGGCATGACTTAAGAAGCTGGAAAAAACTCAAATAAACAACTTAACTCTGCATCTAAAATAATTAGAAAAAGAACAGCAAGTAAAGCTCAGAGGTAGTAGAAGGAAGGAAATAATAAAGATCAGAGCAGAAATAAATGACATAGAGGCTAAAAAAAATACAAAGGATCAATGAAACCAAGAGCTGGTTTTTTGAAAAGGTAAACAAGATTGATGAACCCTTAGCCAGACTCACCAAGAAAAAAAGAAGATTCAAATAAATAAAAGTAGAAATGAGAGTGGAGAAGTAAAAATGGCACAGCAGAAATACAAAGAATTGTAAGAAAATACTATGAATAACTGTATTCCAAAAAATTAGACAACCTAAGTGAAATGGACAAATTCCTTGAAAAAATATAATCTGGAAGTATTAGAAAACCTAAATAGACTGATTACAACAAATGAGATTAAAAACAGTTATGAAAAAGCTCCCACCAAACAAAAGTCTTGGACCAGATGGCTTCACAGGTGAATTCTACCAAACATGCAAAGAAGAATTAACTCCTATTCTTCTCAAGCTATTTCAAAAAATTCAAGAGGAGGGAAAACTTTCAAGCTCGTTTTATGAGGCAAGCATAGTTCTGATTAAAAAACCAGGCAAAGACGACACAAAGAAAGAAAACTATAGGCCTATATCCCTGATGAATTTAGATACTAAAATTCTTAACAAAATATTAGCAAACTGGATCCAGCAATACATGAAAAAAATCATACATCATGATCAAGTGGAATTTATTCTGGGGAAGCAAGGCTGGAAGTGTTATAAAGTACAATTTTTCCAGGTTTACATAGAGACCCCAAGTTCAAATAAATTTTTAAGGAGTTTTATTAAAAGGAGGAGATTTAATAATATACCAGCCACATATGACCAACATGGCATTGCTGACCCAAATAGTGCACACCAACTCTAGCCCTCAGACAGGTTATATACCTTTGATCATTCACAGATTGGTGGGAAAAGGAGGAGGGGGAGTGATGACACAATTCATTAGCAAGCTTATAACATTTGTCTATAGGATTTATAAAAACTATTTTTACATATTAAAACTTATAAGCTAACACCATAGCGAAAAATGTTATTCTACATATTAAAAGATATTTCTAAATTTTCTAGTGTTCATTAGCCATTCCTTTGTCTAGAGGTACATACATTAATCACACGTTTTTCATGAGGGGAGGGGGAATCTACATGGCACCAGGGGATAAGCGCCTGCGAGAATGACCCATTAAAAAACAAAGAAAGAAAAAAAAAAGGCTCACCTTATCTCTCCTCCCCATTCCCCCACACCTGGCCAGATGCTTATTTTCTTCCTTACAGGTGCGGGGGAAGGGAGAAAAATCTAAGTATTTTTTCTACTTTTATTCAAAACCTCGCACAAAATCTTTTTATAATACAAAGTTGTTGTCTATTTTGAGCTGGTGCAAATCATACACAAGTATAAAAATCATATTTATAAAATCTCTCTGTATACTTAGCCCAAATTATAAAATGTCTTTTAAGCTTCCTAGTAAAAAAGGGATTTTCCTACACAGTGTATCTCTGCAAGGTAGGAAACTTTCATATTTCTTTTTCTTTATTTTCCACAGGAAGGACAGAACAAGAAACCTAACTATTTTCCCTAAAGTATTAATATTAATTTTCTATTCTTTGGTACCTTACCACAGTACAATATTCATATATCAATCAATGTAATTCATCACATAAAGAAAAGGAAGGAGAAAAACCACATGACAATATCAATAGATACAGAAAAAGCATTCAATAAAATCCAGCACCCATTTATGAACAAAACTATCAGCAAAGTGAAAATACAGGGAACATACCTCAACATGATAAAGGCCATCTATGACAGGCCCACAGCCAACATCATACTCAATGGGCAAAAGTTAAAAACAATCCCCTTAAGATCAGGAACAAGGCAGGGGTGCCCCCTTTTCTACTCTTATTCAACATAGTTCTGAAAGTTCTAGTCACAGCAATCAGACAAGAATAAGAAATAAAGGGCATCCAAATTGGAAAAGAAGAAGTAAAACTATCATTATTTGCTCATGATATGATACTATGCATAGAAAACCCTAGAGTCGCAGTAAAAAAACTATTGGACCTGATAAAGAAATTCAGCAAGGTGTCAGGATATAAAATTAATACTTAGAAATCAGAGGCATTTTTATATACCAACAATGATCTGTCTGAATGAGAAATTAAGGAAACAATCCCCTTCACTATTGCAACAAAAAATAAAATACCTAGGATAAATTTAACCAAGGAGGTTAAAGACTTGTACTTAGAAAATTATAAAACATTGATAAAAGTAATCAAGGAAGATACAAACAAGTGGAAGCATATATTGTGTTCATGGTTAGGAAGAATAAACATCATTAAAATGTCCATATTACCCAAAGCAATTTATAATTCAATGCAATTCCTACTAAAATACCAAGGACATATTTCAAAGATATAAAACAAGTATTCCAAAACTTTATATGGAACCAACAAAGATTGCAAATAGCCTCAGCAATCTTGAAAAAGAGGAATAAAGTGGGTGGTATCACACTTCCTGATATCAAGTTATACTACAAGGCCATTGTACTCAAAACAGCTTAGTACTGGCATAAGAACAGGCATATAGATCAATGGAACAGAACAGAGAACCCAGAAATAAACCCACACCTTTATGAACAATTGTTATTTGAGAGGGGTGGTAATAGCATACAATGGAATAAAGACAGTCTCTTTAACAAATGGTGTTGGGAAAATTGGACAGCTACCTGCAAAAAAATAAAACTAGACCACCATCTTACACCATTCACAAAAATAAATTCAAAATAGATAAAAGACTTAAATGTAAGTCATTAAACCATGAGCATCCTAGAGGAAAACATAAGTAAGCCCTCTGACATCACTCACAGAAATATATTTGCTGATTGATCTCCACGCACAAGGGAAATAAAGAACAGGATAAATAAATGGGACTATATCAAACTAAAAAATTTTGCACAGCTAAAGACAATATGAACAAAATAAAAAGGCAAACCACACAATGGGAGAACATATTTGACCATACGTCTGATAAGGGGTTAATAACCAAAATTTATAAGGAACTTGTAAAAATCACCAGGAAGATAAACAGTCTTATCAAAAAATGAGCAAAAGAAATGAATAGACACTTCTCTAAAGAAGACCTACAGATGGCCAATAGGCATATGAAAAAATGCTCAACATCATTAATCATTAGAGAAATGTAAATTAAAACCACAATGAGATATCACCTCACACTAGACAGAATGGCGTTCATCAACAAAACAACACAGAGTAAGTGCTGGCGAGGATGTGGAGAAAAGCGAACCCTTTTGCACTGCTGGTGGGAATGCAGACTGGTGCAGCCACTGTGGAAAACAGTAGAGAGATTCCTCAAAAAATTAAAAATTGAACTGCCTTTTGACCCAGCCATCCTACTTTTAGGAATATATCCCAAGAACACCACATCAACTGTTGAAAAGGAGAAATGCATCCCCATGTTTATGGCAGCATTGTTTACAATAGCCAAGATCTGGAAACACCCCAAGTGTCTGACAGTGAACAAATAGATTAAAAAACAATGGTACATACAATGTGTCTGTAAAGTCATGGTGCACTTTTGACCGGTTACAGGAAAGCAACAAAAGACGACAGAAATGTGAAATCTGCATCAAATCAAAGGAAAACTCTCCCAGTTTCAGACCTATTCAGTGCAGTTCGATGTGGGCTCATACCCAGATTTTTTAGGGCTCCTTAAGTAGCTATCCCGTATAGCCTCTACAGACTCGTCACTGACTGATGGCCTGCCAGAACGGGGTTTCTCCACCAAACTGTTGGTTTCCTTCAACTGCTTATCCCACCGAGTAATGTTATTCCTATGTGGTGGTGCTTCGTTATAAACGCGTGGTTATTCACGTTGCACTTTGGTCACAGATTCGAATTTAGCGAGCCACAGAACACACTGAACTTTCCTCTGTACAGTCCACATCTCAACTGGCATGGCCCTGGGTTGCTCCGCTGTATACACGGTATTATGTCAACATCTGCGCATGCGCACATCCTGCCACATCATCCTACAGAAACTAGGAGGGTTTTCCTTTTATTTGGTGCAGATTTCACATTTCTATCGTCCTTTGTTGCTTTCCTGTGACCAGTCAAAAGTGCACCATGACTTTATGGACACACTGTATACACAATGGAATACTATGAGGCCATGAAAAAGAAGGAAATATTAGTTTTTGCAACAACATGGATGGACCTGAAAACTATTATGTTAAGTAAAATAAGCCAGCAGAGAAAGAAAAATATAATAATATGACCTCACTCATTTGAGGAATTAGATGAACAATATGAACTGAAGAGCTGAATAGAGACAGAGGCGGGATCAAAGGATCCAGAAGGAAAGCGGACAGAGGGAAAGGGGGTGATAGGGTGATAGGATGGTGAGAGCAGAAAAGCAAATCCTGGAGGAAAGGGGGGAGGGCGCTACAGAGAGAGGGACGGGGGGGGGGGGATGTACCAGGGAACATGGGAGAGGGGAGGATGTATTTCTTCAGGGGGATTTTAGAATCTATGTAAACACAATAAATTAATAAAAAAAATTATTTGGTATGACAGAGAGCTTTATTATACACATTTGCATCTAAAAAATCCAAAACATCCACTTTTTTTTTTTTTCTGTTTGTACCAAAACTCCCTTTGGAATTTTGGTATAGATTTCATCCTGTCTGTAGAATGCTTGAGTAACATGCACATTTCAACAGTAGTAACTCATTTACAACCCATTATTAAGAGATGTCTGTTTTTTCTTTAGCGTTCCAGGTCAATGCCCCACCAATGCACCAACACAGGTCAAGCTTGTTTTTTTGTTTTTGTTTTTTTACAGAGAGGCGCTGATAGTGACAGATAGATAGGACGGGAGAGAAATGGAAAGCATCAATTCTTTGTTGTGGCATCTTAGTTGTTAATTGATTGCCTTCTCGTGTGTGCCTTGGCGGGGGTGCAGGGACACGAGAGCAGAGTGAGTGACACCTTCCTCAAGCCACTGACCTTCGGCTTCAAGCCAATGGCCATGGGGTCATGTCTATAATTCCACACTCGCTCAAGCCTGCAACCCCGCACTCAAGGTGGCAACCTCTGGGTTTTGATCCTGCATCCTCAGCATCCCAGTTCGATGCTCTGTCCCCCATGGCACCACCTGATCAGGCTTACGGGGTGGCTTTCTGATGATTTGAATCTTTGATTTATTTTTGCAATGGTTTGTTTCCAGTTGGTATGTCATTCAGCTTGTTGACTGTTTTTAATTCCTGAGTATTTTATCCTTTTCAAAATTATGATAAATAGGACCATTTTCCTTAGTATTTGTAAGTTTTGTATACTAGTTGTATACAGCCCGCCTTGGCTATTATTTTTTGTCTTATATCCTGTATTGTCTCACAGAATGTAGCTGGTCCATCAGTCCATGTATCTGTATTTGTGAATTTTAAGAGTTCCAACTCTTTCAGTCTGTTTCACTTAATTTTTTTTCTGTATTTTCCTCCTCTGCTGATCTCTGCTTAAGTAGCCGCGCTGGTCAGCCCTCTTTCTTCACTGTAATTCTGTGTTTTCTGATAACTACAATAGAAGTACAATTGATACATTTTTCTTGTCCCACAGATGGTGAGATACATGTGAATAAAACTGATAAATGATATCCAAAAATATTTCTAGGGACAGCCCCTCTAATATCAGCTTATCAGTTTATTTTTATGTGTGTGCATGAATGCATGCCTATGCAGTTGCATGATTTTTTATACAAAACATCACCATTTTATAAGTTTTATATTTTTTGTAGTTGAAATGGTATTTTGAATATATTCCACAGTTGTGATTTTTTTTATACTATTGTAATGTTTTGAGTGAATGTAAGGGCCTCGCCATGTGGTGGCACAGGGGATTGAGTGTTGGCTTTGAACGCAGAGAACCATGTGTTGAAACCCCAAGGGTGCTGGATTGAGCAGAGGCTCACTGGATTGAGCCCAAGGTTGCTTGCTTGAGTAAGGGGCACTTCCTCAGCTAAAGGCCACTCCAATAAAGGAATATTTGTACATATGAGAAAAGAATCAATGAACGACAAAGGTGCTGCATCAAAGAATTGATACTTCTCATCTATGTTCCTTTTTGTCGGTCTGTCCCTGTCTGTGTCTCTCTCAAAAGGAAAAAAAAGAAAAATCAAGTAGATGCAAGAATAGTAATGTGTGTGTGAGCACAATGTGATGACCATTTATGTAGGAAAATATAGATAGACTTGACCTCATGTCAACTTGTTTCAGAGAACAGTTTGTCATTGTGTTTTTTAGGCTGCTTCCTATTTCAATTCTTAAAAAAAAATTTTCAGCCTGCCCTGTGGTGGTCCATTGAGCTGGATGCTGAGGTATCTGGTTTGAAACCTGGGGTTGCCCAGTGAAGGCACATCTGAGAAGCTACTGCTCCTAGTTGATGCTTCTTGCTATTGGTAGTTCCCCTGCTCTCAAAAAATAAGTTAAAAAGAAAATAAAGGAAAATTTTCCATTGATTTGAGGGATGGTGTCAATGAGAGAGAGTGAACCGTCAATTCAGTATTTCATTTAGTTCTCTATATATTTAGTAATGTACTCACTGATTTTTTTTCTCATGAGTGCCCTAACCAGGGATCGTACCTGCAACCTTTGTGCACAGGGATGATGCCTTACCCAATGAGTCACTCTTCCAGAGCATAATTTTTTAATTCCCTTTTCTTTCTTTCTTTCTTTCTTTCTTTCTTTCTTTCTTTCTTTCTTTCTTTCTTTCTTTCTATTTCTTTCTTTCTTTTTATGATGAAGACATAGAGAGGGGCAGATGAAAGTAGACAGGAAGGGAGAGAAATGAGAAGCATCAATTGTTTGTTGTGGCTCCTTAGTTCTTCATTCATTGCTTTCTCATATGTGCCTTGATGGGTCAGCTAGAGCAGATCACATGGCCCCTTGCTAAAGCCAGAGACCTTGGGCTTTAAGCCAGAGACCTTGGGCTGAAGTCAGCGACCATGGGATCAAGCTGGATGACTCTGTGATAAAGTTGGTGGCCTCGGGGTTTCAAACCTGGGTCCTTGGCATATTATTCCAATGCTCTATCCACTGCACCACCACCTGGTCAGGCAAGACTGATTACTGTTCATAGGTAATCTGTGAATATACTTGGAATTCTCTACTTTGATGAGAAATTCTCAATTAAGCCCTGGCCAATAGCTCAGTGGTAGAGTGTTAGCCCAGCTCTGGATATCCTAGGTTTGATTCTTGGCCAGGGTACACAGGAGAAATCACCATTTGCTTCTCCTCTCTGCACCCTTCTTTCTCTCTCTCTCTCTCTCTCTCTCTCTCTCTCTCTCTCTCTCTTTCTCTCTCTCTTTCTCCCTCTCTTTCTTCCTTTCTTTCTCTCCCTCTGCCTTTCCAACTGCCATGGCTCAATTGGTTCAAACGCATTGGCCCTGGGCACTATGAATGGTTCACTGGAGCCTCTTTCTCAGGTGCTAAAAATAGCTCAGTTGCAATGATGGCCCCAGATGGGCAGAGCATCAAGTCCAGACACGGGTTCCCAGGTAAATTCTGGTAGGTAGGGGTCCATGCGGGAGTCTGCCTCTCTGTCTCCCCTCTCACTTGGAGAAGAAGAAAGCAAACAAAATCCTTGATAACCTGCACCTGAGCTCCTTTGCATTTCTGGGCCTTCACCTCACTCCAGGGGGTTCAGATTTGAATTGGTGGAGTGTGGCCTTGGTCTTACATTTGAAAAGACTATTGTGGGCCCTGGCCGGTTGGCTCAGCGCTAGAGCGTCGGCCTAGCGTGCGGAGGACCCGGGTTCGATTCCCGGCCAGGGCACACAGGAGAAGCGCCCATTTGCTTCTCCACCCCTCCGCCGCGCTTTCCTCTCTGTCTCTCTCTTCCCCTCCTGCAGCCAAGGCTCCATTGGAGCAAAGATGGCCCGGGCGCTGGGGATGGCTCCTTGGCCTCTGCCCCAGGCACTAGAGTGGCTCTGGTCGCAACATGGCGACCCCCAAGATGGGCAGAGCATCGCCCCTTGGTGGCAGAGCGTCGCCCTTGGTGGGCGTGCCGGGTGGATCCCGGTCGGGCGCATGCGGGAGTCTGTCTGACTGTCTCTCCCTGTTTCCAGCTTCAGAAAAATGAAAAAAAAAAAAAAAAAAAAAAAAAAAGAAAAGACTATTGTGGAAACTACCTTATATTTATACAAAGGCAAAGAGAGTGATATCATCCCTTTTCTTGTAAATATTTATTGTATGTATTTTATTGTCTTCCTTTATGGCTAAAAATCTCAAATATTCCTTATTACACATAGAAATCCTAGGGATTGTTTCTTGACTTATTTGTGGATTTTTGAAAATATTTCTATGTGAGCAGTAACATGAAAATTACAATTAGTTCTTGATTGAGATTACTGTGATTGTAACATGCTAAGCGTATATATTTTAAAAATATAAACAAAGGTGTTAGTTTTTCTCATTTATTTGTAATACGGTATATCCTACAGAAATCCTGTGTTAGCCCTGGCCAGTTGGCTCAGTGGTAGTGCATTGGGCCAGATTGAATGTCCTGAGTTTGATTGTTGGTCAGGGCATGCAGGGGAGGAGATCATTTCTAGCTTCAGCCTGTTTCTTCTGTCTCTTTCTCTCTCCCCCTCCTGCAGCCATGGCTCTATTGGTTGGAGCAAATTGGCCTCCAGCACTGAGAATGACCCCAGTGGCCCCCTCCTCAGGTGCTAAAAATAGGCCCCAGTTCTAATGGAGAAAAGGCTCCAGAAGGGCAGAGCATTGCCCCCTTAGTGGACTTGTGGTGTGTATCTCAGTCGGGGAGCATGTGGCAGTCTGTCTCTCTGCCTCCCCTCCAATCACTAAAAAAAAGAAGGAAGTTTTCTATTAAAATACATTGAAAAGTCTGTTATTCCTCAAACAAAAGGTATGCGGTTATGTTGTCATTTCTACTTACTCATTTTATATACAAAGTCATCAGTTATTGGTTCTTTTAAAAAGTTTCATACAGTGCATTTTGAATAAATATAGAAATAAATAAAAACAGCCAGCCTGACCTGTGATGGTGCTGTGGATAGAGCATCAACCTGGAACACTGATGTTGCCAGTTTGAGAGTGTGTTTGGAGATTCTAGCAGGGGAGCACAGCACTGTACACCCTTGACCTAAGAATGATCTTCTCCTCTATTGGGGAAAGTTGTCCTCTTCAACCAAGCCACAGCTTCAGGAGGGACGCAGGTAGAATGGTCCGGGAGGAAGGGGACACCCGCCTAGCCAGCCAGATCAGCAGAGTCAACCCTGGTAATCAATGGGTCAGAGCCAGATTGCCCTCACACTCTAATGTTGCCTGTTTGAAACCCCAGGCTTGTCTGGTAAAGGTACATATGCTTCCTGCTCCTCCCCCTTTCTGTCGGTCTCTCTCTCTCTAAAATAAATAATGTCTTTGAAATAAAAAGAAAAAAAATTATTTATCTCTGCAGAGAGCCTGTGCATTTAGAATTATTGTATCATGACCTGATGTCAGCAGACATGGCAAGAATGACCCCATTTCTAGCACCTGTCAGGGCACATCACCTGGAATTTGCCACTGGCCTTGACCGCCAGGCCGCCTTGTTCTTTTTCCATTCAGAGTTCCCCTTCCTCACTGGGTTGTAAGCAGTGTGCAGGTAACTACATCCTTTCAGTCATTCCAAGTACTAATACCACAGGGTCAGGCGTATCAGAGGCACTTAATACAAGTATAATTTTGACTCAAAATTCTATTTTCTGGAATATATCCAAAAAAAAAAAGCGATTATAATACACACATATATGCATGGGAAAGTCCAGAGATTTTTTTTTGTGGGATTTTTTTTAAGGTAACTATAGATTCATGTGCAGTTATAAGAAATAATACAGCCTGACCTGTGGTGCTGCAGTGGATAGAGTATTAACCTGAGTGCTGAGGTCACGGGTTCAAACCCTGGGCTTACCTGGTCAAGGCACAACTGGGAATTGATGCATCCTGCTCGTTCCCCTTTCTCTCTCTTTCTCCTCTCTAAAACAAACAAATTATTTTTAAAAAGTAATACAAAAGGGATCCTTTGTACCTTTACCCAGTTTACACCAGTTGTTCCAAGTGCAATATCAATAACAGGACATTGAGATAGATACTATCCATCAATTTTATTTATATTTTTCTAGAGAATTGTTTTTTAAAATGAAAAAGTAGAAATATAAATATCTCACAGTAGTGGTATATTAAATAAATTATGGTCTGCTATAATGGCATATATTTATTCATAATGATATTGACTTATATTAACTGAGGAAGAAATTTTGGATGAATTACCAAGCCAAGAAGGTAAGTTGTTTTTTTTTTTTCTTCTTTTTTTCTATTTACAAACCCTTGTGTCAAGGGCTGACTTTCAATAGATCGCAGCGAGGGAGCTGCTCTGCTACGTACAACCCCAACCCAGAAGCAGGTCGTCTACGAATAGTTTAGCACCAGGTTCCCCACGAACGTGCGTTGCGTGACTGGTGGGCGAGGGGGTGGCCTCCTTTCTGGCCGTGCCCCGTTTCCCAGGACGAGGGCCTCTCCGCACAAGAAGGTAGGTTTTAAAAGGTATGTATAATGTGGGAGCAGAGACTTGGTAAAATTAAGAACCCAGGCTCTGCCTGACCCATGCTGGCGCAGTGGATAAAGTGTAGACTTGGAACACTGAGGAAGCTGGTTCAAAGTCCTGGGCTTGCTGGGTCAAGGCACATGTGACAAGCAATCAACAAATAACTAAAGTGAAGCCACTATGAGTTGGTAATTCTCATTCCCCACCTCCTCTCCCTGTAAAAGTGATAATTAAAGCATTAAACAAACAAACAAACAAGGAACCCAGATTCTGTGGTCTGACTTTAAGGATATGATTTGTAGCTCTGACACTTACTAACTTTAGAAGTGTCTGTTCCCTACAGGTAAGATTACAATAAAATTAGCACCTATCAGGTATGACTGTCTCAATTCTTAAGAAAAGAATCTACATAAAACACAGTAACATGTTATTACTGAAGATCAATAATATCACATATCATTTTTTGTGTGTAACAGAGACAGAGAGAGACTAAGAAAGGGACACCTAGGGACAGACAGGCAGAAAGAGAGATGAGAAGCATCAATTCTTAGTTGTAGCTCCTTCGTTGTTCATTGATTGCTTTCTCATATGGGCCTTGATTGGGTGGGAGGCCACAGCAAAGCAGAGTGACCCCTTGCTCAAGCCAGTTACATTGGACTCAAGCCAGCAACTTTGGGCTTCAATCCAGCGACCTCAGGGTTTCAAACCTGAATCCTCTTTCAGTCCAACACGCTCCACTGTGCCATCTCCTGGTCAGGTGTGCCACTACACATTGTTATGAAAAAAATTCAAACACGCTGGTCCTTTTTCTTTTCTTTTAAAAAATATATTTATTGATTTTAGACAGAGGAGAAAGGGGAGGAGAGGAGCGGGAAACCTCAACTGGTAGTTGCTCCTTGTACCTTGGCCAGGCAATCCCAGGATTTCAACCTGGTGACCTCAGCATTCCAGGTTGATACTTTATCAACTCAGCCTCCAGAGTCCAGCCTGTGTCTCTTTTATTGCTATGCAAAAATATATGATTGTCAAACGTGCTGTCTATATAATCAATGCTAACTGAAAAATTTCAGAGCCACTTAAAAATAAAATTCTTTGGCACTCTCTCCTGGGAGCACCCCCCCCCCCCCCCCCCCGTCTCCCTTCCACCTAAACTGCTGTTTTTTGCCTCTGTGAGTTGTTAATTAAAGACCATCTCTTCTACTTCTGTGACTTTCTAAGTAAACATCCTCTTATATTTTGGAAAACACAATTTTTATTTTATTTTATTTTAATTTTTAAGTATTTCTTAATTTTATATTTTATTTTTTTTATTTTTCTGAACTGAAAACCTGGGCGGAAGTGAGGCTGACTTTCATTTGCGCTGAACCAGTACCAACCCGGCATGCCCACCAGGGGGCGATGCTCGGGGCATCTCGGGCATTGCTCTGTTGCAACCAAAGCCATTCTATCCCTAAAGGCAGAGGCCATGGAAACATCCTCAGCACCTGAGCCAGCTTTGCTCCAATGGATCCTTGGCTATGGGAGGGAGATAGAGAGAAAGCAGAGGGAAAAGAGTGGAGAAGCAGATGGATGCTTCTCCTGTATGCCCTGGCTAGGAATCAAACTCAGGACTTCTACACATGAGGCCGATGCACTACTGCTGAGCCAACCGGCTAGGGGTAATTTATTTATTTATTTCTATTTTTCTGAAGTGAGGAGCATGGAGGCAAAGAGACTCCCCTCGTGTCCAACCGGGATCCATCTGATATGCCCATGAAGGTCGATGTTCTGCCCATGTGGGGCATTGGTTTGTTGTGACCAGAACCATTCTACTGCCTGAGTGGGAGGACATGGAGCCACTGAAGGCTCTTGGGACAACTTTGCTCCAATGGAGCCTTGACTGCATGAGGAAAAGAGACAGAAAGAAGAGGGGTTAGAATGAAGGTGAAAGGCTCTTCTCCTGTGTGATTGGGGAAGAATTGAAGATTTATTTATTTATTTATTTTTGGTGTCAGACATAGAGACAGAGGAGGAGACAGATAGGGACAGACAGACAGGAAGGTAGATAAGAAGCATCATTCTTCATTGCACACTTTAGGTGTACATTGATTGCTTTCTCATATGTGCCTTGATCAGAGGTTGCAGCAGATCAAGTGACCCTTACTCAAGCCATTGACCTTGGCTCCAAGCTAGCAACCTTTCATGGCTGAGGCCAGCCAGGTTCACATTGATTCCATGCAGATAGTAGTGGAATGCTGAGCCGTAAAGCGTTGGGGTATTATCTTTTCTTACATTCTTGCAGTGAGAGGCGAGTACACAGGCAAGGGGAAACAGGTTCTAACAACAGCAGGCAAGCAAACAGTAAAGCATCCCCTCTCAGTGATAGGCATGCAATCTGGATTCTCTCAAACACTGCCCTGAGTCCAATTACCTGTAGTCTTACATATACATACATTATGCACATGTGGCTCTGCCATGTGCTCACATACTAATCATGCAAATAGCAAGCGAGCAAGCCTAACACAGCTGTTTTCCAAACGGTCTAGAATAGAAGTATGTATAGGCAAGAGCCTAGGCCAGGCTGCCTTGGCTCTCTAGAAAATTTATGGATTAGAAATGACCCTGCACTGGAACAGTAGCAAAAAGGGGACCTCGTACTGAGGTTTAGGCAATTAACTGGGAATAAAATGCAGCTGCCCATTGCTCTTCTGGATGCAAGTCTTTGGGAACACTTAGAGTTTAGGAGATGCAAGCCTGTTGGGAAAAGGGGTGTGCTAGAAGGAGAAAGAGAGTGCTCTCAGCCTTCTGTTTTGAGGGTTTGTAAAGACTGAGTTAGGAGAAGATCTCAATAGAATATTCATCAACTTTTCTAGGTGAGTTCTTTATGGGTTTTGTTCTCTACTGATTAGTCAGTGCCAGGGTGTTATTAGTCAGTGCAGCTGGTCCTGGCATAGCCCCGTTGGTTTTGCTGCTTTATTTGGGATGGAGCTCAAATACAGCTAATGTTATATTTAGAGAGGTGACCTTTTGTATTTGGTGTAAATTGCTCAACCAGTTCAGTTATCTGTCTCAGTTTCCCCATTCTACTTCTAAAGGAATGTTCCTAGCTTCTTTGTAACCTGCCTCATCAGTATGCTGTAAACAGGTTTATTACAAAGGTATTTGAAGGTAATTGATGTCAAGTGTGGAGTGGGACAGTAAGTATATATTTTTTAATTTTAAATTCATTTTAGAGAGCGCTTAAGGGAAACAGAATTCACCGGCGGTTTCTTGTTTATGTCCCATGCAGGGAAGGAACCCACAATCTTGGCATATCAGATGACGTCCTAACAACCTGAAGAACCAGGGCCCACATTGTAATGCTTAATTAGTGCACACACAACTATGAAAGACATAGGGGTATTCCTGACCTTAGAAAACAACCATTGCTGTACTGTGAAGGTCAGGTTAAAGAACCTCTCCCACCACCTTCTTGATTTAGTTACACCTTTTCAGTGTTATTGCTCATGCCTGGCCTCAACAGACTCCACCCTCTGTCTCTCCCTCCCTGGGACACCCCACCCATACTCGACTTTTTTCCAGCTTTTGGGATATCCGGGCGCGCTTGCCCAGTCTAACCAGGCCACGCCTCGAGGATGTTCTTTATTTCTTCTGAGCGCCATTTTCTGCAGACCGGGAACTGGACGCGAAGGTCATAGTACGAAATGTGAGTTCCCGTTTTTCTACGTTAAACCTTCATTTCACAACTCCTTTTCTTCACAGTCTGGATGGCCTCGTGGAACTTTTAGTTCCCTCAGGCGGCCCTGCCGTCCGTGGAAATTCAGCCGACCCCGCGAGAGTCCGGCGCTTTCCTTGGGGGTGGGGGTTAAAATGGCTCCTAGGCTGCTCCCTGCGCTCGGCTCTTCTCTTCGTTAAATAACTGCATCTTCGTAGTTTTTACTTTTAAAACCGAAAGTGAGCTCTCCGTTCGTCAGTAGCCAATAGTGTTCTGAAGGAGTTTGTGTTATGTCCTCCCAGGGGTACAAACTTTCACTCGTAAAGTTCTGGCCGCGGGATGTACCGCAGATCCACGTGCAGAGTGTTCTTCCCAGGCGTACGTAGAACTGATTGTGAGCTGCGGGATGTGTTAATTAACTTGATTGTGCTACTATTTCCATCTTTGTGTATTTCTAAGGATCACATGGATTCCTTCAGTGTACATAATTTTTATTTCTCAATAATGGCTCAGTAAATCCCCAACGGATAACTAAGGCTGTCGGTGTGCTTCGCTTGTCGCCTCCGGGTGGTTAAATTCTGCTTCACATCGGATTGCTCGCGCATTCTGCAGATACATTTTTTGTGCCTCCCTGTTTTCCACCCGCCCCGCATTGAGAAGGTCTCACTGTGATATTTGTGGTAAGTGAAGCAGCAGCCTGCAAGAATGAACACTTCAGTGACAATTATAAGGGAGGTTAGGACAGAGGTGGCTGGTCCTCCTGAACCTGTCCCAACACCCGAAGTTATTTTGAGGGTTACCAAGAGAGGGGTGAGCTACACTGCCCTTTTGTGCCGGACTTGCTGAATTTCTAGAATGGGGAGAGACTGGTTGTTGAAGGCTACGTCACCTTTCGGAGAGAGGTATGTTAAAGCACAGGCTCCTGCCCAGGTAGTAGGAAGGCCAAGGTAGCGTCCTCCCCGCAGAGGAACAACATTCCCTGTTGTGTCAGGCAGGGACGGAGATGAATTGAGAAGAGGTGAGAAAGGATAGGGAGGTGTGCTCCTTTCTTGGGGTTCTGCTGTCCAGACTGATCATGTAAACGCTATTCCTGCTCCAATAAGGGGAGAGAGATGGGTAGTTGCTTGTTGGGTGCAGTGAAAATGAGGGCAAACACTGGAGGAGGAGGTGATTTAAGAGAAAAGGGAAAGGGAGAAATATGAGAATTAAAAGAATTGGCTTGTAAGGTAGGAAAGAAGGGAAACCAGACTGATTGGAGTAAGCAGCTGTTTGTCGCAGGAGGGACCTGGTAGTCTACTTATTGAGACAAAATTGTGGTTGGAATCCATAGAGTGACAGTGATGTTGCATGTTTTGGCAGAGGCCACCTGGAGTGTTCCTGATGTTTTGGTGAAGCATAAGTGAGCTTGAGTTACCCTGAGCTCTCCATACCGAGCACTTTAAGGATTTTCAGTATACTTTTAGCATACATTTAATTATTATTAATCATTTTTAAAGATTTTATTTATTTATATTTAGAGAGAGAGAAAAGGCAGGGTAGAGCACGCAGCATCAACTCTCATATATGCCTTAAACAGGCAAGCCCACGGTTTCGAACCAGATACCTCAGTTTTCTAGGTCGATGCTTTATTTTGGGTGCCACTAGAGGTCAGGCATCATTCTTATTAATCATTACATTTTATTTAGATGTGCCTAACTAACTCTTTATCAACTAATCATACATCATTCACTCTTTATGTAGTCTACTTTAGCTTAATGTGAATCTGCTGTGGTTTCTTTTTTCTTTCTTTTGTGTGTGTGTGTGTGTGTAAATGAATGTCAGGTAACTGTATTCTATAATGCTTACACAGTTAATAGTTTTGCAGTTGTAAGCTACAGAAGATCTTTCACATGTGCTTCACAAAGGAAGATGTATTTTGGTCTGACCAGGTTGTGCTGCAGTGGATGGATCATTGATCTGGGGCTGAGGACTCAGGTTTGAAACTCTGAGATTGCTAGCTTGAGTGCAGGGTCAGGGTCACCGTCTTGAGTGTGGGGTCATAGACATGACCCCAATGTCTGTCGTTTGAACCCAAAGTCGCTGGCTTGAGCATGGGGTCACTGGCTAAGCTAGAACCCCCTGGTCCAGACATATATGAGAATGCTATCAATGAACAAATAAAGTGCTTTAGCTATGAGTTTATTCGTCTCATCTCTCTTCCTTCCTGTCTTTTTGTCTATTTTTCTGACTCTCTATTTTAAAAAATGTCTTTGTTTTAACATTCTTTAGAAATCTTAGAAGAGCCAAGGTTGTATTTTTCCCATACATGCCGTGGTTGGAGTGCATGGCAGGTGTTCCTGCTGATAACTGAACTTGTATTGTTTGCAGTCCAGATTGTTAGGATACAACTGCCATGGACAGTCTTGGACTTGTCTTCTGTTTTAGCAGTGCACTTTTTATGTGTGTGTGGGGGGGGCGTTGCATGGGAAAAATACATAGTTTAGACATTTACCTCAGCATGAAAGTGCTATATCTTACTGTGCTTATAAGTTCAGTCTAAATAGATACCAAAATTTTTTCCATAGTACTTTTACCCTGCACATTTTCTGTAGGTATGTGTCATTAGTTTATAGTGTGGTTTATGTGCCTGCCCTGTTTATAATCTTTGCAAAACTTACCACATTGAGAATTTTTCTCATATATTTTTTATTAATTTATATTTTTTTGTTTACTGATTTTGGACAGAGAACACAGGAGGGAGAGAGATAGAAACATCATTCTGTTCCTGTGTGCTCAAGCCTAGACAGTGACATTCTGCTCAAGACAGTGATCTTGGGCTCAAGTCAGGGAACATGGGCTTTAAGTCATCAACATTTAAGTTCAAGCCAGCAATCATAGTATCATTTTGATAATCTTATGAACAGGCTGCTCCCCCCACTAAACCTGGGAAGGGCACGCTCAAACCTGTGACCTGAGAATTTTGAACCTGGGTCCTCAGCATCCCAGGTTGAAGCTCTACCCTCTGTGCCTCACTCTATTCAGGCATCTGAGTGATTTATCATTTTTTTCTTCATTATTTTTTCTACATTATTTATCTTTATTTCTTTGGGATTTGTAGTGGCCTATAAAATACCGCCTCATTTAATATGTAAAGTATTGAAATATATTAAGTGTAATTTCTCCTTCACATTATAGAGTCTTCTACTCAGATGAATGCATAGATGAGAATGAAAAATTGCTCACTACAGACTGGGGCAGAACAAGGTTTGCAGTTGTTAATACGTGTAAAAAATCTTGAATGACTCTTTATGATTGCTGAGAACAGCTTGGCAAAGGGTGTGCTCGAAAGGAAGGTGCTGCAGGACTTTAGAAGAACACAAGACACAGCATGGAGAAAAGATGGGTACAGGGGACTCCCAGCATCTAGGACTGAAGCACTGATCTCTGCAGCCTCATTGTATTTATTCGTTTCTTTACTAATCAAGGAAGTTACAGGAACCTGGGTTAAAGTAGCAGAGCATGGATTCTGGCACAAAGGATGATCAACTAATATTAATAGTTTCAGGTATGCAGTAAATGGTATAAGGATCAGTGCTTCCTTTAAACAATCTTTGAAAATTATCAACTTTTAGGAATTCTATGTTCTGGATACTAGTCTTTTATCAATAAAAAATGTTGAATAAATGTGTTGACATTCCATTTATTTCTTTATTTATTTCCACATGCCAGTGGTCCTCTAAATATCCTGCCATCATTTTTTGGAAAGCATACCTTTCTAAATTGAAGTCTTTTAACTTTCTCAGACAATTGTGTTTATATGATTTGTGCAGGGTTTTTTGTGGGATCTTTATTGTGTTCTATTTATCTGCACGTTTATGCTTTCACAACTACTATCAATTATGATACTACATATAAGTGTTGAAATCTTTTGATGTGGGCCTTGTACACTGGTTGTTTTTTGTCAAAATTGTTCTTGCTATTTTCAGTGTAAAACCCTGCCAAATACTACCTTTACCAGGAGATCAGCTGTAAGACAATTTGATATTTTCTACCCCTAGTTAATTGTGTGATAGAGACTTCAATTCTGAGGTGTCTGTACCAAAATGCATGACCACTCTTTAATGAGGTACATTTAGTACAACCCTAAAGATGAATTAATATACAAAATACCTCATCAGTACTCCTGAAATTAATTGAGGACATCATTGAGAAAAATGTGACAGAGAAATGGTTACGGAATAGAGAAAAATCACAAAAAAATGGTATCTGAATATAATATTGTGGGTTAAATTGTGCAACAGAAAATGGATGGTAGTGTAAAAACTTGTGAAATCAGAGTAGAACCTGTGATTTGGTTGCATATTATACCAATGTTCATTTCTCAATTTGACAAATGTACCGTGGTGATTTAAAAGGTTCATGTGATGGGAAGTTAAATGAAGGTACAATATATGTGAACTTTTTGTAGTAGTCCTTAATAACTTCCATATTAATAACAAACTTACCCAAAACAAGTTTATTATGAATAGGTTTAACCTATGCAAATTATATCTCAATAAAAATGAAAAAGGAACCAGTTATGATCTAATTTTATTTTACCTTCTCATAAACATTTTCATATTATAAGATGTTTATGGATAGCTATATGTAAGTAATAATAAATGGGCAATAAAAATGGGTATAATAAATTAACTAGAGGCACATAAACGCATGCATTAACACAGGGTTCGGGAACCTCTTTGGCTGAGAGAGCCATGAACACCACATATTTTAAAATGTAATTCCATGAGAGCCACACAGCGACCCATGTACATTATGCATTCATTATCCAATAAAAATTTGGTGTTGTCCCAGAGGACAGCTGTGATTGGCTCTAGCCACCCGGAACCATGAACATGAGTGGTAGAAAATGAATGGATTGTAATACATGAGAATGTTTTATATTTTTAATATTATTTTTTTATTAAAGATTTGTCTGCGAGCCAGATGCAGCCAACAGAAGAGCCACATCTTGCTTGCGAGCCATAGGTTCCCGACCCCTGCGTTAACAGAAGGTATGCATTAAAGCAAGGGTCCCCAAACTACGGCCCGCAGGCCGAATGCAGCCCGCAACGGCCTTTTACCCGGCCCCCGTCGCACTTACGGGGATTCAGCTGGTTCCCTGATTCATTTCTATTGTAAATGCTCTGGCGCTTACAATTGAAATAATGCGCCCGCCGCTATACAGGAACTCTCTTTCTTGTATTGCACTCGGCCCTCACTGACCTACCTAGATTATCACGTCGCGACGTTGTAGTGCGCGACGTGCGTATCTAGGCCTGACAGACTGAAGACTGAGGCGCCGGGTCCACAGCGCAGCAGAGGCTGCCGCACTAGGTAAGTATATTTTTTATTTATTTTTTTAATTGGATTTTAAAAATGGACCTACATTGTGGGCAGAGACATGAACCTACATGGGAGGCAGAGACCTGGATCTACATGGGGGGCAGAGACCTGGACCTACCTGGGAGGCAGAGACCTGGACCTACATGGGAGGCAGAGAACTGGACCTACATGAGGGGCAGAGACCTAGATCTACATGGGGGCGCAGAGACCTGGACCTATATGGGGACAGAGGGTATGGACCTACATAGGGGGCAGAGGGCATGGACCTACATGGGACGCAGAGACCTGGATCTACATGAGGGCAGAGACCTGGACCTACATGGGGGGGGGGCAGAGGGCATGGACCTACATAGGGGGCAGAGGGCATGGACCTACATGGGATGTAGAGACCTGGATCTACATGAGGGCAGAGACCTGGACCTACATGGGGGGGGCAGAGGGCATGGACCTACATTGTGGGCAGAAACCTGGACCTACATGGGAGGCAGAGGCCTGGACCTACATGAAGGGCAGAGAGCATGGGACCTATATGGAGGGGCAGAGAGCATATATATATTGGTATTTAACTATTATCAATTTGGAATCCCTAGGAAACAGTGACGTCAAGAAAGAGAAAAATTGACTCAGAGTGTAGGATATTCAAAGAACAGTGGACTTATGATTACTTTTTCATGCAGTACAAGGAAAGAGCTGTGTGTTTGATATGTCAGAATATAGTGTCTGTGTTCAAAGAGTATAATTTGCGTCAACACTATCAAACTTAACATAAAAATAAATATGACTGTTTGGAGATGTGAGAAAAGATAAAATATTAAAACTGAAAAATTCATTGTCAACTCAGCAAAATACTTTTGTGAAGCAGAAGCAGCTAAATATTTCATCACTGTGAACAAGTTTTCAAGTTGCCAAGCTAATAGCGTGCGCTGGCAGACCATTCGTGGAGGGAGAATTTGTTAAAGAGTGACTTCTTTCTGTTGCCAAAGAGATGTGTCCAGAAAAGGCAGACTTATGTAGTACAGTTAGTCTTTCAGGATCTACAATAACACGAAAGATTGAAGAAATGGACAATTTGCATCAGCATTTGCATAACTCTGTGAGAAAACTTTCTTATTTTTCCTTGGCACTCGACGAGAACAATGATGTTCGTGATTCTGCACAACTTCTAATTTTTATTCGTGGGATGAATGACCATTTTGAAGTCACAGAAGAGCTTGCTGCACTGCAAAGCATCAAAGGAACAACTACGGGAGAGGATATCTATGAAAAGGTTTCCCAAACTGAAGGATTTGGAGCTGGACTGGGCTAAACTAGCCAGTGTGACAACTGATGGTGCGCCTAGTATGGTGGGGCCTAAGAAAGGAGTAATTGCTCGCATTAACCTAGAGATGGACAAACTTAACCATTCTCATCCAATAGCCATACACTGCCTCATCCACCAACAAGCGCTGTGTAGTAAATCACTGAAGTGGGACTCTGTTATGAAAATTGTGGTACGTTGTGTTAACTTCATTAGAACTAATGCACTAAATCACAGGCAATTTCAGGAATTTCTGTGTGAGCTAAATGTGGCCAATGAAGATGTTCTGTACTACACCGAAGTCCATTGGCTGAGTCGAGGGAGAGTTTTGACTTACTTCCACAGATTACAGCTTTTATGCTTTCAAAAAACAAGTACCAGAGCTCAATGATGCAGAATGGAAATGGCACCTCGCCTTTCTGACAGATGTAACAGAGCTACTCAACAGTTTCAATGTGCAACTTCAAGGAAAAGGGAAGCTCATCTGTGATATGCAATCACATGTAAAAGCATTTGAAGTAAAATTAGTCCTCCTTATTAAACAAGTGAAGGAGGAAAATTTCTGCCATCTCCCCTTAACTCAAAATCTGTTAGCGAAAAACCCTTGATTGCATTCCCAAAAGAAGTATGTGTGGATTCACTGAACAAGTTGCAAAAGGAGTTCCAATTTAGATTTAAAGAGCTTCATCTCCATGAACAGGACATTCAGCTTTTCCATAACCCATTTTCTATTGACATTGAAAATGTGGATTCAATTTACCAAATGGAACTGGCGGAACTGCAGAATTGTAACTCTCTGAAAGACGCATTCAAGTCAAACAACTTGCCTAATTTCTATTCCTCTCTCATCAGAGACATATCCTAATATCAGGAACCATGCTCTTAAAATGTCAACAATTTTTGGCAGCACTTATGTCTGCGAACAGACATTTTCTAGGATGAAAAATTAAAAATGTCCAACCCGATCTAGACTAACCGATGAACACTTGCATCATTTGTTGCGGCTAGCAGTGACAAATATAGAACCGGACATTGACTATCTGATTAGCCAAAAGCAAGCCCATAGTTCCCATTGAAATGTTGGTAAGTTTGTTGATTAAAATTTACTTGTTCTTTATTTTAAATATTGTATTTGTTCCTGTTTTATTTTTTTACTTTAAGATGTGTGCGGTGTGCATAGAGATTTTCATAGTGTTTTAGTCCGGCCCTCCAACGGTCTGAGGGCCAATGAACTGGCCCCCTGTGTAAAAAGTTTGGGGACCCCTGATGTAGAGAAAGGGGTCGATGCAGCTGTTGCCGTAGGTGAGGCAAGTGGTCAGGTAGTTGGCAATATGTGAGCTGTGGGGTGTGAGCGGCTGAGCACCAAGGTACTGGACCAGCAGCTGCCATATGCAGAAGGGAATGAATCATGCCCGGAAGAGCAGCGCAATGCCCAGAATGAGGTACAGCACTCTGGGGTTGGGCAGCCAATGCATCTGTGGAAAGGAGGCTTGCTGTGACAGCCAGTTGGCCCAGGCCAGGTGCATGTAGAGCAGCCCTGTGACCACACCAGGCCCCAAAATGCTGGCCTCAAAGAGCATTAGGTAGACATGGTGGGTGCTCTGGCACCAAGCTGGCAGGCAGAGGCTCTCATGTTCCCTGTGTACCAGCCGCATAGCCAGAATCATGGGCAGAGCCAGCAGCAGTGACAGCAGCCACGTGCCAAGCATCAGGACCTTGTGGTAGCCCTTAGAGAACTGTGTGGTGTCCAGCAGCCTCAGCACTGCAGCATAGTGCTCACTGCTCATGACGGTCAGGGTGAAGATGCTGGCATGCATGGTCAGGAAGTCCAGGCTAAAGAGGACATGGCAGCCCACGTCTCCAAAGTGCCACTCCTTGGTGATGTAGGTGGTCACAATGAAAGAGATGCTGAGCAGGTCGCCAGCACAAGGTTGATAACATAGACGTATATGGAGACCAAGGTGCGCAGGAGGCGGCACGTGACTACCAGTGTTTACATGTTGCCCACCACACTCACCACGCCCATGATCAAGAGAAAAAAAAAAGCACATAGAGGTCATGGACTGATTTGCACAAATATCTGATCGTTTCTGGAAAAGGGGCCAATTAGGGGAAATCCTTCTGCTTTTATAATACATTTGAAGCTACATAAATGAGTTACTGAGTTGAAAATCAAAATAATTTGGAATTGAGCAGATAATTCATAGACATTTGTGGTAGAGGTGTTTCATTACATCAACCATTTGCAAAATATACCCACTGACTGAGAATTCAAGATTCCTTGCATAGTTTTTACCACTTCCAGTTCTCGAAGGCTGCAATTTTCGCCCTGCACACTGTATCCTCTAACACACTGAAGTTGCTGTTTTGTGCAGGTAATAAGGTTCCAGCTGCATTCTTTTGAGTGAAAATATCCATTTCCCTTCCCTCCCCACACACCCATTTGTTATAGAGACTGGCCTCTCTCTATGAAGTTTTTCTTGTCAAAAATCATGTGGTATGACAGAGCTTTATTATGTGCATTTCCATCTAAAAAATCCAAAATGTCCACTTCTGCTTTTTTGAGTGTTTTCCCTTCCCTGGGTTCCTTTAGCTTGATTTTGCACTAATTCTACCCTGAGTTTTGTTTTTTGTTTCCATTTGTGTCGAAACTCCCTTTGGAATTTTGGTATAGATTTCATCCTGTCTGTAGAATGCTTGAGTATCATGCACATTTCAACAATAGTAACTCATTTACAAACCATTATTAAGGGGTGCCTGTTTTTTCTTTATTTTTACATAGAAAGGGACTAATAGAGACAGGGACGGAGAGAAATGGGGAGCATCAATTGTTTGTTGTGGCACCTTAGTTGTTAATTGATTGCCTTCTCATGTGTGCCTTGGCGGGGGTACAGGGGCCAACAGCAGAGTGAGTGACCCCTTCTTCAAGCCACTGACCTTTGGCTTCAAGCCATTGGTCCTGGGGTCATGTATATAATCCCATGATCAAGCCTGCAACCCTGCACTCAAGGTGGCAACCTCTGAGTTTTGATCCTGCATCCTCAGCATCTCAGTCTGATGCTCTATCCCCTGTGGCACCATCTGATTAGGCTTAAGGGATGGCTTTCTGTTAATTTAAATCTTAGATTTATTTTTGCAATGGTTTGTTTCCAGTGGATATGTCATTCATCTTGTTGACTGTTTTTAATTCCTGTGTATTTTATTTTTTTCAAAGCTAAATAGGACCATTTTCCTTAGTATTTTAGATTGCTCATTGCAACATTTGTATACTATTGATAGTTATATACAGCCCATCTTGGCTGTTAGTTTTGGTCTTGTGCACTGTATTGTCTCACAGAATGTAGCTGGTCCGCTAGTCCGTGTATCTGTATTTGTGAATTTTAAGAGTTTCACCTCTTTGAGTCTGTTTCACTCTATTTTTTTTCTCCATTTCCCTCCTCTGCTGGCCTCTGATTAAGTAGCCACACTGGTCAGCCCTCTTTCTCCAGTGTAATTTAGAGTCTTCTAATAACCACAATGGAAATACAATGGATATATTTTTTTGTCCCACAGATGGTGAGATACATGAGAGTAAAACTGATAATAAATGATATTACCCAAAAATATTTCTAGGGACAGTCCCTCTGATATCACTATATTAGTTTATTTTTATATATGTGCTTAAATGCATGCCTATGCAGTTGCAAAATTTTTATAAAAACATTACCATTTTATAAGTTTTATATTTTTTGTAGTTGAAATGGTATTTTAAGTATATTTTACAGTTGTGGGTTTTTTTACACTATCATAATAATTTTTGGAGTGAATGTAAGAACTTCACCACGTGGTGGCACAGGGGATTGACTGTCAGCTTTGAACGCAGAGGACCATGGTTTGAATCCCCAAGGGTGCTGGATTGAGCACAGGCTCACTGGTTTGAGCCCAAGATGCTGGCTTGAGTAAGGGGCACTTTCTCAGCTAGAGGCCCCTCCAATCACGGTACATTTGTACATACGAGAAAAGAATCAATGAATGACAAAGGTGCTGCATCGAAGAATTGATACTTCTCATCTATGTTCCTTCTTTTTTATTTTTTCTGAAGCTGGAAACAGGGAGAGACAGTCAGACAGACTCCCACATGCGCCCGACTGGGATCCACCCGTCACGCCCACCAGGGGACGAAGCTCTGCCCCTCCAGGGTGTTGCCTCGTTGCGACCAGAGCCACTCCAGCGCCTGGGGCAGAGGCCAAGGAGCCATCCCCAGCGCCCGGGCCATCCTTGCTCCAATGGAGCCTTGGCTGCGGGAGGAGAAGAGAGAGACAGAGAGGAAGGAGAGGGGGAGGGGTGGAGAAGCAGATGGGCGCTTCTCCTGTGTGCCCTGGCCGGGAATAGAACTCGGGACTTCTGCACGCCAGGCCGATGCTCTACCACTGAGCAAACCGGCCAGGGCCCTATGTTCCTTCTTATCTGCATGTCCCTGTCTGTGTCTCTCTCAAAAGGAAAAAAGAAAAATCAAGTGAATGGGAGAATAGTAATGTGTGTGTGAGCACAATGTGATGACCATTTATGCAGTAAAATCTAGATAGACCTGACCTTGTGTCAACTTGATTCAGAGAACAGGTTGTCATTGTGTTTTGTAGGCTGTTTCCTAACTATTTCAATTCTTAAAAAAAAAATTAGCCTGCCCTGTGGTGGTGCTATGCATAAAGCATTGAGCTGGATGCTGAGGTATCTGGTTTGAAACCCGGGGTTGCCCAGTGAAGGCACATCTGAGAAGCCACTGCTCCTAGTTGATGCGTCTTGCTACTGGTACTTTCCATTCTCTCTCTCGAAAAAAGTTTAAAATGAACAAAAAGAAAAATTTCCATTGATTTGAGGGACTCAACAAGAGAGAGTGAAGCATCAATTCAGTATTTCATTTAATTGTTCTATTCAGTAACATACTCACTAATTTTATCATGTGGGTGCCCTAACCAGGGATCACACCTGCAACCTTGATGCACAGGGACCAATCAGTCACTATCCAATCAGTCACTCTTCCAGGGCATAATTTTTTTTTCTTTTTTTTGTGTGACAGAGACATAGAGAGGGACATGTAGTGAAATAACCCATTGCATGGCCTTGGATGGGAACACAGCCAACAAGAAAAGAATGTTTTGCCAAGAGAATTGTTTTGTGACTTGAAGGTGGGTCACTGAAACAGGTCTATGTGACTGAAGGCAGTTGCTGGGCATTTTTCTTAGTAAAACATTCTCGTAAGATTTCTGTTCCTTCCAAGGTTATCCCTTGAGATAAAGAGAGGAATGTTGTGGAAACCATAGAAGCAATAGCAATTAATGCCTTTTGATTTTATGTTGTTATTAAGCTACCATGCAGGTGTACTCCATGTATCTTTAAGTAAAAGTTATGCTTGATGTTATGCCAATTTCTCAGTAAACAAGCTTTTTGAAGTCTTGTGAATAAAAATAGGACACAGCGCAAAATCGGGGCCATTTGCCTGAGCAACCAGTGGCCCTTTGCTAGTCCTTGATGATTTCATCTGCTGATCTTAATGTCTGTGCCCCCGACTCACAACAACATTTGACGCCCAACGTGGGGCTTTAAGAAGAAATTAGGAACAGGAGGAAACGTTAAGTTGGACGTGCTGTGTATGCAAAACTTTTGGGTAACTAGCAACGTCATGGGAAATTCCCATTCATTATTGGACAATTATGTACAAGTTTTAAAATCCTTTTTAAAAGGGTCTGAGATTCAGAAAGAAGACAAGGTTTTGCTATGTCTTTTAAATGTTATTCAGAAACTTTGTTATTGGTATATTCCTCAGCATCGTAATCTATTGAATTTGAATGTTTGGCAACAAGTAGGAAAATCTTGACTCCATGCTCATCAGCACAAAGATCCACTTGATGCTGAAATGCGGACTGCTTATAATCTTATTGCTACAGCCCTTGGCCCTTCCCAATCAGATGGAGATTCTGTTAAAGACTTGAGTGAGGTTATTTTTAATGAGCCTGAAGAATTTGATTCAGCACAGAATGAACACAATAATGACTTGGACAATACTGTCTCTGCTTCTGAAGTTACTGATGATGTTAATGAAATTCAGCCATCCACAGGCTTTCATCCCTCTTTCTTAAAAAATGAGGGAGCCCCTATGAATGATGTTGCCTGTCTAAAACATTTATTAAATGAATTACAACTTACACTGGAACAACAGGAGATTGGAAATCAGTATACTACTTATCCTGTTCAAAAACAAGATATATGTGAGCCTATGGCTCCTCCAATTCAAGGTCAAGAATTAATTGGTACTGGCGGGGAAGGATTTTTAAATTCCCTGAAATCTCTGAAATGCAACAGGTACTTGAGCATCATGATGATCTGGAATCTAATTCTAGTAATTTTTCTGCATCTGTTTTTCCAATTATTCGACAGCCTTTTCCTCTTAATGCTCCAGATCCTGGGGGAGGGCATAATATCCAATTTGACCAAATTGAATTTACTTTCTTAAAGCTATTCAAAGAATCTGTTGCTATGTATGGACCTCAGTCCCCTTATGTTCAAGGTCTTATCTCTTCCTACTGTAATGATCATTTAATCATTCCTTTGGATTAGGATTTACTTGCTATATGGTTTTGGAACCAGGACACTATGTACAATTCAAATCTTGGTGGAGAGAGGAGGCTCTTCTAATATTTTGCATGAACCCCAGAAATAATCCCCCGGGTTTATTTTTATTTGAAATGCTCATCGGCGTTGATGCTAATGCAGCTGTGTGACAACAAACTGGTTATACTGATGCTGTTATAGCTCAGATTAGATCGCTTGTCTTAAAGCCTGGATGCAAAGCACTGGAGATGGAGACAAAAAAGAAAAGCTTGCAGCTTTACATCAGTTGATATAAATTCAATTAGAATTAGGACATTTAGAAGAATCATGAAGTCCTTAGAATTCTCTAGTCTTTGTAATAATAAAATAAATAAATACTGATTTTATTTGGTGTTTTAGCTACAATCCTCTGAGCTATCCTTTTGTTTCTTTCTTATTCTTTGCCTGGAAACTGAGGCAAGGGACATGTGTTGGGTCTGACTAGAGAAAATATCCCAGCAGCTGCCAAGTAAATTTTCTTGGGGAAATTTTGTTTAGTCTCATTCATCATCAGTCCCTCTGTCAGGAAATGCCCTGATTAAAATCAAGCAGGCATCCTTCTAGTCTGACTGTGCTCTGAAATCCCGGGTTTCTTTTTGGTTTGTCTGGTCTGGTTTGTCTGATTCTAATTTGTTTAGTTTTTGTTTGATGTTGTCTAAAGTGTTATTTTAAGGACTGAATTGTTTACATACAAAGATTAAAAATACCGGCTTTTATATTGAAAAAAATAGTTTCATCCATATATTTTTTACTTTAAAATTAGAAATTATACGGAGCGCTCATTTAAGTTTAAATTAAATAGAATATAGATTCTTAAGGTTTACTAATTTGATTAATACATTGTAAGGTATATTCAAAGTTTGAAATCAAATAAAAGTTAAAGTATTAAGATTAATTAAAGTTATATGTTATACTTGTGTTTCTGTGTTGAAAATTGCTTGTTTGTACGTAAAATATGCTCAAATTTGTAAAACTAAGGAATTAAGTAAAATTAAGTCATTTTAAGAATTTATCTCAAGCTGTTTCAGAGTTGGCTGCTTGTAAAGCAACATCCTGAAAAAGGAGGTACTGAGGAAAGCAGGAATTTAGTTCCTCTGATGCCCTATAATAGACTTAACAATACAAAAGACTTTTAGATGTAGAAGCTGATGCATCTCTTATTACTAAGCAACATTAGTTTTCTTTTTAGTCCACTTAGGCAGTAGTCACTAAGCTGCATGGCTTAGGGAAAGTCCCTAACAAAGCTCTAAGATTTCTTTTACAATAGGAAAATAAAAAGGGTCATCTGGCCTCTAATAAAGAAAAACATTTATCTTATAAATAATTAAAAAAGCAACTTTTTAAATTACACTCTAAACTTTCTGACAAGGAATTTTTTATACTCACTATGACCAAATTTCTGTCAAATCTCTTAAAAAGTTAAAAACAACTTGCTCCCAGTATAAAACTAACTGTCTTTATACACAGGAACTGCTATCCTCCATAATGGACTCTGAATGTTTTATTTCAACAAATTTAGAGATGTTGGCCCTGGCCGGTTGGCTCAGCGGTAGAGCGTCGGCCTAGCGTGCGGAGGACCCGGGTTCGATTCCCGGCCAGGGCACACAGGAGAAGCGCCCATTTGCTTCTCCACCCCTCCGCCGCACCTTCCTCTCTGTCTCTCTCTTGCCCTCCCGCAGCCAAGGCTCCAGTGGAGCTGGGATGGCTCTGTCGCCTCTGCCTCATGCGCTAGAGTGGCGTCGCCCAGGATGGGCAGAGCATCGCCCCCTGGTGGGCAGAGCATCGCCCCTGGTGGGCCTGCCGGGTGGATCCCGGTCGGGCGCATGCGGGAGTCTGTCTGACTGTCTCTCCCTGTTTCCAGCTTCAGGGAAAAAAAAAAAAAATTTAGAAATGTTAGCTCAAATTATTCTTTCAAAAGTGAAAGAGTTACACATTATTACTTAGTATTCAAGCTAATCAAAATGTTAACCCTCTTATTAATATTACACAAAATGAACTTTTTAAATAGACAGTTTACTAATTTACAACAGCAATGTAGACAAAATGTAGAGGTGAGAATTTGCTCGTATCTCCACAGATACGGGAGACCAGTAAATACCTTCCAGAAAATTGAAGCCTTGGCATAAATCAGAAATAGATGAAATGGAAGTTTGACAATTAAGTAAACTTATCCAGAAGGCAAAAATGTTTTAATTAAGACTAAGATTTCAAAAAACATCTTTGACTCTATTTCTAGCATGCTAGCTGTTGTGTCTATAACAATAAGTAGAACTAACTATTCTTACTAAGTTTATATTACTTCCATAAACAATGTTAAGTAGCCCAACACTGTATCAACATTATGTATATCAACCTTTAAAAAAATCATCAGAAATATCCTCAACCTTTAATAATCCATTATATGAATGACATATTAATAGCTTGTAAAAATAATACTGAACTTTCAGTCATCCTTAAAAATGCTTCTGAAACCTTAAATCAGTCTAGTTTAATTATAACTGAAGACAAAATTCAAACATCCTGTTCTATTAACATTTTTACTGATTTACAATATGTAGAATATAGATTTAAACTTACAAAAACTGTTTATATTTCAAATTATACTTCTAGATTGAACAAATTGTTTCAAAAATTACAACTTTTATTATAAAAATGAAATTCACCTGTCTATATAATTCACATTCATTCTCATACAGCTTTTCCAGGACCTATGTCTACTACAGATAATGAAGTTAGTCAATTACTCATTAGATCAATAAAAATAACTACTAAGTTTTATACAAAGATTCATACAAATAAAAAAGATTTTATGCAAAAATTTAAAATAACCTGGCAAGAAGCTTGGAATATTGTTAGAAACTATCCTCAGTATAGTATTATAAATACTCCTTTATTACAGAGAGAAATGAATCCTAGAGGACAATACAGTAATAATGTATAGCAAAAAAATATTGCTCATATTTCTTCTTTTTAAAAACTATCTTATGTACCGTTTTATTAATATTCTCTTTTTGATAGGCCACACCTTTGCCTCAAAAAAAGGCTAATTGTGTCATTCAACATCTTATTAATACTTTTAATGTTATAGGCATTCCCAAAGCAATTAATAACTGACAATAATCCTGCCTAATATCTACTAAATTTCAACAATTGTTAGCATTTTAGAATATTAAACATACTACTAGAATTCCATATAATCCACAAGAACAAGCAATTATTGAATGCAGTAATTGCACTCTGAAAAATATGTAACTTAAACAAAAGGGAGGAGAAGAAAGGAGATTATCCTCTAGAATTATGTTACACAAAGCTTTATTTACTTTAAATTTCTTAAATACAGGAGAAAATAATTTGCTGCAGACAGACATTAGACAAAAAATAACAGTTCTAAGATTAATCAACCTATACATTATAAAAGTGAGTTGGATCAATAGGTACCTAGTGTAGTACAACATTGGGGAAGAGGGTTTGCTTGTGTCATTGCAGAATCCGGTGAAGTCCTTTGGAGTCCTGCTCACAAAATTTAACAACGTGAATAAGAACAATAGATTCTTTTCATATCTGCCCATTGCTGAGATGGAAGAAATGAATTTCAAAAGAACAATCTTAAAGGTGCTGCCGCTTGGTATTGAAAAGGCTAAAATACCAAGTTAAGTTCACCTTAAAAAGGTGACCTTTAATGGTAAAAAAAAATGCTATAAACTACTGAAAAAGAAGAAAATGCTACTAACCTGTTTTTAGCAATGATTGCTTTGGTAAAAATTCCGATAAGTAGAGCTGAAAATTTTAGTTATTAGGCATATGTCCCTAATACTCCATTAAGGAGAGCTATTCATTAGGAAAATAGTGCCTTTCCTATTTTTGTTAATGATTCTAATTGGCTTCCAGGACCTTTTAATGATAGAGGTCCCTTAGCACCTTCGGAAGAAGGCAGAAAATTAGAAAATCATACAACAGGAGTTGAGGAATTACCTATATGTATAGGACATGAGCCACATTGTTTAAACTTAGAAGCTCAAGCTTGGCTCTCTATTGTCAAAGATAATAGTAAAGGAAATTAAAAAACAAACAAACACCACATTTGTTACAAGGATATAGATTTAAAAGTAATATATCTGTACATAAAATGTCATAGATTAAAGCCCTCATACCTCCGCCCAGGTTAAAGGGCAAGGTACTGATTTAAGGTGGCATAATAACAATGGTTTAATTACAGCTGGTGATCAAGGTAATCATACTACCATATGGCATAGAGGAGGGATGTCACCTCGAGCTCCTCATATAAAATTTGGTCCTATACAATATCATTTGTGGAAAGTAGCCATGGCACTTAAACAATGTCAGTATAGAAAGAAAAACTGGAGAAATTGTCTTTTTAATCATATTATGCTAATCTTTAAGAAAAATGAAACACATTTTATATCTGCTTATGTTAGATTGCTTTATATGTTTATTATAGGTGAAACCAAATTAGATAGATAGCTGAAAATTATTGAATAACTTGCAATAAGTACTTTTTATACATGTATTAATTCTTCTTTTTAATAAAAATAGTCAAAGTATTTATATTTTAAGAACCTGAACAGGAGTTTGGATTCCAGTACAGATGCATCGGATGTAGCAGGGTTCCCCTTCCATGATGCTGTTACAACATCTTATTAAGTCCTTGAAATGAACCAAGAGACTGGTTGGACTGATCATCGCCATGATTATAGGACTATTAGCTGTAACCACCATGGCTGCTGTATCTGGAGTTGCATTACATCAAAATATAGAATGTGGACTTTGTGTAAAAATGGCTTGAAGATTCTCAACAACTGTGGATTTCTCAATAACGTATAAATAGTATCATTAATACTAAAGTTAATAATTTAGAACAGACTATAATTATGTTAAGAGATCAAATTGTTAGCCTGCAAAGACAAATTAAGCTAAGATGTGATTAGAATGTAACTACTTTTTGTTTTACCCCTATTTCTTAAAATCATACTTATTTCCATTAGGTAAATGGTAAAAAGCATTTGTTAAATCATGATAATGTAACAAAAAATCATTAAATTACAAAGACATATTCATAAAGCTTTTCAAAGAAAATTAGAAATTCTATCATGTCAACTATAATGAAGGGATTAATGGATAATTTATCGCAATTAAATCCTATTGAATATGTTAAAGGATTTTTAGGATTCATTGTGAGATTTTTTATAATAGTATTAATTCTATGTTTTCTTTTATATGTAGTCTGTCAACAAATCAGCCAAGAGAAATAGGGATGAATGACAGAAGGCTGTGTTTTCTGTACTGCTTCATAACATTCAGCATAAACAAAAAAGGGAAAATGTAGTGGAAAAACCCATTGCATGGCCTTGGATGGGAACACGGCCAACAAGAAGAGAATGTTTTGCCAAGAGAATTGTTTTGTGACTTGAAGGCGGGTCACTGAAACAGGTCTATGTGACTGAAGGCAGTTGGTGGGCTTTTTCTCAGTAAAACATTCTCATAAGATTTCTGTACCTTCCAAGGTTATCTCTTGAGATAAAGAGAGGAATGTTGTGGAAACCATAGAAGCAATAGCAATTAATGCCTTTTGATATTATGTTGTTATTAGGCTATCATGCAGGTGTACTCCATGTATCTTTAAGTAAAAGTTATGCTTGATATTATGCCAATTTCTCAGTAAACAAGCTTTTTGAAGTCTTGTGAATAAAAATAGGACACAGCATTAACTCAGGGCCATTTGCCTGAGTGAGCAGTGGTCCTTTGACAGTCCATAATGATTTCGTCTGCTGATCTCTCTCTCTGCACCACCAACTCACAACAACACAAGTTCATGGAGTTAGTGTCATTATCTTTATTTTTTAAAGTATATTAATTTAATGAGAAAGTAAGGGAGGGAGAGTAAGACAGGAATGTTGATATGTTACTGTATGTATCTTGACAGGATATTGATCTGACAACGTTTGTGCTTCGGGTTGATAATCTAAACAACCCAGCTATGGGGCCCAGGTGTGTTAATTTTTTTTAAGTTTTGCTAGAATTATAAAGTCAATCAATCCATGTGGAGTAGAGCTTTTCTCTCTAAGGAGTGTTTTTTTTTTTTTTTTTAATGTATTACTCTTTTATCTATTTCCTTACTTACTTATGGATCTCCTTTGATTTTTCTTCTGGATTAAATTTTTGTGCTCTATCCACTAAGCAACCACCTGGTCAGGCCCCCCTTTTTATTTCTTTATTTTTTTTTTGTGGCAGAGACCCAGAGAGTCAGTTAGAGGGACAGACAGGAATGGAGAGAGATGAGAAACATCAATACTTCATTGCAGTTCCTTAGTTGTCCATTGATTGATTTCTCATATATGCCTTGACCGGGGGGGCTACAGCAGACCGATTGACCCCTTGCTCAAGCCAGAAACCTTCAGTTCAAGCTGGTGAGCCCTGCCCAAACCTGATGAGCTCGCACTCAAGCTGGCTATTTGGGGTCTCATACCTGGGTCCTCTGCATCCCAGTTCGACTCTATCCACTGTGTCACCACCTGGTGAGGCTGCACTTTTTATTTTTTAACTTGAATTTGTGTGCTGTAATATACTCTCATCTGATTTCCCATGTTCTGATTTGAAGGCAGACTTGAAAAATACAAAAAGCCACAAGATTAATACACTCAATTCTAACAAATACCAAAAGAAGTATCTTAATACATTGAAGGGACTAAAGTATTTTTAATTATTAAGCAAATTCTTATTTTTAGCCTATAAAGCAGGGTGTATAATAGAGTCTGCTCTTTTGAATATCCTTAATATATTAAGCAAGTCTATGCTGCCACCATTACCATTGCACATTTCCTGTAGATGCAACTCAACAGCAGTTCAGTCCCATTGAGAACTGTCACAGGGAGCAGGAGTCACACTCAGGAAAAGTCCACATAGCACTGAAACTGTTGTCACATTTCCATACTCTGTAGCTAGTCTCCAAGACCCAATGACCACTTAAAGTGCTACCAGCACATTAAGTTTTTGTCTTAAGCTTAATGTTAATTATGAATTTCTGGTGATGATTCAGGTAGACTGAAAGAGCCATTTTTGGGAATATGTAAAGATGAAACTTCTCTTTAAGCTATAGAGATAAAATGAGTAGGCCTTTTCCTGGAGATTTTCAGCCATGAGGTAGTGATTCACTATGGTAGGTGGTAGAGGTAAATTTGTAACAGAAGTGGGCAAATCTGGCTGGCCAAGAAGAGCAGCAAGGCCGATTATGAGAATGTGAGGTTAAAGGAGAGAGATACCTGAATTTGAAGAGTAAGTCCTGGACTAAAATAGACATGGGCCACCAAGGCAGGAGGAGTAAAGAGTGTGTAATGGAGATATTATGTATTAGACAAGGCAATGGACCTCTGGCAATCAAGGAAAATAAGATCATCAACACCCACAACAGATCTTCAAGGGATGAACAGGACCTGAATATTCAGGCAAGGCAAAGGAAGTGGCCCCTGTGTCTATAAGAAATGAGATTGCCTTAGATCAACCTAATCTAGAATGATTGCCCTTGCTCTTTAATGGTGATATGAAATGGGGCCGATGGCCCTGTGCACCTTCAGTTTTCAGGGGTTCTGAACAGACTGGGCAAGGTTAGGTTACAGGTGGCTGAGCTAGGGCTGTAGAGACTGAGCCATCTTTTTGAGGAGTGAGGGATCAGTGTACCCTCCAGTGTCCTTTGTTCCCACAGTGTGGGCAGAGCCCTGGCAGAAGCAGAGAATCCATACAGGTTTTAGCCCAATGATCTTCATTTTCACCCTTGAAGCAGGTCTCTGATGGAGTCTTATGAGGCCCCTTAGGGGCATTGGAGCCTTTAAGGGCTTTGTCAAGGGCTGGTATATTGCCTGATCTTTTTGTGCTCTGTCTGCTTTCTGTTAATCTCAGTTTTTATAAACTTTAAAAGTCATGGTGAGGCCTGACCTGTGGTGGCGCAGTGGATAAAACGTCGACCTAGAAATGCTGGGGTCACCGTTTCGAAACCCTGGGCTTGCCTGGTCAAGGCACATATGGGAGTTGATGCTTCCAGCTCCTCCCCCCTTCTCTCTCTCTGTTTCTCCTCTCTCTGTCTCTCCCTCTCCTCTCTAAAATGAATTTTAAAAAAAGTCATTGTGAGACAGCGTGATCAGCTGGATTGAGTGAAGGGGATAAAAATTTGCAGGAGGAGGAGGTTTGGAGAGTGCTAAGAAGATTTTATATGTGGCTCAGGCTCACGAGAAAGGGATGAGAGCAGAGTAAAGAAAGTTTTAGGCAGTTGCTCTTGTACGGTGAGTCTCTCCTCCTGGCTCATGGTCCTACCAAACATTCAGGAACCCACTGAGGAGCCTCAGCAGACAGAAAAAAATATATCCTTGGCCCCATAGAAGAAAAGGGTCTGGTCCTTCCCAGATTCCTGTGAGTGGGTCCTTCCATTGCACTTCAGAAAAGCCTTTCCTCATTGGATTCTAGAGTCTCTAGGCCACTGAATGGCCATGTAGATCAGTAATCAAAATTTTTTTAAATAAAAAGAGTGTGATACAGAAGATTTGCAGGAGGTCCAGGTCATGACTCTCTTTTTTCTTTTTCTAATTGACCTTTAAGCATTTGATGGGTATGCTCTACAATGCCTTCACCCTGAGGATTATAAGGAATACCTGTGTTAAGGTCAATTCCAAAAGTCTGGCAAAATGTAGCAAATACTTTTACAAGTAAATCTCCCATTTTTTAAAAAACATTTATATCCCAGCAATTAACAGATAATCTAGATTGCACATAATGCTGGAAAATTTATTATGACCTCTCTCTTCCTGTTGTAAAAAACTTAGAGCTTTGTTAAGGAAATTTTCTTTGCCCTCAGCCTGGCAGCTCAGTGACTGCTGCATAAGTGAGCCAAGAAGAAAGCCAATGATGCTCAGCAATAATAGGTATATCAGCTCCTGTATCTAAGAGTCCTTTGAATTTATTCCTTTGTATACTTAACTCCATTTCAGGGCATCAGAGGAGCCAAATTCCTGATTTCCTCAGGGCCCCTTTTGCAGGATGTGACCTGACTAGCAGAATTAGCACTTTTATACTATTCCAACTGCCTGAAGCAGGTCCCGACAAATTCTTGAAATGATTTATCAGGGCCCTGCTTAATTTTTCTCAATTCCTTTCTTTCACAGACCCAAGTATAGTTTTACATAGAAACAAGACAACTTACAGTACAGAAATATAAGTATACATGTAAATCTGATTAATCCTAATACCCAAGTTGCTATTTGGCTCTCAACTTTGAAGACAATACAAAACATATTCCACCAAACACAAAGTAAATTAGCAAGTCTTTAGAATCTAAATTCCATTCTATTTAAATTTAAATGAGCGATTTTTACATGTTCCAATTTTAAACCAAAAATGTAGAGATAAAACAATTATTTTCTCAACATAAGAGCTGGCATTTTATTTTTATTTATTTATTCATTTAAGGGGGGAGATAGAGACAGAGAGAGAGGAGGGGAGTAGCAGGAAGCTTCAACTCCCATATGTGCCTTGACTGGGCAAGCCCAGGGTTTTGAACCGGCGACCTCAGTATTCCAGGTCGACGCTTTTATCCACTGCGCCACCACAGGTCAGGCAAGAGCTGGCATTTTAAATGTTTGCATCCAAGAACTTAATTCTGGCCTTAAAAGCAGACACATTTTGGAAAACATCAGACAAAAACTACACAGAAACTAGAATCAGACAAACCAGAGAGAAACCTGGGATTTCAGAGCATAACCAGACCAGAAAGATGCCTGCCTTATCTCAGTCAGGGCATTTTCTATCAGAGGGACTGGTGATGGAAGTAAACAAAATCTCCACAAGAAAAGGTGCTCTTGGCAGCTGCGTGGAAAATTTAGTAGTCAGATCCACCAGGGGTCCCATGCCTAAATTTCCAGGCAATGTATAGGAAAAAAACAAAATGATAGTTCGAGGATTGTAACTTAAATATTAAAGAAAATCAGACAATAACAGGAAAAGCTGTAGCTTTCCTAATACCTGAGTCTCCTATCCATTCTCAAATTCCATAATTATTGTACTTGGTGGCTCAGGTTGACCATACCAAGACTTCTCCTCTACCTCCATTTTAGCTGAGCGGCAGACTAAACTGCCAGAGAGAACTTTGAGCAGCCAGCCTGCCATTGCTCAGGATAATTGAGCAATGTTTGGCCTGCTGGAATCAGAATTTGCTGAGGAAACTCTGACTTAGCCCCTAATGTTTGATTGGGCTAGGGACTGCCCCGTTGTCCATTTCACTGAATCACCTGCCCTTCAGCAGTATACTTACAATAGATTTACATTCATTTGCCCAATATTTTCCTCTCCTGCATCGTGTGCAGAGGTCAGGACATTTAGGAACTGGCTACCACTTAGGGGAAGGCTGAGACTGATATCCGAAGACATTAGGGCAATTTCTAGCAAAATATCCTAGACCTCCACATTGGAGACAAGATTCTCTGGCAGAAGTACTTCCCTGGCCTCCCTTCCATCATTTGTTCTGCTGTTTATCAAAGTATTGTCCTAGAGTCCTCCCCTGAGGTACTGTGGCAATAGCCAGACCTCGTATATATGTTGGCCCAATATAATGCATATTCTGATGTAATTCCCTGTATCTCAAGCCTAATGTAAAAGCTAGTTGGCGCGGGGACCTCCAAGGGTCTGAGACAAAAACTCTGGGAGCATCACGATGAAGGTAAGAAGGAGCAGAAGGTTGAGCAGAAGAAGGAGCAGAGGGCGGCAGAGGTGCAAACATTAAGTTGGCCATGGCCATGACACCCTCATTATCTCCCGAGCCATCCTCAGACTCTAATGTTTTATATTTACATCTCTACATTTCTAGCTCACTCTGATATTTTTCATACAAAAGCTCCTCCTCAAATAAAAACATTTGTGCAAAAAGAAAAAGGTCCCTTACTTTTGACCCTAATTATCTCATAATTCATTCCTTCTAACTATACTTTGTCTAAAACTTTAATCAGTGTGCACACTGGGGAGATCCATCATCTGCCGTTAGTTTAGTATTCCTCATGTCCCTGTTCAGGTGCCATCTGTCGCAGAGCAGCGCGGCTAGTAATTGTTCAGGTCCTGAGTGGGAATGGTGCAGAATGAAAAAATAAACTCAGAGAGAGAAAGGATGAGATCGGAACGCCTCTGCAGTGCCTTTAGCTTGCAAGGGTACAACTCTCCACCCCCATACCACTTTATTTACAGGGCAGAAAATCATTAGCAAATCAAAGAGATCTTTGATACAAAGTCATATTTCCAAGACAACCCAAGGATTTTCCCAAGTGCATGAAACCCTCCACCCTGCATAACATCTTAACTTCTCAAAACAAAGTATAAAAAGAAATCTGCCTCCAATCTCTATGAGGGACACAGATAGGATGAGTAAAAACGATCCAGCATCATAGATAACATGGAAGTGTGGAGAAAAACATAGTCTTTAGCGACTTAAGCAAGTGAGGTGAGGCTTGGGCAAATGTCAGCTTACTGCCAGTCCCCCACATCACTGTTCCCCAAAAATCTAAACCGCAAGAACCTTGTCGGCTTGCAGATTCCAGCAGAAGTGTAATAATGAACAGTTAATTTTTCAACTCATTCTCAAAAATGACCCATACTTGAGCCTGACCAGGTGGTGGTGCAGTGGATAGAGCACTGGACTGGAACACAGAGGAACCAGATTTGAACCCACAAGGTAGCTGGCATGAGCATGGGCTCATCAGGCTTGAGGGTGGGATTATAGACATGACCCCATGGTTGCAGGCTCAAAGACCAAGGATTGCTGGCTTGAGCAAGGGGTCAATTGCTTTGCTGTAGACCCCCCCACTCCCACTCCTGCCAAAGCACATATTAGAAATCAATCAATGAACAACAAATGTGATGAAACGAAGAATTGATGCTTCTCATCTCTCTCCCTTTGTGTCTGTCCTTCTCTTTCTCTCTCTCTCTCTCTCTCTCTCTCTCTCTCTCTCTCTCTCTCTCTTTCACACACGCACGCACAGACTCACAATCTATATTTGGAACAGCTATGTCTCAGATTTTCTAAAATTTATACCAGACCTTACATACTGCAGAGAAATTACAAGTCAAATTATGTAAAAATGCAGTTTATGTTGTGTATCACAGGGACAAAGATGTGTACAAAGAGCCATTTATATTTACTGTTATAGTAGCTATTTGAGTTTATTTAAAAGACTACATTACTGTTCGTAAATTTTAACCTAACGTTGATGAGCATTTGGGTTCATCCTCATGTGAAAAGGAGATTTTTCTGCAGGTCAAAATTGGTTTAGTTTCAGAGTTACCCAAGAAGTAGCCATAATTCCTGAGGCATGGGCTGACAGGAGGTCTGAGGGTCTGAGACTCTGCATCCATTTCTAAACTACTTCTAATGATTTTTAATATTTCCTCCTTAATACCAGTTCTTGGAGGTTGTTTTAAGTAGTAACAAACTCTGATTTCTGAGCAGTATAATTGTAATTCAGAAATTAATGTGCTGTTCAATCAGCTTTACAAAGGCACAGAGAATTTTACATGATTAGTAAAGTTATCTCATTATAGTTCTATGAGTGTGTCAATACATTTGATGGCCTAATTGTAATATCTAAATCTCAATGTAAATAAATGTGACTGTCATTTACTGAATTATAATTATTTTGTTATTGAGGTTTAATACATTTAATAGATTTAGTAATTATGTCTCCTGAATGTATTTACAATTCACTGATGAATGTGGGACAGTTTTTATATGTGTGAGCTCTGGAATTGAGACTTTTTTTAAAAAAAAGGCAACTTCGCTTGTGAGGAGTATGGACAGTAAAGTAATTAAGAGCTTCAGCATTTTTTAGGCTCAAGTGTACCTTCTGATCTTTTGTCAGGTTGTCAATATCCTGAGGTCATATTTAGGCTTGTCCTTGTGTTTTTTTTCTCACAACTGATTTGATACCCAAGATATTACACCTTGAAACACTGAAATGCACACTTGTTTTGTTTTGTTCTATTTCTCAAATCATATATTAGTTTCAACCATTCTTTCAAAATAAGGACCAGATAATTGTGTGCTCTTTAATTAGAAATAACTGGTCCTAGATGTTTTTTCTCTTTGGAAAATTACAACTGTCAAAGTTTAGCTGAAAGTAAAATATTATGATTTCTGAAGTGGAACCTTATGATTGTTTCTCTGGTTATACTGACATGAATCCATATCAATAAATCTAATATATTCATAGAGATATTAGATGCATCAACACTTTATTAAGATTTTTTATTTAAAACTATACTTTTCAATAGAATAAATACTTTAATTGAAAAGAAAAATGGGCCTGTTTGAGACCTCATCAAATAGGTCTCAAATATGACTGTATGTAAACAACTGGATTTTTAAAAGACACAGCCTCTTTGCTAGGACAATACAACACAATGGTAAACACTAATGTTATTGCAACCAGGCTCCCCAGCTTCAAATCCTGACTGTAGCAATATTTAAATGAGCTGTATAAGCTCCTTTAGTGAAATGCTTTTTGTCTATTAAGAAAGAATACTCTTAAATTCTATCTTATACTCCTATAAATATTAAGTACTTTAAAATAGGTAACATGTTAATAATAGAGACTATCTCCTGGCCAAGTAGCTCAGTTGGTTTGGGCATCATCCAGATGTAGATTCTGCATGGTTGCAGATTTTATATCCAGTCAGGGCACATACAAGAATCAACCTGTGGCCTGACCTGTGGTGGCACAGTGGATAAAGCGTTGACCTGGAAATGCTGAGGTCGCCGGTTCGAAACCCTGGGCTTGCCTGGTCAAGGCACATATGGGAGTTGATGTTTCCAGCTCCTCCTCTCTCCTCTCTGTCTCTCTCTCTCCCCCTCTCTCTCCTCTCTAAAAATGAATAAATAAAAAAATAAACTTTAAAAAAAAATTTTAAAAAAATCAACTTGTGAATACATGAATGGGTGGAACAACATATTGATATTTCTCTCTGTCTCTCAAATCAATAAATAAAAAACTTTTAAATTCTACTGACTAAATAAGCATTATGTTAAACATTCAGCTTGGAAATTAAAAAATATATATATATTTTAAAAATATTTAGGAAAAAGTAATGATAAGTGGTGAATTTTGAATTTATTTTCCATGATTAGCCTCCAGTCATGTATTTATGCAGAATTATTCTCATATGAATGTAAATACTGATCATAAGAGAGTGACCTTTCTGGGTTTGAAATTTGCAATGATCTTCCTATTTCAGATGCTTATCGGAATCCTAGGGAACTTCTCACTATTCTGTCATTATATGTCCCTTTACCACACTGGGTACAGGAAAAAGCCATCAGACTTTTTTTATTTATGATTTTAATTTGTGTTTACATAGATTCAAGTGTCCTACCGAATATACCTTCCCTCACCCCCTTATTTCCCCAAGCCTGCAGATTTGATTGTCATTCACCTGACTAAGCAACTCTGAACTCATTCTCTCAATGGGTTTTCCGGAGACAATAGCGGCATTGAGTCTGAAATATTTTCTCAGTGATTTTGGATGCAAACTTGTTTTCTGCATTCAGAAAGTAGCCAGAAGTGTGTGCATGGCCACCATCTGCTTCTTGAGTGTCTTCCAGGCAACCACCATCAGTCATTGGAATCTCAGTGGGTAGAGCTTAAAGCAAATGCTGCCAAATACACAAACACCTCAAATATCCTCTGCTGGATCCTGAACATAATGATAAATATTAAAGTTCCTGAGTATGTGACTGACAAATGGAACACCAAAAACATCTCAAACACTGTGAACTTTGGATATGCTCCATTAAAGTTTACTCTAATGATACACACAATCCATATAAAGTAGTCGTATCTGCCCATGATGTTTTGTGTTTGGGACTCTGACTTGGGCCAGGAAAACCATGGTTTCTATTCTGTACAGGCATAACCAGCAGGTCCAACACCTTCATGTTACCAATGTGTCTCCCAGATTGTCCCGTGAGATTAGAGCTATCCAATACATCCTTGTTCTGGTGACCATTTTTGTATATTTTTATGCCTTCTCCTCCATTATTCACATTTATATTTATATTTTTGGTAAGACCACTAGGTGGCTGATGAACACTTCTGTCTTAATCAATGCATGCTTCTCAACTGCCAGCTCCTTTGTCCTCTTGAGTCATGACCACACTGTAGTCAGTTCACCTTTGTGTGCACTGGAAGATGTACGCAGTTTCTGCATTCCTGCATCTCGTCAAAAGAATATAAACTGTGTACCTTTCACTCTCTTTAGTCATCTATTCCTGATTCTGCAAGGAATCATGAGTATAATTGTATTCGGTCTCATTGCACATAGAGTTTTGAATAACAGAGATTCTGCTGCTACAATAAATAGTAAATAATGTTTGTTTTACTACATAATAGTACTTATTATGTAAGTACTCACATGATTATTTTTTAATGATGGTTGCAGTGGAGTAGTTCAGAGTCCTGTGAACAATAAAACAGTCCTGAAATAATGTAGAGATACTGGAAAGGTCTTTGAGTGTGTAGTCTTTAATTAGAGATAGCAACTTTGTCAATATTTACTGGTCATCCCATAGAGAGGGTAGTGCCTTGAAAGGAATCTATGTGGGATGTTCCTCCAAGAAGCTCAGGGTAGAGTTTCTGTGTGTCTGTATTATATTGCAAGTGGCCTTAGTTGATGCTGGAGGAAAAATGATGTTTTAGTTATTATGGACAATGACTGCCAAGTGTGAATATGGTTTCTTACATCCTCAGAGAATGATAACTGTTCAAAATAAAAAATGTGTATGAAGAAAGATTAACAAGTTTTAAAATACTGTACATTAAATATTATACTAGTGAACTGTATGGAACAAAGAAATGTTTATTGAAAATACCTGCCTAGATAACATAGTTCCACATTCTAAATTGAGAAAAAAGTTTCTGAAGCTTTATGAAGAAAATGATATACTAAGTGTATGACAGGGTATTTGCATAAAAAGAGATTGATACACACCCTTAGTGCAAAGGAGCATAAAAATACCATTCTGCCAAAAGTAAGGAGTGATTCAATTAAATCCACTCATGTCTCAACAGATTCTCAGAATATTTAATTACCATTGAAAAGTTAACAGCACTGCTTTCCCATGGCACAGATTATGGTTTTTTTTTGTTTTCTCAAGAAATTTGTGATTTGGATTTTGATTTCTTTGTTAATTTACACATTATTTTAGTAGAATGCTGTTTACTTCCGTGTCTGTGTCCCTGCCAGATTCCTTTTTCTAAATTTTACCTAGTTTCATACCATTATGATTGGAGAAAATGCTTTACATTATTTTGGTCTATTTCTTTCTTCTTTTTGGAGAGGGACAGAGAGATGGACAGATAGTGATAACAAACAGGAAGGGAGAGAAATGAGAAGCATCAATTTTGTGTCGGGGCTTTTTGTTGTGGCTCCTTAGTTGTTCATTGATTGCTTTCTCAGATGTGCCTTGACTTGGGGATGCCAGCAGAGGGAGTGACCCCTTGCTGAAGCCAGGGGACCTTGGTGTCAAGCTGGATAACGATGAGATGAAGTTAGCGGCCTCAGGGTTTCAAACCTGGGTCCTTGGCATCCTAGTCCAATGCTCTATCCACTGCACAACCACCTGCTCAGGCAAGACACATTAGTTTTCATTGGTAACACTGGGGAACAATTTTTTTTCATTTTCTGTTGCATGAGGTTTTAGAACTTTTTCTATATATTTCTGCATCGCTGATTCCAAATCTGAAATTTGTTTTTTTGGTGCGTGTTCTAGTTTTTATACAATTTTAATTTCATTTTGTTACAGTTAATGGCATGCATTGGTTTTTAAATTGAAGTTAAAAGACAACAATTCTTGGATTGAACATAACCATAAGGCAATTAATGTTTTACAAACATCACTTTTACATAATTGTAGTTGCTTTTAAATGTAAAAAATTATTATCTGATAAAAAACACTCTCTTATTTTGTTTTAAGATTGAATCATGGCTTCTTTGAGTAGGCATAAATGTAAGAATAGTCCTGACACCTTCGGTTATATATGTGGCTGTTACACACTTCAACGTCAAAGGCGCAATATTTCATCATTTGTGACACATGCATATAATGCCTGTTTTCAAGTTCTCCTTGGCGATCAAGACAAGAATTGGGCTCCTTGTATTGTGTGTCATAATTGTGAGAAAGTGCTCCATGACTGAACAAAAAGAAAACACAAAGGGCCTGACCTGTGGTGGCACAGTGGATAAAGCGTCGACCTGGAAATGCTGAGGTCGCTGGTTCGAAACCCTGGGCTTGCCTGGTCAAGGCACATATGGGAGTTGATGCTTCCTGCTCCTCCCCCTTCTCTCTCTCTCTCTCTCTCTCTCCTCTCTCTCTCTCCTTTCTAAAAAATGAATAAAAGAAAAAAAAGAAAACACAAAGGAATGCCTTTTGGTATTCCCATGGTTTGGCGTGAACCTAAGGACCACAGTAGTATCTGTTTTATTCTGTCTGATCCATACCAAGAAAAAACAGCATATGATTGTATATCCTAATATCCCTTCAGCAATATGACCTATCCCACACTCTGAGACACTCCTGGTTCCAGTTTTGAATGGTTTTATTTCTTTTAAGGATGAAGACAGTGAACATGGTGATCAAGTGTATTTTGGTAAGATGCATGAGGAAATGGTTGTAGAATCTGAAGGATCTCCTTCTGATGCCAAGCAGTCATTAACCCCACAGCAGTTAGCCAACTCAAATTGAATGACTTAGTAAGAGATATGAGACTATCAAAGAAAGCAGCTGAGCTATTAACCTCTAGGATTCAGGAAATAATATACTTCACCGTCAGCTAAAGTATCCCATTTCAGGAAGCATGAACAAATTTTTGTGGACATTTTTTTCGAAGACAAATACTTTGTTTACTGTCATGATAGCAATAGTCTTCTCAGCCAGCTAGGTGTTACCATATATATAGTCCAACAGAATGGCAGCTATTTCTTGACAGCTCTAAATGGAGTCTAAAATATGCTCTTCTATACAACGGTAACGTTTATGCAGTGGTTCCAATTGGTTAGTCAACTCATCTGCAAGAAGATTATAATGACATTAAAAATTGTCCTCGACTTTCTGAAGTATGAGGAGCATAACTGGATCATTTGTGTGGATCTTAAAATAGTAAATTTCTTGCTAGGACAACAGAGAGGTTTCACAAAGTATCCTTGCTTTCTGTGTTTGTGGGACAGCCGAGCTCGGGAGAAACATTTGACACTGAAGGAGTGGCCGAAATATGAAGCTCTGGAAGTAGGGATGCAAAATATTGTAAACGAACCTGTAGGTAATCAAGACAGGATCATTTTTCCCCCCACTTCACATCAAACTTGGCTTAATGAAGCAGTAGATTCAGGCTTTGAATAGAGAAAGTGAATGCTTTCAACATACTATTTCTGGTTTTCTTGCCTTGTCTTTCGAGAAGATAAAAGCAGGTGTATTTGATGGACCTCAAATTCAAACCCTCATACATGATGGAGAATTTGCCAGGAAGATGAATAAAGAGGAAAAAGCAGCATGGCAGTCTTTTGTTACAAAGAACTTTCTTGGCAACAAAAAAGCAGAAAACTATGAATTTCTGGTTCAAAGGATGCTGTTGGCTTTCCGTGACATTGGATGTAACATAAGCATTAAGATTATCTTCCTGAACAGTCACCTTAATAAGTTTCCCAAAAATCTTGGAGCTGTTAGTGATGGCAGACTAATGCTGAAGCACCAAACGAGATTGTCCTCAACAAGTACAGAAATGCAAGAGCTACAAACGCAAATTTTTGCCTGAATAGAATTGAAATAATTTTGCACAAATTTTGTGATTAAAATAAGTGTTTTAATATATTCTATTTCAAAATTATAGACAAATTCTGATGGAATCATATCTTTTAGTGTATTAGTGTATTTACTGCATTATATAAATTATTGTATTTTCAAAAAGATGATGCCCATGAAGACATTATACTTCATAATGTTAAACTAAATGTTGAAAATTTTACAATAAGATGAAAACATAAATTCTTGAATTGCAAAAAAACTGTAGCTTACAGAGAAAAACTAATGTCATATTTGAGATCAGCACACTTGAATTAGGTTAAGAACAAGTGTTTCTGTGGATGCAAAAAAATTTTTGTTCCCCAGTGTAATCTGTGAATATACTTGAAATTCTCTACTTTGATGAGAAATTCTCCGTTAGGCCCTGGCCAGTGGCTCAGTGGTAGAGTGTCAGCCCAGCTTGTGGATATCCTAGGTTTGATTCTCAGCCAGGGTACACAGGAGAAACCACCATGTGCTTTCCTACCCTGCACACTTCTATCTCTATCAGTCTCTCTCTTTCTCCCTCTTTCTTTCTTTCTTTCTTTCTTTCTCTTTCTTTCTTTCTTTCTTTCTTTCTTTCTTTCTTTCTTTCTTTCTTTCTTTCTTTCTTTCTTCTTTCTTTCTTTCTTTCTCACTCTTCCTCTCCCTTTCCAAATGCCATGGCTCAATTGGTTCAATCACATAGGACCAGGGCAGTAAAAATGGCGTTCTGGAGCATCTTCCTCAGGTTTTAAAAATAGCTCAGTTGCAACCATGGTCCCAGATGGGCAGAGCATCAAGTCCAGACAGGCTTTGCCAGGTAAATTCTGGTAGGTAGGGGTCCATGCAGGAGTCTGTGTTTCTGTCTCCCCTCTCACCTGGAAAAGAAGAAAACCAAAAAGAAATCCTTGATAACCTGCACCTGAGCTCCTTTGCATTTCTGGGCCTTCACCTCACTCCAGGGGGGTTCAGATTTGAATTGGAGTGTGGCCTTGGCCTTACATTTGTAAACTACTTTGAGGAAACTGCCTTGTAGAGTTATACAGAAGAAAAAAGAGTGATATCATCCCTTTTTTATAAATGTTTATTATATGTATTTTGTTGTCTTCCCTTATGGCTAGAAATCTCAAATATTCCTCAATACACATGGAAATCCTAGGGATTGTTTCTTGACCTTTTTGAGTCTTTATAGAAATATTTTGCCTGACCTGTGGTGGCGCAGTGGATAAAACGTTGACCTGGAAATGCTGAGGTCGCCGGTTCGAAACCCTGGGCTTGCCTGGTCAAGGCACATATGGGAGTTGATGCTTCCAGCTCCTCCCCGCCTTCTCTCTCTCTGTCTCTCCTCTCTGTCTCTCCCTCTCCTCTCTAAAATGAATAAATAAAATAAAATAAAATAAATTAAAAAAAAAAAAAAAGAAATATTTCTATGTGAACAGCAACATAAAAATTACAATTAGTTCTTCCTCACTTGTATTTTGCCTGATTGGTGCATAAGTATGGGGGAGCGGTATGTGTGTAAAGTCTATGTAAGGCTGTGGGTGCTTGCCCTCAGAGTGGCAGATGACAAATAGCAGATTGTCTCACACCATTGGTAGGATCCATTGTTTGCTGTTGTTTGCCTAGGAAGTGGTTCCCCTACCACCCCTGTAAAGCCAGTAGCCACAACCAGCATCACAGCCACCTGGCCTGTGCAGGTTCACATTTGATTCAGACAGAAGGTAATGAAACAACGGAGCCAAGAACTAGTGGGCCATTACCTTTTTAATCCTAGCTCACACCCGGCGGGTGAGAAAATATACACAGTTGGAAAACACTTCCCTTTTCATTCCAGGCTCCAAAAGCCACTGACTCATCAGAGGATTCCTAAATCAAAGGTTTCTACCTCACCAGCCTAATTCACCTCTGTTCCGCATTTCCTTCTCTCTGCACAAACTGGCTTCTCCTTCAGCACTCCTCCATCTTGACTGTTTCTCCTCTGCTATGCTAATTTCAAGAACCAAGAGCACAATTAGTTCTTGATTGAGATCACTGTGATTATAACATGCTAAGCATATATATTTTAAAAATTTGAACAAAGGTATTAGTTTTTCTCATTTATTTGTAATATGATATACAGAAATCCTGTGTTGGCCCTGGCTAGCTGGCTCACTGGTAGTGCATTGGCCCAGAGTGAATGTCCTGAATTTGATTCTTGGTCAGGGAACACAGGGGAGGAGTTTGTTTCAAGCTCAACCAGTCCCCCTTCTGTATCTTTCTCTCTTCTGGTCCTGCAGCCATGGCTCTATTGGTTGGAGCAAATTAGCCCCCAGTGCTGAGAATGACCCCAGTGGCCCCCTCCTCAGGTGCTAAAAATAGAGCCCAGTTCTAATGGAGCAAAGGCTCCAGAAGGGCAGAGCATTGTGCCCCTAGTGGACTTGTGGTGTGGATCTCAGTCCTGGTGCATGTGGCAGTCTGTCTCTCTGCCTCCCCTCCTCTCACTAAAAATAAGAGAAGTTTTCTATTAAAATACATTAAAAAGTCTGTTATTACTCAAACAAAAGGAATGTGGTTATGCTGTCATTTCTACTTACGCATTTTATATACAAAGTCATCAATTATTGGTTCTTTAAAAAGTTTCATATAAAGCATTCTAAATAAATATAGAAATAAATAAAAACAGCCAGCCTGACCTGTGGTGGTGCCGTGGACAGATAATCGACCTGGAACACTGATGTTGCCCATTTGAGAGTGTGTTTGGAGGTTCTAGCAGGGGAGCTCAGCTATTCACGCACCCTTGACCTGAGAATGGTCCTCTTCTCTGTTGGGGAAGGTTGTCCTCTTCAACCAAGCCGCAGCTTCGGAGGGAGGAAGGGGACACCCGACTAGCCAGCCAGATCAGCTGAGTCAACCCTGGCAATCAATGGGGTGACAGATGTCACAGCCAGATCGACCTCACATTCTAATGTTGCCAGTTTGGAACCCCAGGCTTGTCTATTCAAGGTACATATGGCAGTTCATGCTTCGTGCTCCTCCCCCTTTCTGTCTGTCTCTCTATAATGAATAATGTCTTTTAAATAAAAAGGAAAAAAAATTCTATTTGTCTCCGCATAGAGCTTGTGCATTTAGAATTATTGCGTCATGACCTGATGTCAGCAGACATGGCAAGAATGACTTCGTTCCTAGCAACTGTCAGGGCACATCACCTGGAATTCACCACTGGCCTTGACCGCCAGGCTGCCTTGTTCTTCTTCCATTCCGAGTCCCCTTCCTCGCTGGGTTGTAAGCAGTGTACAGGTAACTATGTCCTTTCAGTCATTCCAAGTACTAATACCACAGGGTCAGGTGTATCAGAGGCACTTAATACAAGTATAATTTTAACTTAAAATTCTATTTTCTGGAATATATTAAAAAAAAAGAGAAGTGATTGTAACACACACATATATGCACAGGAAGGTTCAGAAATATTTTTATAGGAGTTTTTTTAAGGTAACTATAGATTCATGTGCAGTTGTAAAAAATAATACAGCCTGACCTGTGGTGGCACATAACCTGAATGCTGAGGTCACCGGATCAAAACCCTGGGCTAACCTGGTCAGGGCACAAATGGGAATTGATGCTTTCTGCTTGTCCCCCTTTCTCTCTCTTTCTCCTCTCTGAAACAAAAAATTATTTTATAAAGTAATACAAAGGGGATCTTTTGTACCTTTACTCAGTTTACCCCAATTGTTCCACAAGCAAAATTATAGTGCAGTATCAATAACAGGACATTGAGATAGATACTACCCAGCAATGTTGTTCAAATTTTTCTAGAGAATTGTCTTTTAAAATGAAAAGGTAGAAATACAAATATCTCACAGTAGTGTGTAGATTTAATAAACTATGGTCTGCTATAATGGCATATATTTATTCATAATGATATTGACTTATATTAACTGAGGAAGGAATTTTGGATGAATTACCAAGCCAAGAAGGTAGGTTTTAAGAGGTATGTATAATATGGGAGCAGAGACTTGGTAAAATTAAGAACCCAGGCTGTGCCTGACCCATGGTGGCGCAGTGGATAAAGTGTAGACTTGGAACACTGAGGGAGTTGGTTCAAAACCCCGGGTCAAGGCACATATGACAAGCAATCAACAAATACAGTGATACCTCGGTTCTCGAACGCCTTGACTTTCGACCAAATCGGTATTCGACCAGGAAATTCGAGAAAATTTTGTCTTGGAATCCGAACAAATATTTGGAACTCGAACGTCCGAGATTAGCCGAGTTGAGCCGAATGGCGTTCATTCGGCCGAGCGCGCCTTGCCTGCGTCATCAGTGTGAGTCACGCTTTGTCACGCTTTGTGGAGAGAGAGAATCACGTTTTTGTGGAGAGAGTCACGCTTTGTGGTGAGAGTCACGCTTTGTGGTGAGACTCACGCTTTGTGGTGAGACTCACGCTTTGTGGAGAGACTCACGCTTTGTGCACGCTTTGTACACTGAATTTAACCCTTAGACATGGGTCCAAAGAAAGCCAGAAGTGGTAATGCAGACAAAGGTAAGCGGAAAGCTGTGAGAACAACGATTGAGCTGAAAAAAGAAATCATTGCCAAATATGAACAGGGCACACGTGTTTCAGATCTGTCTGCTGAGTTTGGCATGCCAAGATCTACTATCTCAACTTTCCTTAAGAATAAAGCTGTTATAAAGGCTGCCAATGTTGCCAAAGGTGTTACATTGTTAACAAAGCAAAGGCCTCAGATAATGGAGGAAATGGAGAAGCTGCTTCTTATTTTCATTAAAGAAAAAGAGTTAGCAGGTGACAGCATCAATGAAGTCGTTATTTGTGAGAAAGCACCAGTAAATAGGCATATTTTTGGGGCTTGGAACAAATTAATCCAGTTTCCATTATTTCCTATGGGTTTCATTGTTTCGGTTCTCGAACAATTTGGTTCTCGACCGTTCTCCCGGAACGAATTATGTTCGAGAACCGAGGTATCACTGTAACTAAACTGAAGTCACCATGAGTTGATAATTCTCATTTCTCACTTCCTCTCCCTGTAAAAAGTAATAAATAAAGCATTAAACAAAAAAAAAAGAAACCCAGATTCTGTGCTCTGACTTTCAGAATGTGATTTGTAGCTCTGACAGTTACTAACCTTAAAAGTGTCTGTTCCCTACAGGTAAGATTACAATAAAATTAGCACCTACCAGGTATGACTGTCTCAATTCTTAAGAAAAGAATCTATGAAAAATACAGTAACATGTTATTACTGAAAATCAATAATATGACATATCGATTTTTTTTGCAACAGAGACAGAGAGAGACTGAGAAAAAGACACCTAGGGAGAGACAGGAGGAAGAGAGAGATGAGAAGCATCAATTCTTAGTTGTAGCTCCTTTATTGTTCATTGATTGCTTTCTCATATGTGTCTTGATTGGGTGGGAGGCCACAGCAAAGCAGAGTGACCCCTTGCTCAATCCAGTGACATTGGACTCAAGCCACCAACTTTAAGCTTCAAACCAGCTACCTCAGGGTTTTGAATCTGGATCCTCTTTCAGTCCAACACTCCACTGTGCCATCTCCTGGTCAGGTGTGCCACTACACATTGTTATGAGAGAAATTCAAACATGCTGTTCCCCCCTTTTTTTTTTAAATACATTATTAATTGACTTTAGACAGGGGAGAAAGGGGAGGAGAGGAGCGGGAAACCTCAATTGGTAGTTGCTTCTTGTACCTTGACCAGGCAATCCCAGGATTTCAAACTGGCCACCTCAGCATTCCAGGTTGATGCTTTATTGACTCCGCCACCTGAGGCCAGTCTGTGTCTCTTTTATTGCTATGCAAAAATATATGATTGTCAAACGTGCTGTCTATATAATCAATGCTAACTGAAAAGTTTCAGAGCCTCTTAAAAATAAAATTCTTTGGCACTCTCTCCTGGGAGCACACCTCTGTCCCCGTGTCTCCCTTCCACCTTAACTGCTCTTTTGCCTCTGTAAGTTGTTACCTAAAGACCATCTCTTCTACCTCTGTGACTTTCTAAGTAAACATCCTCATATTTTGAAAAAACAATTTTTATTTTATTTTTCTTTTAATTTTTAAGTATTTCTTAATTTTATATTTTACTTGTATTTTTCTGAACTGAAAACCAGAGAGGCGGATAGGCAGACTTCCACTTGCATTGTACCAGTATCAACCTGGCATGCCCACCAGGGGGCAATGCTCAGGGTATCTGGGGCATTGCTCTGTTGCAACCAAAGCCATTCTATTGCCTGAGGCAGAGGTCATGGAGACATCCTCAGCACCTGAGCCGGCTTTGCTCCAATAGACCCTTGGCTGTGGGAGGTGAAGGGGCAGATAGAGAGAAAGGAGAGGAGAAAGACTGAAGAAACAGATGGATGCTTCTCCTGTATGCCCTGGCTAGGAATCAAACTCAGGACTTCTGCATGTGAGGCTGACGCACTACTGCTGAGCCAACCGGCCAGAGGTAGTTTATTTCTTTTTTTGAATTTTTTCGAAATGAGAGGCAAGGGGGCAGAGAGACTCCCTACATGTCCAACGGGGATCCATCTGACATGCCCACAAGGGTCGATATTCTGCCATCTGGGGCAGTAGTCCCCAACCTTCGGGCCATGGACCAGTACCGATCTGTGGGCTATTTGGTACCCGTCCACAGAGAAAGGATAAATAACTAACATTATTTCCGTTTTATTTATATTTAAGTCTGAACGATGTTTTATTTTTAAAAAATGACCAGATTCCCTCTGTTACATTCGTTTAAGACTCACTCTTGGCGATTGTCTCGTAAGTTTGACAACTTTATTTAAAAATACCACAGTTTTTACGCCGGTTGCATAACTTTATTTTGGTGCATTTATCCGTCCCACCTAAAGGCCGGTCCATGAAAATATTTTCTGACATTAAACCGATCTGTGGCCCAAAAATGGTTGGGGACTACTGATCTAGGGTATTGATTCGTTGTGATCAGAGCCATTCTACTGCCTGAGTGGGAGGACATGGAGCCACTGAAGGCTCCCAAGGCAACTTTGCTCCAATGGAGCCTTGACTGCAGGAGAAAAAGAGACAGAAAGAAGAGGGGTTAGAATTGAGTTGAAAGGCTCTTCTCCTGTGTGATTGGGGATGAATTGAAGTTTTATTAATTAATTAATTTATTTTTGGTGTCAGACATAGAGAGAGACAGAGGAGGGGACAAATAGGGACAGACAGACAGGAAGGGAGAGAGATAAGAAGCATCATTCTTCATTGCACACTTTAGGTGTACATTGATTGCTTTCTCATATGTGCCAGAGGTTCCAGCAGAAAAAGTGACCTTTACTTACTCAAGCCAGTGACTGTGGATTTAAGATAGAGACCTTTCGTGGCTGAGGCCAGCCAGGTTCACATTGGTACCAAGCAGACAGTAGTGGAACTGTAGAGCCATAAAGCATTGGGCTATTATCTTACATTGCAGTGGCGGGCGAGCACACAGGCAAGGGAAAACAGGTTCTTAGAACAGCTGGCAAACAAACAGCAAAACAGCCCCTCTCAGTGGCAGGCATGCAATTTGCAATCTCCCAAACACTGCCCTGAGTCCAATTACCTGTAGTCTTACATATACATACATTATGCACATGTGGCTCTGCCATGTGCTCACACACTAATCATGCAAAGTGCAAGTGAGCAAGCCTAACAGCTGTTTTCCAAACGGTCTAGAATACAAGAAGGTACACGCAAGAGTCTCAGCCATTCTGCCTTGGCTCTCTAGAAAATTTATGGGATAGAAATGACCCTGCACTGGAACAGTAGCAAAAAGGAGACCTCGAAGAGAGGTTTAGGCAATTAGATGGGGATAAACTGCCGCTGCTCATTCCTCTTCTGGCTGCAAGTCTCATGGGAACACTTAGTCTTAGAATTTAGGAGATGCAAGCCCGTTGGGGAAAAAAGGTGAGCTAGTAGGAGAAAGAGAGTGCTCTCAGCCTTTTGTTTTTAGGGTTTGTAAAGACTGAGTTAGAAGAAGATCTCACTAGAATATTCATCAGCTTTTCTTGGTGGGTTCTTTTTTGGTCCTGTTTTCACTGAATAGTCAGTGCCAGGGTGTTATTATTCAATGCAGCTGGTCCTGGCATAGCCCAGCTGGTTTTGCTGCTTTATTTGTAATGGAGCTCAAATACAGCTGAGGTCTAGATGTTATATCTAGAGAGGTGACCTTTTGTATTTGGCTGTAAATTGCTCAGCCAGTTCAGTTATCTGTCTCAGTTTCCCCATTCTACTTCCAAAGGAATGTTAGTAGCTTCTTTGTAACCTGCCTCATCACTATGCTGTAAAGAGGTTTATTACAAAGGTATTTGAAGGTAATTGATGTCAAGTGTGCAATGGGACAATTAATATTTTTTAAAAATTTTAAATTCATTTTAGAGAGTGTGGAAGGGAAACAATTCACTGGCGGTTTCTTGTTTATGTCCCATGCAGGATGGAACCCACAACCTTGGCATATCAGATGACGTCCTAACAACCTGAAGAACCAGGGCCCACATTCTAATGCTTAATTAGTGCACACACAACCATGAAAGACCATGAAATAGGGGTAGTCCTGACCCTAGAAAAAAACCATTGCTGTACTGTAAAGGTCAGGTAAAATACTTCTCCCGCACCTTCTTGATTTAGTTCCACCTTTCAGCGTTACTGCGCATGCCTGGCCTCAACAGACACCACCCTCTGTCGCTCCCTCCCCGGGACACCCCGCCCATACACTGCTTTTATCTGCTTTCGTAATGTCCTGGTGCGCATGCGCAGTCTAATCGGGCCACGCCTCCAGGACGTTTCCTCTTTCCTCCGAGCGCCATTTTCTGCTGACCGGGAACTAGCTGGGAAGGTCATAGTAGGAAGTGTGAGTTCTCGTTTTTTTTACGTTAAATTTTCGTTTCACAGCCCCCTTTCTTTATACACAGTCTGGATGTCGTCGTGTTCCCTCAGACGGTCCTATCCTCCGTGGAAATTCAGGCGTCCCCGCGAGAGTCCGGCGCTTTCCTTGGGGGTGGGGGGTTAAAATGGCTCCCAGGCTGCTCCCTGCGCTCGGCTCTTCCCTTCGTTAGGTAACCGCGTCTTCTCCGTCGTTTTTACTTTTAAAACCGAAAGTGAGGTCTCCGTTCGTCAGTAGCCAATAGTGTTCTGAAGGAGTTTGTGTTATGTTCTTTTACGGGTACAAACTCACTCGTAAAGTTCTGGCCGCGGGATATACCACAGATTCACGTGCCGAGTGTTCTTCCCAGGCGTACGTAGAACTGATTGTGAGCTGCGGGATGTGTTAATTAACTTGATTGTGCTAGTATTTCCATCTATGTGTATTTCAAAGGATCTCATAGATTCCTTCAGTGTACATTATTTTTATTTGACAATAATGTCTCAGTAAAGCCCCAACGGATAACTCAGACGGTCGGTGTGCTTGGCTTGCCGCCTCTGGGTGTTTAAATTCTGCTTCACATTGGATTGCTCGCGCATTTTGCGAATACATTTTTTTTGTGCCTCCCTCTTTTCCACCCGTGCCCCCCCCCCCCCCCGTTTGAAGTCTCATTGTGATATTTGTGGTAAGTGAAGCAGCAGCCTACAAGAATGAACACTTCAGTGACAATTATAAGGGAGGTTAGGACAGAGGTGGCTGGTCCTCCTGAACCTGTCCCAACACCCGAAGTTATTTTGAGGGTTAATGAAAGAGGGGTGAGCTGCATTGCCCTTCTGTGCCAGAGTTGCTGAATCCCTGGAATGGGGAGAGACTGGTTGTTGAGGGCTACATCACCATTGGGAAAAAAGTATGTTAAAGCAGTGGTCCCCAACCCCCGGGCCGCGGACCCGTACCGGTCCGTGGGCCATTTGGTACTGGTCCACAGAGAAAGAATAAATAACTTACATTATTTCCGCTTTATTTATATTTAAGTCTGAACAATGTTTTATTTTTAAAAAATGACCAGATTCCCTCTTTTACATCTGTCTAAGACTCACTCTTGATGCTTGTCTCGTAAGTTCAACAATTATATTTTAAAATACCAGTTCTTACGCCGGTTGCATAATTTTATTTTGTGCATTTATCCGTCCCACCCTAAAGGCCGGTCCGTGAAATTATTTTCTGACATTAAACCGGTTCGTGGCCCAAAAAAGTTTGGGGACCACTGTGTTAAAGCACAGGCTCCCGCCCAGGTAGTAGGAAGGCCAAGGTAGCATCCTCCCCGCAGAAGAACAACATTCCCTCTTGTGTCAGGCAGGGAGGGAGATGAATTGAGAAGAGGTGAGAAAGAGGATAGGGAGGTGTGCTCCTTTCTTGGAGTTCTGCTGTCCAGACTGATAATGTAGACACTATTCCTGTTCCAATAAGGGGAGAGAGATGGGTAGTTGCTTGTTGGGTGCAGTGAAAATGAGGGCAAACACTGGAGGAGGAGGTGATTTAAGAAAAAAGGGAGAGGGAGGGATAAGAGAAATTAAAAGAATTGGCTTGTAAGGTAGGAAAGAAGGGAAACCGGACTGATTGGAGTAAACAGCTGTTTGTGTCAGGAGGGACCTGGTGTCTATTTGTTGAGACAAAAGTGGTTGGAGTTCATAGAGTGACAGTGATGTTGCATGTTGTTTTGGCAGAGGCCTCCTGGAGTGTTCCTGATGCTTTGGTGAAGCATAAGTGAGCTTGAGTTACCCTGAGCTCACCGTGCACTTTAAGGATTTTTATTATAGTTTTAGCATACATTTAGTTATTATGAATCATTTTCAAAGATTTTACTTATTTATATTTAGGGAGAGAGAGACAACGCAGGGTAGAGCACGCAGCATCAACTCCCATATATGCCTTAAACCGGCAAGCCCGGGGTTTCAAACCAGATACCTCAGTGTTCTAGGTCGATGCTTTATCCACGGTGCATGAGAGGTCAGGTATCATTCTTCTTAATCTTTACATTTTATTTAGCTGTGCCTAACTAAGTTTTTATCAACTAAGCATACATCATTCACTCTTTATGTAGTCTACTTTAGCTTAGTGTGAATGTGCAGTGGTTTCTTTTTCCATCTTCTTGTGTGTGTGTGTGTATGTGTGTGTTGTAAAATGAATGTCAGGTAACTGTATTTTATAATGCTTACACAGTTAATAGTTTTTCAGTTGTAAGCCACAGAAGACCTTTCACATATGCTTCACAAAGGAAGATATATTTTGGTCTGACCAGGCTGTGCTGCAGTGGATGGATCATTGATCTGGGGCTGTAAACTCAGGTTTGAAACACTGAGATTGCTAGCTTGAGTGCAGGGTCAGGGTCACCGTCTTGAGTGTGGGGTCATAGACATGACCCCAATCCAATGTCTGTGGCTTGAGCCCAAAGTCGCTGGCTTGAGCAGGGGATCACTGATTCAGCTGGTACCCCCTGGTCCAGACATATATGAGAATGTTATCAATGAAGAAATAACGTGCTTTAGCTATGAGTTTATTCTTCTCATCTCTCTTCTCTCCTTTTTGTGTATTTAAAAAGAGTGTTTTTGTTTTACCATCCTTTAGAAATCTTAGAAGAGCTAAGGTTATATTTTTCCCACACATGCCGTGGTTGGAGTGCATGGCAGGTGTTCCTGCTGATAACTGAACTTGTATTGTTTGCAGTCCAGATTGTTAGGACATAACTGCCATGGACATTCTTGGACTTGTCTTCTGTTTTAGCAATGCACTTTTGATGTGTGTGTGTGGGGGGGAGGGTGTTGCATGGGAAAAAATACATAGTTTAGACATTTACCTCAGCATGAGAGTGCTGTATCTTATTGTGTTTATTAGTTCAGCTTGAATAGATATCAAAATTTTTCCATAGTACTTTTACCTTTTACATTTTCTCCAGCTACATTTGCCCTGTTTATAATCTTTGCAAAACTTACCACATTGAAAAATTTTCTCATACATATTTTATTAATTTATATTTTTTATTTACTGATTTTGGAGAGAGAACACAGGAGAGAGAGAAAGAAACATCGTTCTATTCCTGTGTGTGCTCAAGCCTAGACAGTGACATTCTGCTCAAGATAGCAATCTTGGTCACAAGTCAGGGACCATGGGCTTTAAATCATCAATATTTAAGCTCAAGCCAGCAATCATAGGATCATTTTGATGATCTTATGCACAGACTTCTCCCCCCATAAACCTGGCAAAGTCATGCTTAAACCTGTGACCTGAGAATTTTGAACTGGGTCCTCAGCATCCCACGTTGAAGCTCTCTCCTCTTCACCCCACCTTCTTCAGTCATCTGAGTGATTTATCACTTTTTTCTTCATTATTTTTCTACATTATTTATCTTTATTTTTTCAGGATTTGTAGAGGCCTATAAAATACCGCCTCATTTAATATGTAATGTATTGAAATATATAAGTGTAATTTCTTCTTCACATTATAGGATCTTCTACTCAGATGAATGCATAGATTACAATGAACAATTGCACACTACAGACTGGGGCAAAAGTAGGTTTACAGTTGTTAATACATGTAAAACAGAGTTTATTCTTGTATGTTTCTTTCTGATTGCTGAGAACAGCGTGATAAGGGGTGTGCTTAAAGCAGAGGTCCCCAAACTTTTTACACAGGGGGCCAGTTCACTGTCCCTCAGACCGTTGGAGGGCCGGACTATAAAAAAACTATGAACAAATCCCTGTGCACACTACACATATCTTATTTTAAAGTAAAAAAACAAAATGGGAATGAATACAATATTTAAAATAGAGAACAAGTAAATTTAAATCAACAAACAAACTGACCAGTATTTCAATGGGAACTATGCTCCTCTCACTGACCACCAATTAAAGAGGTGCCCCTTCTGGGTGTGCGGCGGGGGGCCGGATAAATGGCCTCAGGGGGCCACATGCGGGCCGTAGTTTGGGGACCTCTGGCTTAAAGGAAGGTGCTGCAGGACTTTAGAAAAACATAAGACACAGCATGGAGGAAAGATGGGTACAGGGGACTCCCAGCCTCTAGGACTGAGGCACAGATCTCTGCAGCCTCATCGTATTTATTCGTTTCTTTACTCATCAAGGAAATTACAGGACCCTGGGTTAAAGTAGCAGAGCACGGGTTCTGGCACAGAGGATGATCAACTAATAGTATCAGGTATGCAGTAAATGGTATAAGGATCAGTGCTTCCTTTAAACAATCTTTGAAAATTATCAACTTTTAGGAATTCAATGTTCTGGATACTAGTCTTTTATCAATAAAAAATTTTGAATAAATGTGTTGACATTCCATTTATTTCTTTATTTATACCTGCATGCCAGTGGTCCTCTAACTCTCTCACCATCATTTCTTGGAAAGTGTACCTTTCTAAATTGAAGTCTCAAACAGTTGTGTGTATATGATTTGTGCAAGGTTTTTTGTGGGATCTCTGTTCTGTTCTATTTATCTGCACGTTTATGCTTTCACAAGTACTATCAATTATGATACTACATACAAGTGTTGAAATCTTTTGATGTGGGCCTTTACACTGGTTGTTTTTTGTCAAAATTGTTCTTGCTATTTTCAGTGTAAAACCCTGCCAAATACTACCTTTACCAGGAGATCAGCTGTAAGATATTTTGATATTTTCTACCCCTAGTTAATTGTGCGATAGAGACTTCAATTCTGAAGTGTCTGTACCAAAATGCATGACCATTCTTTAATGAGGTAAATTTAGTACAAGCTTAAAAATGGGTTAATATACAAAATACTTCATCAGTACTCCTGAAATTAATTGAGAACATAATTGAGAAAAATGTGACAGAGAAAGGGTCACAGAATGGAGAAAATCACAGAAAAATGGTATCTAAATGTAATATTGTGGGTTAAATTGTGCAAAAGAAAATGAATGGTAGTGTAAAAACTTGTGAAATCAGAGTAGAACCTGTGATTGGGTTGCATATTATACCAATGTTCATTTCTCAATTTGACAAATGCACCGGGGTGATATAAAAAGTTCATGTGATGGGATGCTAAATGAAGGTACAATATATGTGATGTTGTTCTACTAGTCCTTAATGACTTCTATATAAATAAGAAATTTTCCTAAGAGAAGGTTTATTATGAATAGGTTTAAACTATGCAAATTATATCTCAGTAAAATTGAAAAATGAACCAGTTATGATCTAATTTTATTTTACCTTCTCATAAACATTTTCCTATTACAAGATGTTTATGGATAGCTGTATGTAAGTAATAATAAGTGGGTGTAATAAATTATGGGTGGACAGGTAGGAAGTTAACTAGAGTCACATAAAGGTATGCATTAGCAGAAGGTGTGCATTAAAGTGGAGGGACACATGGAAGCTCTTTCTGAAGCGTGCTGCTGCCTTTCCCCACCCTCTTATTCTTCTCAAGGTGTCTCTCTCTCTCTGTGTTCCTAAACTCCCAAGATCCCCCTTTCTTTTTTGCCTCTGTAACTTGTTTCCTGAAGTCCATTGTTTTGATGGCTTACTTCTACCTCTGTTTTTTTCTAAATAAACTTTTTCTAGGTTCTTGTCAGTTTGCTCAGGTAGTTAAGAGCATTGTGAAGAGGGTGAGTGCATCTGGGCCCAGAGGAAATGTACCAGTCACTGAATTTTCTCCTCAATCCATAGGTCCTGACTCCCTGGAGCAATAGAAGCACGAGGATCTAAATGACACAGAATTGGGTGTCAGCATCTCTGGTAACACAATGAACTGAAGACAGGTTTCTGAGTTGAAACTTAGAGCAAACTCACAACACACCAACACAAACCCTGTCTATTGCGAGGTTTTTTCCAACAATAGAAGAAAATGATTCTGGCTCAGGTGATTTTGGGTTTTTTCCTTCTCTTTATTTTTATTGATTTTAATTTGCATTTACATAGATTCTCATGTAGCCCCGAATGCATCCCCCCTCTACCGTCTTCCCCTCAACATCTCCCTAGTCTCTCCCCATAGTGCCCTCCCCCCTTCCCTTCTGGTTTATCTCATCCTATTATCATTTCTTCTCTTGAGAGAGAGAGGGAGGGCACAGAATAGACAGGAAGGAAAAGAGATGAGAAGCATCCACTTGTAGTTGAGACACTTTAGCTGTTTATTGATTACTTCTCATAATTACCTAGTCCATAAAGTAGGTCTTAATCCAAGCCAGTTACCTTCTGCTCAGGTCAACGATGTTAAACTCAAGTCAGGAACCTTGGGCTTTAAGCCAGCGACCTTTAGGCTCAAGCTAGCAGGCATGAAATCATTTCAATGATCTTACAGGCTGGCTACCCCACACCAGAACTGGTGAGCATGGGTGCTGAAAGCAGAGACCTGAAAATTTTGAACCTGAATCCTAAGGACTCAGGTTGATGTTATCTCCACTCCTTCACTGCCTAAGTACACATTTGTGTTTATCCTTTTTTTTCTTAATGGATTGTAGAGGTGTATAAAAAACGACGTCACAGTACACAATCTTGTGATCACATAAATCCATAGATGACTGCACAATTGCAGACTAAAGAGTTTGGTAAATATAAGTTGCAGTTATGTGTAAAACAGTTTATTCTTGTATGATTTTTTATGATTGTATTTTTGATATGCACAATTGCAAACCAGCTTTTACCTCAAGTTGTAACTTACTAGGCATGTGATTATTCAGTTGTATAATAAAATGAAATTTCTTTTACTCTACAGATGCATAGTATGAAGTGAAAATGGGAAATAACATTTATTTTACCCATCAAAAGCACATCACAACTTTAAACAGCACAGTGTTGTTTCAGGAATGCCTGACATTTCACGATGTGGCCGTGAACTTCACCTGGGAGGAGTGGCAGCTCCTGGACCTCAATCAGAAGGACCTGTTCCGGGACGTGATGTTGGAGAACTACAGCAACCTGGTGTCAGTGGGTGAGGACAGCTCCCCCGTGTCACTTATAAGTTGCCTTTTGGTGGCTTTTATCCTTAGTTGTTGAACTCTTCTGAATAACTACAGTTCTCTGAAAAGGAAGAACCTTAGATTCTTCCATTATTACCTCAGACAACAAGGTATAACATTCTGCTTCCTGAGACAAAAGTCTTTGTGTTACAGGTGTGAATCATGTTCATTTCTTAAAGTGTAACATTTTTTCATCTTGACAGACCACAGCCCAGTTCAGTATGTTTAACTCTTCTGTCATTGTTCCCTCTGAGCAGGGCATCAATCCACCAAACCAGATGTGCTTTCCAAGTTGGAGCGAGGGGAAGAACCATGGACAGTAGGTGATGAACCACAGCATGTAGTCTGTCCAGGTGAGTGGGTGACAAGCACCCAGGGGGTTGGCGGCTTAATGGTCGGAAGTCATACTCTAGTCAGAGGACACATCAGACCTTTAACATTGGATGAAGAAACCAAACCACCCCTTCACCTATGGGAATCCTTTTTATTTGTACAAATTTAGAGGGAAACATACCCCTTTTTTTTTTCATTTGAGTAATGACACCTATTTTATGTACATCTTAGTTTTCTTTGTGTACTTTTTTTAAATAGCACTCCATATTTTACTCTCTGTCCTTGCCCACTGGGTCTCAGCTTGTGTTACACCCTCTTTCTCTGTGAAATTCCATGTTTTGGGCCACTTTGGAATGACAACTATGAATTCATCACAGTTTTGTTACTACTGCCTTGTATGGAGATAGTGATTTTCTTCTATAAAATCCATCCACATGTTGGAAGCTGTGTCGCCATGAGAGTCGGGTTTTCATTGTGCATTTATGTCATTCTTCGCCTCCCTTCTCCAGCTTTTTTCATACTCAGTTCTCATCACTGTTAAACCTTTCCTCAGTTCCCATCATTGAACCCATTTCTGTTCCGTGAAATGGACTCACATACTGTCATCTCCCTCATTGTTGTCTAATGTGCGCTTCCTTCCTGTGCGTTCCACTCAGTGTCATGGCAGCCAGCCTCCAACTTCCCATTTTCTGTGAGAGTGAGAATCACCATCCCTTCATCCTTTTTGAACTTTAGAATTCAACACTAGACTTTTTAAATTTCATGTTCTAGCATCACTTAGGATGTTTGCTACATTCTGAGCTTTTTTTTTTTTGTTTTACTTATGTTTTTCTGTGTAGCTCTTTTATATTCCTGTAACATTTCATATAATGAACATGAATAGACCTTGTTAACATGCCACATGAGGTCCAGCTCAAACTAGTACAACTTATGTGTGCTTCAAGTGCCATCCTTCCCAAGTTTCCTAAATCAGATTTTCTTCATGAGATTTTTTTTGCTGCCTTTGTTTTCCTAAAGCTTCTGATTTTACATCAGATTTAAGGGTTTTATTTATTTTAATTCACCTATGAATTGACTTAGCCCCTTAAATAAATAGCTAATTAGTTTTTACTTTACTCATTTAGTTGTACAACCATTACTGTTATAACAGTCAATTTTTGGACTTTTTTTGTGTACACTTTTTTTTTTTTTTTTTTTTTTTTTTATTTTTCTGAAGCTGGAAACGGGGAGAGACGGTCAGACAGACTCCCGCATGCGCCCGACCGGGATCCACCCGGCACGTCCACCAGGGGGCGATGCTCTGCCCATCCTGGGCTTCACCATGTTGCGACCAGAGCCACTGTAGCGCCTGAGGCAGAGGCCACAGAGTCATCCCCAACGCCCGGGCCATCTTTGCTCCAATGGAGCCTTGGCTGCGGGAGGGGAAGAGAGAGACAGAGAGGAAAGTGCGGGGGAGGGGTGGAGAAGCAGATGGGTGCTTCTCCTGTGTGCCCTGGCTGGGAATCGAACCCGGGTCCTCCGCACGCTAGGCCGACGCTCTACCACTGAGCGAACCGGCCAGGGCCAGTTCTTCTCTTTCAAGATCATTTTGAGGCATTGGCCAGTTGACTCAGAGGTAGAGCATCACCCCGGCATGTGAAGATCCTGGGTTCCATTCTTTCTCAGGGCACACAAGAGAAGCATCCATCATCTTCTCCACCCTTCCCCCTTTCCTTTTCTCTCTCTCTTTTTCCCTCCCACAGCCAAGGCTCCATTGCAGCATGTGGTCCCAGGTGCTGAGGATCGCTCTCTGGCTTCCACCTCAGGTGTTAATAATTGCTCTAGTTGCAAAGGAACAATCTCCCAGGGGGGCAGAGCATTGCTCCCTACTGGGCATTCCACATGGATCCTGGTCAGGCACATGCAGGAGTCTGTCTCTCTGCCTCCTTAATTCCCACTTCAGAAAAGTACAAAAAAAAAATATACAGATCATTTAAACATCTGGGTTTTTCTTCAGTTTCAATATAAATTTTAAAATCAGCCTGTCAATTTCTGCAAAACTAACCAGCTAGTGTTTGAACAGTGATTACATCTGTCTCATTCTGTAGTAATTTTTTCTGCAACATACTCTTCATACTAATCTAGGATTATGAGGTGTTCTTTTGTTTAATTAGATCTTTGATTACTTACAAGATCAGTTTGTTAGTTTTAGAATAAAATATTTTAGCCTTTATTTATTTTTGTATATGTGTGACAGAGACAGAGAGAAAGCTAGAGCGACAGATAAAAACATACAGGCAGAAAGGGAGAGAGATCAGATGAATCAACTCATTGTGCAGCTCCTTAGTCTCCTTAGTTGTTTATTGATTGCTTTCTCGAATGTGCCTGGACTTGGAGGCTGCAGCAGAGCAAGTGACCCCTTGCTATAGACAGACACCATCGGCTCAAACCAGCTTCCCTGGTGTCATGTCTATGATCCCATTTTCAAGCCAGTGACCTCACTAAAAACATTGGCGTTTTGAACCTAGGTCCTTGGTGTTCCATTTCAGCGCTCTTATTTCCTCACCACTGCCTTGTCAGGCTAGCCTTTTCTAAATCCTACCCCTGTGTGATTTTCTTCTTTGTTATGCAGAAATTGGAATTGTTTTCTTAATTTATTATTGCTGGAATTTTAAAATAATAATACCTTCCCATCAATTTCTGAAAACACTAAGTGCCCGATAATTACTCCCAAGTTTCCTGTCATATAAAATGTCAGCTTCACCTGCAGTGACCTTTGTGATGTACTGTCATCTTGATTAGACAGTGTGTCCTCTCCTAAAAGACATTAATATGTTTCATAACTGATTTCTGCCTGTATGATATGATTGCTTTATGGTTTGTTTGTTTTTATACAATGACAGAGAATCGGAGAGAGGCATAGATAGAGACAGACAGGAACAGAGAGAGAGATGAGAAGCATCAATCATCATTTTTTCGTTTCAACACCTTAGTTGTTCATTGATTGCTTTCTTATACGTGCCTTGACCATGGGCCTTCAGCAGACTGAGTAACTTCTTGCTCGAGCCAGCAACCTTGGGTCCAAGGTTGTGAGCTTTGCTCAAACCAGATGAGTCTGCACTCAAGCAGGCAACCTCGGGGTCTCAAACCAGGTCTTCCGCATGCCAGTCCAATGTTCTGTCCACTGTGCTATCGCATAGTCAGGCTGTTTTATGTTTTTAAACTTGAGTTTTCACTGATCAGGCAATTATGCAGTGATTAGAGCATCAAACTGGGACACAGAGGACCCAGGTTTGAGAACCCAAGGTTGCCAGCTTGAGCATGGGTTCATCTGGTTTTAGCAAAGCTCAACAGCTTTAAACCAAGATTACTGGCTTGAGCAAGGGGTCACTCGATCTGCTATAGTCCCTCGTTCAGTGCATAGATGAGAAAGCTATCACTGAAAAACTACGGTGTTGCAATGAAGAATTGATGCTTCTTATCTATCTGCCTTCCTGTCTGTCTGTCCCTATATATCCCTTTCTCTGACTCTATCTCTGCCTCTTTAGGAAAAAAAACAAATAACTTGAATTTGTAGCCTGACCTGTGGTGTCCCACTGGGTAAAGCACCCACCGGGAACACTAAGGTTGCCGGCTGGTAAACAGCAGGGTTGACTGGTCAACATGTGCAAGTTGGTGCTTCCTGCTCCTCACACTTCTCTGTCTCTCCCTCTTCTCTAAAATGCATTAAGTCTAAAAATAAAATATAAACCTGTGTTTAGAGCACGGGTATCAAACTCGCGGCCCGCAGACTAATCCACGAAGTTCAAAATATTTTGGATAAAATTAAGTAAGCCTAGAGGCCTACTTGTATTTTTCATTTCTCTAGCATCCTAGCTAGATATTAGCTTAGTTAACAGCAGTTGTGATGCGAACTACAGTTACTGGTCGTTTTGTGACACTGAGTAAACTGCATGTGCGATTGTGCTTGTTGTACTGATTTTTTTTTGTTTTTAACTGCAGTGAGAAAAGTGTTGCGTAACAGTTGCCTTTTGTAGACCTAGTGCGGCCCGCCGAACGGCTGTGAACTTACTCTGCGGCCCACATGCTGAGTTGAGGTTGAGACCCCTGGTTTAGAGCCTGACCTGCTGTGGTTCAATGGATAGAAAAGTGATGTAGAATGCAGAGGTTGCCAGTTTGAAGCCCTGGGGTTGCAGGATTAAGGAACAAATGGCAAGGCATAAAAAACTAAAGTGCAGCAACTATTAGTCAATACTTTTTGCCCCATACTAGCTCTCATCTCTCTATGCACTATCAATAAATAAAATCTCTCTTTTAATCTCAATTTAGTGAGGAGGGGAAGCAGAGACAGACTCCCACATGCACCCTAAATGGTGATCCATGTGGCAAGCCCACTAGGGGGTGATGCTCTCTACACCTGGAACTCTTGCTCTCTTGTCATCAAAGCCAGTTTTTAGTGCCCAAGGTGAAAGTCATGGAGTCATCCTCAGTATCCCAGGCCAACTTGCTCCAATCGAGCCATGGCTGTAGGAAAGGAGGGAAAGAGAGAGAACAAAGTGAGAGGGGAAGGTGGATGGATGGAGAAGCAGATGAGCACTTCACCTGTGTACCCTGATCTGGAATGGCACCCAGGACATTTACACACCTGGCTGATGCTGTAACACTGAACCAACCAGCCAGTGTTATTCTTACATTATTATTTATTGTTATTATATTATTATTATATCTTCCCATATTATCAGTTGTAAACCTAATTTTGCCCCACCCATATTTTCTGATAACCTCCACTGTAGGTTTTCATTGTATCTTTTTTTACTATTTTTCATAGACTGATTGCCTTTACTTCCTAGCTTCAGGTTTCTTCCTCTGGGTAGTTACTAAACTGGGTGTCCTCAAAATTAATTCAGTTCTGATACTATGTACTGAGAACTAGTGTTAGAACCTATGAGTTAAGAATTCAGTTCCACAAGACGTCTTCACTTTTTACGTCAATTTCTGTGTCCGCATTATAACCTGTGCTTCTGACCAGTTGGATAAGTTGGAGGTTCTAAAAACCCTTCCTTGAATTCAGTTAATTTCCACAGCAATGCTAATATTTACTCATTTCTTTTAAAGGAGATATATGAATAAGTACATAAGTCAAGGTCTGAAGTATTCCTGAATACAGGAGTTTCTCTGTCCATGGAACTGAGATGAGCCATACATCAGACAAAAGAATGTATTTGCTAACCCAAAAGTTGATCAGATATTAAAATGATTTTCATAAACCTTATAGCTCTAGGCCATCTATTCTGTCCTAGAAGACAGTTGATGGGGCTAAAGCTAAACATTCCATACTGTGGTCCTTCTGGTAACTAGCTGCATCCTGAGGCCATGTAGAAACTTGTGCTTAGTCTCCTCAGTAGCATACACCCAGCCTTTTTTCAAATGTTCTTTTTGGAGAATAAAAGATAATCTCACTTCTGAAATTGTGAGGGTTATACAAACTCAGTGTCCGGAAAAAATTCACCTTGTCTTCACTAATCCCAATAAAAAGACCAGTGTCCCAACATTCCGTGTCCTGCAATCTTATTCTCATCAGACTAGCATACTCTGTATTCTGTTTGCATCCAGGTTGGTTCTGTATTTAGCCTTGGAATCCATACAGATGCCAGTAGTAGTTCCGCCTGTGTGACTTTTTAGGATTCCATGGCTGGTTGTAGAATTTGTGAATGAATGAGGTGGCCACATTTTCAAAGCAAGAGAACAGCCACGTGAAGGCATTTCTTTTCCCTAGTACCATCTCGAGGATATGTTAAAATCCTGTAGTAAGACCCTTCACTAGCATAATCTCAGCAGTTATCCAAAGGAATTGTTTTGGCCCTGGCTGGTGACCCAGTGGATAGTGTTGGCCCAGGATATGCATGCCCCAATTCGATTCCTGGTCAGAGCACACATGAGAAGTAACCGTCGGCTGCCCTTCCCCATCCTCTACTCCTTTTCTACTCTCTTTCCCTTTCACAAGCAGTGTCTCAGTTTGTTCCAGCATGGCGCCAGGAGTTCAGGATGACTTTGTCAGTGAGCATTTCCCTGAGATAGTAAAAGTAGCTCCTTACTTTGGCATTGGATTCACATGCGGTTGCCATGTGGATCCATGTCAGAGAACATGTGGAGTATATCTCATTTTTTTCATGTCTTACCCTAAAAGAAATAAGAGAAAAAAATAATGATGAAACAAGTTTTTAAAACAAAATATGCTTTTATCACATAGGATATGTAGAGGTTTACAGGCTCTGTCTAGAATGTGGATGACTCTAAGTTAATTTCCTTTATTTTACAACCCGTGGGGTATCACTAGACTACTTTACAATGTTATAACTAATTTTAATTTCAAACTAAGATTATGAAAGATTATAGAATAATTTACTGTTCTCTTTCCTAGAATTCAAAAAAGTGAATGTACCTTTGCAAAATCCCTTTCAAAGTCCACCCATTGCAAAGAGTGGAGAAGAATACTATGAACATAATATGTTTGCAAATATTGTTATTCAAAGACAAAGCCAGTCTATATTGAGGCAACACTGCGATATGTTGGAGATATATGGAAAACCTTTAAAATCAAAATTAAGGTTTAAAAACCAAACAGGAAATTTCAATTTAAAGAACTCTGATTTCTTCAATGCTGATGGGACATCCATTCCATGCCATAACCATGAACTAATGTACACTAAAGTTAGGTTGCATCCCAGTCCCAAATCCATTGAAAATATGTCCAAGATCACTCAGCAACAAAGAACTGACAATGAAGAGGAAGCCCTCACATGCACTGAATGTGGGATAACTATTCTCGAGATGGCTCAGCTCACTGATTATCAGAGAGTTCTTAGTGGAGATAAATCTTATAAATGCAGTGTGTGTCAGAAAGCCTCTAGAAAATCCAGTGAGAGAGTTCATACAGGACTGAATCAGAGTGAATACAAAATATATAATAAAACTCTTAGTAAATCACAGCTGAATATATATCAGAAAACTCATGCAGGAAACAAACCTTACACATATAGTGAATGTAGAAACGGTTACACTTACAAGTGTCAGCTCAGCAATCATCAAAGAACTCATACCGGAGAGAAGCCGTATGTATGCAGGGAGTGTGAGAAAGGCTTTACAGAGAAGAGAAATCTGATTATACATCAAAGGACTCATACAGAACAAAACCCGTATGTATGCCGTGAATGTGGGAAAGCCTTTACAGTGAAAAGTCAGCTGATTATACATCAAAAGACTCATACCAGAGAGAAACCATATGTATGCAGTGATTGTGGAAAAAGCTTTCCAGGTAAGAGAAATCTGATTAGACATCAAAGGACTCATACTGGAGAAAAGCCTTATGTATGCAGTGAATGTATGAAAGGTTTTACAGTGAAGACTCAACTGATAATACATCAAAGGAGTCATACCGGAGAGAAGCCATATGTATGCAGTGAGTGTGGAAAAGGATTTCCAGAGAAGAGGAAGCTGATTATACATCAAAGAACTCATACAGGAGAGAAGCCGTATGTATGCAGTGAATGTGGGAAAGGCTTTACAGTGAAGAGTCACCTGATTAGACATCAAAGGACTCATACCGGAGAGAAGCCATATGTATGTAGTGAGTGTGAAAAAGCCTTTCCAGAGAAGAGGAATTTGATTATACATCAAAGGACTCATACTGAAGTGAAACCTTATCTATGCAGTGAATGTGGGAAAGGCTGTACAATGAAAAGTCAACTGATTATACATCAAAGGAATCATACTAAAGAGAAGCCTTATGTATGCAGTGACTGTGGGAAAGGCTTTCCAGAGAAGAGGAATCTAATTATACATCAAATGAATCATACTGGGGAGAAGCCTTTTGTATGCAGTGATTGTGGGAAAGGCTTTACACTGAATTGTCACCTGATTATACACCAAAGAACTCATACCGGTGAGAAGCCGTATGTATGCCGTGAGTGTGGGAAAGGCTTTTCAGAGAAGAGGAAGCTGATTATACATCAAAGGAGTCATACCGGAGAGAAGCCATATGTATGCAGTGAGTGTGGAAAAGGCTTTCCAGGGAAGAGGAATCTGATTATACATCAAATGAATCATACCGGAGAGAAGCCTTTTGTATGCAGTGATTGTGGGAAAGGCTTTACACTGAATTGTCGCCTGATTATACACCAAAGGACTCATACTGGTGAGAAGCCGTATGTATGCCGTGAGTGTGGAAAAGGCTTTCCAGAGAAGAGGAATCTGATTATACATCAAATGAATCATACCGGAGAGATGCCTTTTGTATGCAGTGATTGTGGGAAAGGCTTTACACTGAATTGTCACCTGATTATACACCAAAGGACTCATACCGGTGAGAAGCCATATGTATGCTGTGAGTGTGGGAAAGGCTTTTCACAGAAGGGGAATCTGATTAGACATCAAAGGACTCATACAGGAGAGAAGCGCGATGCGTCCAGTGAATGTGGAAAAGACTCCTGAGTGTACTGGAAAGATTGTATATTAAAGGACTCATACAGAATAGAATTTCTATATATGCCCTGTGTTTAGGGAAGGTTTTTCTAAGAAGAGTGCTCTCACTGTATATCAGCAAGTTCATTTATTAATAAAACAATTACTCTGCACTAAAAGTGCAAAAGACCTCCCCATATAAACTATATATACATGTATCCAAATTCAAGCAGAGGAGCTATGCAGATGCAGTGATTTTCATGAAGCCTTTTTAAAAAAGATTTTAGTGTTTTGAATCACATAGTGATTAGCTGTGCTAGAATGGAGTCAGAAACCTAACTTCTAGCAGTTTCTTATATGTGCCAGGAAAAGCCATACCAGGGCTTTCAAACCAGCATTCTTATTATCTGTGCTTCCTGAATTACTCATAGTTGTCTCTGCTTCTGTTTTCTGTGTATCCATAAATACCTGTAGGTACTGGGGCTTCAAACTGTACATATGAAACCTTTTATGGAGTCAGCAGGCAGTGTTCCCCTGGTCATTGGTGCACTTTATCTGGTCTCAGAGTAGTTCCTGTCTTAACACCAGGTTCTTGTAACCATCACAACAAGAGAAATTTTTAAAGGTTTTTTTCAGCAAAAACATCTTCATATTTTTCATTCATGGTAACATTGTTTTTACCATCCCTAACCCTTGGCTGCACAGCTCTATTTTCATATATAAAGTAATTTATATAGAATATTAGAAAAATGGAGTACTTTAGCAGGTATCCTTTTTAGATTATCAGTATTACCTAG